>NW_027361779.1:21627500-22147500 GCF_039654945.1 Dendrobates tinctorius | reverse complement strand
TCCCTGGGGGAGTGGAGTCCATGAAATGATATTCACTGCTTTCCATGCCCATTTCCTTTTAGCAGTGGGGACAGGGGCTCCTGGCTGCTGCTCCGCTGGCACAAGACCCCCATTAGCAGCAGCGTGGTGTGCCGATATTAGCGACACACCACTGGCTGGGGGCCCCTGGAGCAGCAGGGGCCCTAGGCAACTGCTGGCCCCGTATGCCAGCAGGTGCCAGGGCCCACCAGATGCTAGGGCCCACCAGAGAATCCTCCGGTTCTCCGGTGGGTCACTCCGACGCTGTTTATACCGGTCATATGGGTTTTAACCCAGTACCAGTTTTTGGTCCTGGAAATAGTTTATTGTGCAATTTGCATACTTTTGAATGACTCTTTATTCATTTTTAGGGACGAGCAGACCTCTGGATATTCGGGTTCGTCAGGTTCTGCCAAACTGTAGTTCATAGTTTGGTTCGGCATCCGAACTTGAACCCAATCTTGATCCCAAACCTAATAGAAATCAATGGGGACCTGAACTTTAAAAAGTCTGTAAAATGGTCATAGTAAGGGCTATGGGGTAGGGATGAGCAAATCCTAACTGGAAAGTCAGGTACAGGAACCCAAAAATGGACTACTTACTGTATTTCCAGTTTCCTGTAAGTCTAATAAAGCTTGTTGAAAGGTTGTAGTGGAGCCAATTAACAAGCTTTAAGGCTCTATCATCGCCATTTCAAGTAGTGGCATGGCTGTGATTGACAGGCGCAACATGTGACCCGGCCTGACAGTAAGAAAAAAGATAATTAAAAAAAAACCTGGTAATTTTAGACTGGGAAGGGCCTATATCTATGCAGCTTCTCAGCCAATTAATATCAACAGACATTACACAGCTGACATCAATCCCAACACCATTACCCCACTTGCCAACACAATGGAAAAAGCTGAGGCTTAGTGCCAGAATTGGCACATCTAATGGATTTTTGGGATGGCTGAGGGCTGGTGTTATTAGTCTGGGAGGGAACAAATATCCATGGGCCTTTCCCAGGATATTAATATCAGCCCACAGCTGTCTGTTTAGTCTATGCTATTTATTAAAAATAGGGGTGACTCCAAGTCATTTTTTAGGGGAGTCCCCCCATTTTAATAACCAGTAAAGGTTGTGCAGGTCAGCTATTAAAAGCCTGGGAAGCTTCATAGATATTGTCCTTTTCCCAGAATAATAATAATAACACCAGCTCCCAGCTATTTGTCTCCTCTCAGCTGGGTATTAAAAATGAGGGAGGGGGAAGCCACACCATTTTTTTCTTCTTTAGTTATTATCTAATTAATTACATGTACAGTAAGCAACACATACACTGCACTAATTATATATCTCACTGACATATTTCTTACTATACACAGGTGCCACCTAGTAAATACTCTCATCAACATCTCTTGCTCTCACCACTATCAGTAGAAGTCATTAGCCACTAGTAACCTTTTCACCGCCGGTCACAGCCACTTTCTCATATGCTGTCCTTTGTGTGACAGCATGGGAACCACCAGATGTTCAGCCCCCCCATTCAAAATGGGGTTTGAGTTCAAGAACAAGTTGGGGTACCATTCTGGTACCCAAACCAAACTTTTTTTAGAGTTCGGCAGAACCTCACAGACCTGAACATCCATGGAGCTGGTTATCCCTACTAGAGGCTGCAAAAGGAAGGAAATTGGGGCTATGAACAGGACAATTGTCCTTCAAAAATGTGGATAAGGAAATGAACTGGGGACCACTGTCAGGTAACCATTGCTACCTCATGGGCCATGCATGAGGTATCAGGATCTGAGGCAGCATTTGGAGCTTTGAACTGAAGTTTCAATTACCATGAGGTAGGTGAGGGAGCAGTGTAAGCCTTCTTTGCTGGGAGCCTTGATACTTCTTGCAACAGCTCAAATTGTATTTCTCTCAGCCACCTTCAGGTGGTCCAAATATCAGCTTGGTGGAGCACTAATGTTAGAAAAATGTAAGAATAGTAACACAGAGAGTTGACTGATCAATTGACTCAAAGTAAAACATTTTATAATGGCACATAAGCAGTCAGCCATTGATTATGCATGAGATTTCAGGGTCTGGACCAGCATGTAGAACTTTGAATTGAAGTTTCAATTAAGATGAAGTGGGTGAGGCAGTCATGTAAGCCTGCTTTGCTGGGAGCCCTAAAACCTCATGCAACAGCTCAAACTGCTTTTTGACCAGCCACACTCAGGTGGCACAAATATCAGATTTGTAGACCACAAATATTATACAAATTTAAAGATAGTAACAGGTAGTTGACATAAAGTACAGGCCTGCCAGTCTGAGAACCCTACTGCTACAGGTAACACACATGAAGGAGAGATCCAACTTGGAGTCTCCACATTTCAAAAAATTATTGTCACACACCATCAAAGTAGAAAAAAGGAAAGAGGGAGCACCACGGGCATAACAATAATCAATTGCACAATAAGTAAGGGGTGCTGCACAATGCCCAGTAGGAGACAATAATCAAAAAAGAAAGAAAAGGACCAAGCATATGAGGCGCACACCCAAATAGAAATATATGTACAAATATATATAAATTTTATTGAAAAATCGAAAAAACACAATAAAAACACTTAAAAGGCAAGATGCACACCCCTATTAGTCCCGAACAAGTGACACAGCAAATATCATATCACAAAGGCATGTAGATCAATATATAAAATGTTAGCTTATATGCACATAATACTGCATAAAAGCGTGACCCGCCAAACCCTTAATCTGGGCATCCCCAGAACACCAATAACGCACAAACATTGACTTCATGAGGCCTCAGATACAAAAAGAGGGCACTATAGGCAAAACTCATTAGGCAGAGAGCTTGCGAGATGGCCTTATATATGCCTTGTAGATGGGGTCCAGAAAGAGCATGTGCTCCAGTGGATGGCAAGCGCTGCATCAAGTGGCCTCTCCTCCTCTTCCTCCACCTTAACATTGTACAGTCCTCAGAGGTATTACCCTTGGTTCCCACCGTGTCACAACTCTCTGAGCATCCAATTGACTGTGGGGAAACACTGATGTGAGAGTCTGCAGAGCTGTTCACACATTCAATTCCATGGGCATCAGAGTTATGCTCCAAAGATTCACAGATTTAAGAGGAAGGAAGCATCTTCATCAATGCCCAAAAATTTTTCAGTTGGATCTGGGGCCGGGCGAAGTAGGACCCGAGAAGAATCCATACACTTGTCACCGGACGTTAACCCCCGGGTGTGGAAGTGATCCTGTTGAGAGTCAGAAACCTTAGACTCATGCAGACTGTACTGTACTGTCAGATCAGGAATAGAATGGGAGTGACTCTCAGGGCGATGAGTGGGAGAACAGAGAGGACGATGATGAGGTTTTAGATGCCACTTGGAGGGGGTAAATAAGAAGGAAGACGAGGAGGCTGTATTATGGCTTCGGCACAGACACGGAGTGATGCAAACATGACAAGCACTGCATCCTCAGCTTTAACTCTGGCTGTGGCCAGCAGTGGTTGCGAATCTGAAGTTTGCATGAATGGCAATGGTTGCCTAGTCGGGCCCTTTTTTGAGACTGAAAAAATGACCCAACTCATGCTATCTGTCAAATTTGTAAAAAAAAAATACTCAATAGAGGCAAAAATTCCAAAAATTTAACTATTACGTACATCAACCAGCACATGCACGATCAACATGCAATAGTCTGGGAATCCCCAAGACTTGCAGGAAAAACCTCTGTAACTAACACTTCCTCCACTGCTTCTGCTTCCTCTATCTTTTCTGGGGCTAATATTATTATTTTTACACCTACTACATATTGGGATTGAATCTTTTTAGATGGGAATACCCCTTTAAGTCAAGTGTTTTTTCCTGGGCAATCTGTGAACTGATGAAGGTCTGGTATTTGGATCAAAATATCTTTCTCAGTCTTGTTTGCATTTAATGAAAAAAAAAATATTTTTCTTCATAGTACCTAAATGCCAAGTTTCATATCCACTATATTATGAGACAGGATCCTACCCGTTGCACTTACTTGCCAAAAGTGCTGTGCTCTTTATTAACATTTCTCATCTATAGAGCATGCTGTCTAAAAGTCCCAGATGAGCCAACTAAAGTTCTATAATTATAAGAAGTAGGTGTTTGTGTATCTCATAGGAATGTGATGAGAAATGCATGGAGATGCTCGGGACCTCAGAATTTGTGTAGGTAACATAAAAAATAAAAGCTGAGCGGATCAGTTTAAAAGTTTGTGAATTATTAAGCAAAAATGCAAAAATATTCAAATTGCATAAATTGTATCAATGTCGTCATTCACAGTTATACTAAGGGTTAAGGACATCATCATTTGAAAAATAATGTGACCACTATATTCCTATTCTCAGTTTCCTTCCTGAGCACTTTTCTCTTTCATCATTGTCCAAGTCTACGATCCGATCTGTGAGGTAAAAGCCCCTTTATGGCTCTAATTACTTTGTCTGTTTTAACTTTTAGGTTATGCAGACAAATCACGATGATTTGCATTTATTGCCGGCTATGCCTTATTTAAATTAAATACATGTATCTTTTCTATTGTACTTCTAGGCTGTAATGCTATTTGTTCAGTATTTTTCTAGTGATTAAAAAGAAGCTGTTTTATTGCCTTATTACTTGCTTTTATTGGCTATAAAAAATTGAGAGCCAATTTATAGCAGGACTATCCATAAGCTGTAAATGACAAAATGACTAGAAAAAAAAGACCACCTTATGTGGCTGTTTTTTAGCAAAAAATATCTGATTAGATCATGTATAAGTATATTCTAAATATTCTCCTTAGTGACTAGGCTCATTGATAAATAACTGAATACAGATGTAGGCTTTTATAGCACAATTTTAATGCTTCTTTAGTACCTTTAAAAGTACAAAATAAAAGCAGATTTAAACCAAAGAAATAAACATTCATCTCTGAGCAAATTAAAAAGCTTTTAAAGAACATTTATGTTGTTTGTCAATGTAAGGACATACGGTAGCAATATAAACACTTTGCATGTGACAGTGAAACAGTGTCATTTAGTTCCTGAAAAGGTTATTGTATAATTTCTTAGAAGACTATACATTTGTTATTATAGTATTATACATATAACATAAATGTGAGGACAAACTTAAATGACATAAAAACTAATACTTAAAATGTTTTATAGCCAACAACTTTTTTTTTTAAGTCTTAGTGAGGCAACTTCTTTCCTTACACTCAGATTACATCAACATAAAAAAATCACTGAAAAAGAAAAAGCAGCCGTACATGCATTACCATATCCAGACACAAATGCACAAACAGGATGCAGCAGGTGTTCCATGATAAAGGTGGGGGCAGCACGGGTGCAAAATACTGAAAAAAAACACTTACTAACTCACCAAACATCAGTGGGGTGGCTGCCTAATATTCTAATTGTACACAGGTCTGCATAAGGTGTCATTCACATCATTATGTAAGATGCAACTCTACCCCCTCCTATTACATCAGGCGTGCTGCCAATACCATATGTGCACCCACAGGCCAGACACACCACAATAGGCCTTGATCACACTTCCGTTTTTTAAAATCCATCCAAATCCGTCGTTTTCCGTTAAAAAATGGATCCGCCATTTTTTTGGAGGATCCGTTTTTTGGTCCCATAGACTTCCATTAGCAGTTACCGCGGATCCGTCAAAAAAAGGGATCTGTTTGCATCCGTTTGCGGTAACGGATGCAAAAAATGGATGGCGGATGCCAAAAAACGGATGTGTGAAACAGGCCGTACCCAGTCACCACTGGAAAAATCTGGCTACCGAGCTACCTGGTAATCAATACTATTGCATGAAATTCTCACGAGTTATCCGTAACAGCCCATCCAATCCACACAAGCAAAGAGATCAAACCATAGATGTCCATAAATTTAGTTGACTCAGAAAAAAAGTGCTGAACAGAAATTACAGATGTTTAGATGTTAAAGAAGTGCAAAGATACAGATAGACAGAGATAGATAGATAGATAGATAGATAGATAGATAGACAGATAGATAAAAAAAACGAGAAAATGAAGCAGCACCAGCCAAAAGAAATTGTTCTTTGGATGACAAACCCCCCAGGTAATTACCAAACCTTAATATGCAATATGCTGACTCAATGTTTTCAGTTTAGATGACAAATAAATAGATGAATGTGGTGTAGATAGCTAGCTAGATAGAAAACTGTGAGATATAATTAGTACCTTGAATATATTACTGTACATGTTAAGCTAATAAATAAATGGAAAAAATGACATCGGGTTCCCCCATTTTTGATAACCAGCCAGGATAAACAGACCGCTGCGGCTTATATTATCAGGCAGAGAAGGTCCCTGGTTATTGGTTTCTTCCCAGCCTTAACATACCAACCTGCAGGCGCACTAGAATTGGTGCACCACATTATATTGCCCATTTCTGGCACTTCACCTTAGCCCTTCTCGATTGCCCTGATGTAGTGGCAATCTGGGTAATAGGGCTTGGGTTTGATATCAGCTGTGATTTGTCAACAATCACAGCTGACATCAAACCCTGGTGTTAGTAATTGAGAGATGTCTATCAGACCCCCCATTACTAACGAAATAATAAAAAAATACATATACACATAAAAAAGTACTTTATTTGAATAAACACTCTCAACACTTTCCCTGGTTCATCAATTTAAAAAAAAAAAACTATAGAAGTCCGACATAGTCCGGGGAATCTGACTTTTAATATTCCAGGACATTATAATTCTTGTGTGTGTATTATAGCTTAAGATTAATCATTTTCTGTTCAGGGTTGGAGAATTTTAAAAAAAATATATATTCCACCACAAAATAAAAAAAGGGAAAAAATAAAACAAATAAGCACAAGTTACACGTCGGGATCCTCCCTCTGCACAGGATGGATCCCAAGCCTTGTCTTCTCCTGCGGTCTCAACCACAGTGAATCCTGCTCAGCAAAGATGTCAGTCTCAGCATCTTGCCCAGACTTGGACTGTGTGCTTGGTTACTGCTGCTGTTCCAGGTTCACCTATAGTAACTGGCAATAGTCAGCGGAGAGCAGTCACTCCTGAGGCCATGTCCAGGATTCACTCTACTGAGCATGATCGTGAGTTGGCGACCTCCCATTGGTGGTCGGTTGTCAGCTGCTCAGGTCCCGCGACGAGTCCGGATTGGCCACAGAGGAAGGTCCTTTCTAACTGGCCTAGTCTATAAAAGGATCTCTGAGGCACCCGTCAGCATGCTATGATTACATTCGATTACACTATGTGTGCTTGGGGCTTGGGCTCTGCCTTAATGGCCTGTGTCTGTGAGTGAGCGCTGTGACTGGATGCGTTAGTTGACCCTAGTGAGGCAGGTTATCCTCTACTCACGGCACAGTCAGGCCAGGCGCTGTGACACACATCAGTTAGCACTCAGGGCACAGTTAGGCCACGTGCTGGTGCACGCTTTTCTTCTTGTCTTCTCCTGCGGTTTCCCATTCAGCCTCAACAGCAGTGAATCCTGCTCTACAAAGACGTCGACGAAGCTGTACGGGTTACGGCGATATGCGTGGGGCTGTATTGGGGGCTTCCACCCATGCCCCGTGTTAGGGTTAGCCGAACGCACCAAGTAAATAAGAAGGTAGTATAAAGGTGTATTCGCAGCCCGGGGTCCACCATGCAGAGATGCTAACTGCTACTCGTTAATGGCGTACACAAATGGCAGTATAACAAAAACATGGAGTTAACTTCACCCGGTATGTAGGAGGCGAAACCTGTTGTGTCACAGGGCCGCAATACCACAGAGTGAACACTAGTGTTTTGGTCACAGGACCCTGCCACAAGGACACGGGGATAGAATCCCTCTAGACCCACTAGCATTCGGTGCTGCAACTGCGGTACCAGGGAAAGACTAATAGAAGATAAACCACACTTTGTGCCTGCAGTGCCACTCTGGCAGACGCCACTAACCAGCCTAAGCTTGGGCAAGGAAAGCGCACTATTTGCGCATGGCGCGGCACTGAGGGATGCTGCTGTAGAAGCAGTACAGTAGTGCCATGTGTGGACTGAGTGCACAGTGGCGCATAGGCAATGCCACTACTTGGCGCTGTCGCTGGAACTGACTCTGTCCCCTACCTGCACTATCAGCCTCAGCGCTATCTGGCTGGGCTGAACAACACATGCATACCAAGGGTAGGGGTTTCATCATTATTATTATTATTATTTATTTATTGTTATAGCGCCATTTATTCCATGGCGCTTTACATGTAAGGAGGAGTATACATAAAAACAAGTACAATAATCTTAAACAATACAAGTCATAACTGGTACAGGAGAGAGGACCCTGCCCGCGAGGGCTCACAATCTTCAAGGGATGGGTGATAATACAGTAGGCGAGGGTAGAGCTGGTCGTGCAGCGGTTTGGTCGATAAGGAGTAATGAGTAATAAGGAGTAATTCACCAGGGACCATCATACGTGCATACAAGACACACACCTCATGGTCTATACTAGCGCACGGCCATGCGGTCGAGCAATCCTTTTATAAGCGCAGCCTTCCGGGACCTTCCTGATGGTCCAATACGAGCTGCTTGAGGACCTGAGCATGTGACCGCCGACCACCAATGAAAGGTATTCCCACGGGCATGTTCAGTAGGCTTCAAGAAGGTCTTAGTCTCCAGAACTGCTCCCTGCTGGCTAGTGCTGATAGCTAAAGCTGAACCAGAGGTGGCAGCAACAACCAACCTGATAGCAATAGCCTGAGCAAGATGCTGGGATCGACGTCTTTGCTGAGCAGCTCCCTCTGTGGTTGAGACTGGATGGGAGACTACAGAAGGCAAGGCTCTGGATTCCTCCTTTGCAGGGGAAGAAACCTGATGCCTAACACCCTGTTTCTTGGGATTTGACTCCCTCTTTGTTATATTGATTTAAGTTCCTTCTCAGCACTTTTACATTGTACTAATAGTGGGGTTATTATCTCATGTTTTCTTCCCAAGCATCGTTGCTGAGATTTTTTGCCACTATCTGTATGCTGGTCATTTTGGTTGTGAGGGTTCTTATTATGATTTTTCTTTGTTAATCTGACTACCATGGACTATATTATCCCTCAGTTTGTGTGAAGTCTGCAGCTGGGAGCTTATGCACTTACTCTTTTGAATAGCCCCTGCCTTCCCTGGAGCGTTATTGGAAATAATATTGTATATAGCTTGATGTATAGCTCCACAGGGGTTTGTTTATGGCAATGTGCTAAGTTATCTGATATTCATGGTGCTCTTGAGTGGCTATACCCACAATTGTTTTTAATTATGTTTTATGTTTTTTTTGCTGTATTGGGTGCCAATAAAGTTTAATACTTTTTGCTAATATCCAGGAGTAGTGTGCATTTCTTTTACAGTATTGCTTTCTTTCTCATTTTCCACTGGTGTTTCTAACCGGTGCATGGTACCATACCTTACTTGCTGGAGGGTACTCTGGATGTGTCACGGATGTCGTATCCTGGGGATTTCAGCTCTGTGGATGGCGCTTGATGGAGACGTCATACATCCTCATACTTTCAGAACTCACCAAGTTCTCTCAAAATAGCCAGCGAACCAAACCCTTAATGTCAAGTACTTCCTCCCAATTGCTTACACTGTTCCCTGGCCTGGGGCTCTGTCTGGTTCTGTCCAAATTGCAGTTCAAACCAGCAGAACAGAGTCCATTTAACACAAGTCTCTGCCAACAGAATAGCTGTTTCTACTTATCCTCACAGAACTGGGGAAACACCCTCTGATTAAAAATCCTGCATCAAGCAGTTACAGGGGAAACAGTGGCCTCCTGTGACTTGGAATTAAAACTTCAGGCAACAGTTTTCTAAATGCATTCACCATATACGTTACTATTAAAATAGAATGTCAGCTACAAATTACATGCAAACGATAAATGGTAGGTGACCATTAGCAGCATATTCCTCATCACATCATATAAGAGCACAATGGATGTTTCAGAGTAAAAATTGTAAAAAATGTATTTTAGTGCTCAAATGTAGAGTGTCCAGCTGGTGTGTTTGGATACGCACAACTTGAAAATATTAAATCTGTTCTACTTCTACATCTGCATTATACACTTTTTGGGCACACTCCAGGGAATAGAATAGAGGGAAAAACATTTGAGAATATTTAGTCTGATGGGAGGAGTGCTCAATCAGAAAAAGGGTATGTCATAGTCTCCCATGATAGAGAAAAACATAAAAACTGGCCAGCACCTCCAAACAGAATAAAGCAAGTATGAACAGCCTAAGGTCATTTTTAATTTGTGCTGAATCCTACCTGCCCTTTACATTTCAAGATTTTAGTCTAGGACGAGCATTTTACATTATGATCCCATTAAAGGAAGGTACACCTTGTCATGGTTGATGGGCTCTCAGGAATCAACCAATTTGTTCGTTAAGTTCATTCCTTTTTTATATTCTATAGCAAAAATGCAGTTCATTTTTCATATATTCAATGTTTTCATATCGTAGCGCTTACAGAGTGCAGCTATATTCTTTTATTTGTACAGCTTAAGTGACAGTCCAATATATATACGTGTATATACTGTATATTGACATGAACATTAAAAATAAAAGCTTTCCTGTAATAGAGCCTCCTTAGCATCTCAGTGGAGAAACCTGTAATACATAATATGAAAGCTACAAAACAACATTTTAAAAAGATTTACTTACAATTTTAATATAGTAAATAAATATTGCTGTAACATGGCTATAATGGTCAGATTGCTAATATCTGGGCATAGAGGCCTACGCGAGCAAATATACTCCTCTTCCTCAGAGACACCGACATACACCAGTATTACACTTGGCACACGGTTGGTATTTTTTGTATTTGTGGACCTGCAAATAGCAGACAAAACTATAAAAATGACGTAATATAAGCCTGAAAACCCTAAATTACAGTAAAAAGCATATACCGTATATATTTTTTTTAAATCAATGACTATTGCAATTATAATGGATAGTGGTCAAAGAGGGCTAACAATTGGCTTGTATGTAGAGTCTGACAAAGTATGACAGTGCTGTCATGTATGTGTCACGTGATTAATGATCAGATTTTATTAATTATTGAACTGTTATTAAAATGCCATTATGTGCAAGTGAATAGTTAACTCTGTTTTATTTGCAGCAATGCTTTACACATAAAGCCTAATGTGCATTTCAGACACTATAATAAAAGTCATTTGCGCTCTCAAGCCAATATAGGAAATCTCCAGTTGCTGAAGTTAATAGTAAAGTAAGTGCATACCTATTAGAATTACCTTCACTATATGTGCATATTCAACATGTTGCATTTGGCATGCTGGGTATGCATTGCTAATGGATGCCAAAATAAACAGGAAAATAATCAAAATAAAAATATCCACTGTAAGCACACACTGAATAGAAACAATATAATTTCCCATATGAATGTAATGGTAATTTTACCATTTATGAACTGCTTTTCATGTGTCGAGGTGTTAAATATTGGTTATTATGCCCCCTCACAATAGTTAAGCATAATTATGTTTTTATCTTGTCGAGCTAACTTTTTCAATAAATACTTGCAATAAATATCAGTAATTATATTACCTAGAAAAATAAACATAAGGTCTCTATTTTTGTTTTTGCAGCTGCTTTAAGGTTTTTTTTTGCATTTTTTCCTTGCCTGTAAAAGCACCATGCTTAACTCCCTTTACAAATGTTTTTGTCTTTATTTTTTTATTCAAACATTAATTTTTTTTCTTATTGGAAAAATGTTTGAAAATCATTTTTCTTTCCTTATTGGAAAATGCATAAATATTGCCACAAGTAGAACAATGAACCCAAAGAATAAAACAACATTTCTATTGCACAATAAAACAATAAGCAAAAAATCTGTGTATAAATCCATCCAAAACTGCTGTTTTTAGGTCATTCTGAAAACAATAGGAATTTGTCTTGTTTTATCAGCTTGACCTCTGTACGTTTACAGTGGTAATACAAGTTCATCCTCTTTTTATTAAAAAGTGAAAGTTTTGAAGGGAAAAAGAACTGTAAGATCAGTATGGATTTCTCTGTTTACTACACCTATTCTTTTTGAAAATTTGACTGCATATACAGAAGAAAGCTTGCTGTGTTTTCACATTCTTTCATTGCATTTATCACTGTATTATGATATGATATGTTGGACCTATATTACTACTACATATATAGGCTTTGGCGTATGTGGATCCCAGATATGCTTGTGCCTTCATAGCATCAACTAGGCATATCTACTTATGTTGAAGCTAGAAAGAATGCATCAGAGGAGTGTGGGTGATGATTAATGAATTAAAAAACACAGAAAATTAAAGTACAATAGGCATCAACATAGTTTCCTTTCATTATTGTTCCATTTAATCTCTGTAATGTAAATTTAAGCTAATAAAACTAAAGGGATGCAGATTTCTTTAGATGTAGCCAATGGTAAAAAAATATTCTCTGTGGTAACATATGGATACAAAACTTGGGCGATCAAGAATCAAGACAAAGAAGGATCGATGTCCTTAAAATTTGTGATGGAGAAGGATGTTATCAATACCATTGATGACAAAAAGAACAAACATCAATTTTGGAACAAATCAAGCCAGACATGTAGCTTGAGGCAAGGATCTCCAAGCTACTACTTGCCTACTTAGACACATCATAGGAAGAGAGCAATCACTGGAGATGGACATCATGGTCAGAAGAATTAAAAAAACAAGGCAAAGAGGAAAACTAGCAACCCCCGATGGCTTGAAACTGTGAAGACAAAGAAGACCCTGGCGGACCTATCTAGACTTGCACAATCGATCTTCCGACAGATCATTCATCCATCGACTCACCATGGCTTGAGATTGAGCCAAAGGCCGCTAAAAGAAATAATTGCAAGAACTATCTAATGACTTTATGATGACTTCCAATTAAAAAGTAAAAAAGGTTTCATTAGTTGATTATGGTGCTTTAAAGGCTTTAATAAATGTTTGAGTCCAAAAAATCCGTGATACTCAGTTATGAATAAGTAAAAACCAATATATAAAAAATCAATCTACAAACAACAATAGTAAAAAATTGTAGACAATACAAGAACAGGCGGGCAGCTTCATAACCATACAAGCAATGGTTAGCACCGTCATGATGGACCAATCAATTATCCACTCATAATGAACTTACAAAGGTTATTAACAAAAGTGCAATCACCCATATATGCTCATTAGAGAACAGTGCGGTCAATCAATGCAGGGTTAACATATCCATAATTTCCTAGGCAGTGCTTACCTATGATGGATGCATGACCAAAGCGCGAGTGTCCCAACGTGCTTTTCGCTATGGCTTCCTTGGGGGACACTCGTGCTTTGGTCATGCAACCATCATGGGTGATTATACTTATTCAGCCCAAACAGTGCAGCCATTGGTTTTTTGGCTTATTGCTTTTCTGTACTGTCCTACATTTGTGTTTTGCTTACATGGACACATGTTATGTAACATATCATTACTATTTATAATGTGATGCACTATGCACTTTTGTTAATAACCTTTGTAAGTTCATTATGAGTGGATAATTGATTGGTCCATCATGACGGTGCTAACCATTGCTTATATGGTTATGAAGCTGCCAGCCTGTTCTTGTATTGTCTACAATTTTTTCCTATTGTTGTTTGTACTTATGGAATTTTGAATAAAGAGATTGATTTTTTTATATATCGGTCTCTTTAATTATACATAACTGAGTATCACGGATTTTTTGGACTCAAAAAGAATCTCTGGTAGTCCTTTTATGTATGATTTAGCATTTTTGAGAGTATCCTTGTAATGAGGAATATGTATCTAATAACCCAATTTTCCCTAAATGTATTTTTAATAAATGTTTGCAAAATTAAAAATTGTGCATATAGATATCACAAACACGCCATACTTAGACCTTTCCATACATTGTTCAAAACATATATGTTTAATTTTATTTCTGTGACTGGTTGAATAATTATATTTACTTGTTGAAGGGTAAATCTGATCATCTTGAATAATTAAAATTGCAAAGCACTTGTAAAAACAAGCAGCTTTGCAATTGACTTGTTAGTAAAAATGCTCTTGAAGAATGAAGAATTTTTAATTTGACTGTTTACTGCCCAGCTTGTTGCTTTTTATTTATTTAGATTATTTGTACAGCGCCATTATTTCCACAGCACTTTGTTGACATATTAATATCACTGTCCCCATTGGGGCTCACAATTTAAACGTCTAATCATTATGTCTTTGGAGTGTAAAAGGACACCAGAGTACCTGAATGCAACCCACACAAGCACAGGGAGAAAATAAAAACCCTTTGGATTTGTTGGTCTTGGTGAAATTTAACCCCTTAGCGACAGAGCCAGTTTGAAGCTTAATGACCAGGCCAATTTTTACAATTCTGACCACTGTCCCTTTATGAGGTTATAACTCTGGAATGCTTTAATGGATCCCGCTGATTCTGAGAATGTTTTTTCGTGACATATTGTTCTTCATGTTAGTGGTAAAATTTCTTCGATAAGTCTTGTGTTTATTTATGAAAAAAACGGAAATATGGCAAAAATTTTGAAAATTTTGCAATTTTAAAACTTTAAATTTTTATGCCCTTAAATCAGAGAGATGTGTCACAAAAATTTCTTAATAAATAACATTTCCCACATGTCTATGTTACATCACCACAATTTTGGAAGCAAAATTTTTTTTGTTAGGAAGTTATAAGGGTTAAAGTTGACCAGCGATTTCTTATTTTTACAACAAAATTTACAAAACCATTTTTTTAGGGACCACATCATATTTAAAGTCATTTGAGGGGTGTACATGACAGAAAATACCAAAAAGTGGCACCATTCTGAAAACTAGACCCCTCAAGGTGCTCAAAACCACATTCAAGAAGTTTATTAACCCTTTAAGTGCTTCACAGGAACTAAAGCAATGTGGAAGGAAAAAATTAACATTTAACTTTTTTGTGCAAAAAATTTACTTCAGAACCAATTTTTTTATTTTCACAAGTGTTAAAAGAGAAAATCAACCACAAAATTTGTTGTACAATTTCTCCTGAATACGACAATACCCCATATGTGGGGGTAAACCACTTTTTCAGCACACAGCAGAGCTCGCAAAGTGATGGAGCGCTGTTTGACTTTTTCAATGCAGAATTGGCTGGAATTGAGATCGGATGCCATGTTGCGTTCGGAGAGCCCTTAATGTGCCTAAACAGTGGAAACCTCCAACAAGTGACCCCGTTTTGAAACTAGACCCCCCAAGGAACTTATCTAGATGTGTGGTGAGCACTTTGAACCTTCAAGTGCTTCACAGAAGTTTATAACGTAGAGCCGTGAAAATAAGAAATCCATTTTTTTCCACAAAAATGATCTTTTTGCCCCCAAATTTTTATTTTTACAAGGGTAACAGGAGAAATCATACCCCAACAGTTATTGTGCGATTTGTCCTAAGTACGCTGATACCCCTTATGTGGGGGGAACCACTGTTTGGGGGCATGGGAGAGCTTGGAAGGGAAGGAGTGCCATTTTGGAATGCAGACTTTGATGGAATGGTCTGTGGGCATCATGTTGCGTTTGCAGAGCCCCTGATGGGTCTAAACAGTGGAAACCCCCCACAATTGACCCCATTTTGGAAATTAGACCCCCTAAGGAACTTATCTAGATGTGTGGTGAGCACTTTGAACCCCCAAGCGCTTCATAGAATTTATAAATGCAGAGCCGTGAAAATAAAAGTCTTTTTTATTTCCACAAAAGTGATTTTTTAGACCCAATTTTTAGACCCCCAAAGTTGGTAAATAGTGGAAACCCCTCAAATCTTGCTCCAACCCTAACCCCAAAACACCCCTAACCTTAATCCCAATCCTAACCTTAATCCCAACCCTAATCCTAATTCTAACCCTAATCCTAGTTCGCCCTAACCCTAATTCTCACCCTAGCCGTAACCCTAGTCCAACCCTAACCCTAACCCTAACCCTAGCCCAACCCTAACCGTAACCCTAGCCCAACCTTAACCCTAGCCCTAACCCTAACCCTAATTGAAAACTGAAAAAAATATATATTTTCTTTATTTCGTTATGTTGGCCTAACTAAGGGGGTGATAAACGGGGGGATTATGTACTATTTTGTTTATTTTGATCACGATGATAGTTTATCATCGTGATCAAAATGAATGAATGGAATCTGCCAGCCGGAGCCTGCAGATTCCCAGTGGGTGCACTGCGCATGTGCCTGCCATTTTCTCCAGATCCAAGATGGCGGCGCCCACCGGTGGACATTGGCGGGACCCAGGACCACCGTGAAGGGACAGAGGACCACGGAGAGGAACCGGGGGGATCGGGAACCCTCTTTCGCTCTCCTCTGATGTGAAGAGGAAAGAGAAATTTAATGCACAATCGCGGCTTTTTTTGCCGTTATTAACACTATAACGGCGATCGCAAAAGCGGGGTCGGTAAAAACCGACTGATTCATGTTCTCTGGGGTCTTGGCTACCCCTGGCAGTCGAGACCCCGGAGAAAATCCAACACTGGGGGGTGCTATTCACTTTCTCCACAGCGCCGTGAATTAGCGAATTTTAGTACCCTTAATTACCGCCGTTAAAAGGCGTATCGGCGGTTGTTAAGTGGTTAAACCCATAGACCCCAGTGCTGCAAAGCAACAATGCTAACCACTGAGCGACCATGCTGCCCATAACATGTTTGTGTATCATTGAATGTGGTCTAGCACTGGTGGCCGAACATGAGCTTCAAAGCTGCAAGGGTAAATCTACCTCTGCGTGCAGCAGCTGAAAGTACACAGTTCAGGCTGCACAACAATGCTGCTGGTCGGAACTGTCAATCATGGAATTCTCTGCCCCACAGTAAGCAGGAAACAGTAGTACTGGAAGCAACTCAGAAGATGGGACAAGCCCTGCAATGCTGATTTGCAGAGAAAGTGTTAAGAATTATAATAAATGCCACTGCAAATATTCAAGAGTTCAATGTCCAGTGAAGTTTCTGAAAGAAACATCTTTTGTTACTACAAACTGAATTGTCTAAATAGTTATTCCACAGGCTCGGAAAGATTTTATTTTAGCATTTATAAAGAAAGGTTTACATTTGAGAATGGGATCTAGATATAAAAAGGTATTTGCCAACTTACACTAAAGTCAATGTTTAGCCCAAATGTCAGAACTCTGGAGAAGACAGACATGAATATGAGGTTTTCACTTTCACTGATGCTATAAATTAGAGGATTTTCTTTGGTTAGCTCTCCATTGGGGGCTTTTATATATCCGGTTTTACAATCAGTAAAATAATCCTTTTATTTTTCTGGAAGAACATTTCTATATTTCTAGATGTCAAAATGTTCTCTTTAGTGTTATGTAGCAGCAATACACATATAAATGTGAATCCGGTTACATAAAAATATTATTAGCAAAACATCTTTAAAATGTCTTACAAATTTACATGAAGGTGCCCCTATAGGAATGTAACTACAATTATGCTTCTGCAATGTTCTTTTTTCATGGATGATGTTTTACTGAATCATCTTGCCCTAGTGATGTGGCTCTTCATAACCTAAAGGTAATATAATTTTTAGCATAAACTTTAAACTCAATTTTCTTAGGAAATGTATTATTGACGTAAACTTGCATGGCATCACAAAAGGAACACATTTTGCAATGTTGAATATGACTATTCTAGTTTAAATTTTGAATATGCGTACAAATAATAAATTAACATTTCAAGAAATGAGACGCAATATACAATGATGTCTATAACTAGACTACACATATTTCCAAAATTTAATAAAAAAAGAATAGAAACTGAAAAGCTGTTACCAGAAATTAATATATTCAAAGTTATGATGTGAGAATTCTACAAAAAAAAATGCTCTAGTATTTCAACCACCTTTACATATGTGTTTTAGAGGCCTTGGTATTCCATTGTTGGTTAGAGCATATAGTATATAACAATACTTTAAAGATTATTTTTCTGTTATGCAAAGATTAACGTTAAATGAAAATTTTTTTTTTATGTACTCCTGGACTGCAAATTATGTATGTGTCTGCAAAATCCTTAGACAATGGCGGCTATTCAGCAAAACTTTCACTCCAAAAAATGGAATAAAAGTTTTTAAAACTCCCAAAAATTTGGAACAAGAGAAAAAAAAATGTGATCCAGCTCGAGACGGAGGTGGCTGCAACTTTACAAAGCTTTACTGGACAACTTAAAAATATATTAGTTCTTTAAAAATATCTTTGGTAAAAAACATTTACCAATGCTGAAACAAGATGACAGATTGAAACAGATATTAACACTGGTTCTCCCAATGGTGTACCCTCAATAGGCACGGGTAAATCTCCACTGGTGTGTTAAGAGTGAACCGGAAACCAGTTTTGCAGTTCACTTACTGTGGTTGAGTTATGCGAATTAGAGTCCTAAGTTGAGAATACAGAGAAAAACATTAAGAGATCGTTAAACGCCTTTTGCACTAGTAAGAGTTCAGGACAAATCAACATACAGGTGACTTTGCACTGTCAGGTAGTACAAGCTCTCTGAACTGGAAAGTGGACATGGGAATCCCAACATGTGACATCACACTGAACAGGAAGACAGCCACCTCTGGTGGTCGGAATGTTCAACTTCGAAATATGAATACTTATATTATTCCAAAAAGATATTTAAAATATTCAAATACAAACCAAATGATTGAAGTTAGGGTGGGACTCTTTTCTGGGAGTAATTAACATACTATATAGGCATTATACTTGGGTACTACACTTGTTAGGGTGGGAATCATCACATGAGGCATGACAGGAGATATCATGTTTCCAGGATGTACCCATAATTTCAAGCTCCTGCCACCTGGTCAGTCCATCTTCAGTACCATACATGTGTGAGATCTGACCTTTATTTCTTCTGCATTGTCTTTGCTGGGTACCTTGCTTACATATATGGTCTCGTATATTTGTGCATGTCATGAATAACATCCTGGGTAACTCAGATCACACCACTGTTACTACTTTGTCACAGATAACAGCGGAGAGATCACCCAGATCTCACCACTGCCACGAGTCTGTCAGGGGAATGCAACTCCACTGCCTCCAATTGTCAAACAAATTAAACAATTGGCTGACAAGTGATGGACGAGGCCGGAGCTGCCTTCCCTCCTAGGCTGATTATTAGGGAACTCACAGTGAGCGTATGGAATAAACACATCCAATTCCAGCTTATGGAATATATATCTATTCCAAGGTACGGTCACTGCCACCTCCACAATAACAAAAAGAACTGAACCACTAGCTGCCACCATCAATCGTTTATGCATGCAGATTGGACGCCTGTTACATGTAGCATATGACATCAGAGTTGGGTTTACAGAGCAAGAGGAACAGGACAATTACGTGTTTTATATTTAATCCAGAAAGATAGCTGTGTGTTTATAAAAAATATACAAAAATGATATAGTACAAAATGTGAATAAAACAATACGATAAATACAATTACATAAAATAAAAAGTAATAACAAAAGATAATTACTAAGCCTGTGTGACAAAAATGGCTCAGAGCTTTGCAAGACTAAGAAGCAGAGGGCACCCCTGATTCATAATTGAATTAAAGGGATTCTCCTAAAGCATGCTGCACAGCAATGGAGAAAATAGAAGAGAAAAGATGCATGCTAAAAAATAGGCCATTTCCAGAAAAATATATAAAATTTTAACTTTATTAATGTAAATAACAACAAAGCACGTGCAACAAGACAAACTCATAAAAACATTTAAAAAAACAAAAACAGGTTCAATAGCTGGTAATGCCTTTGATATGGCAATAACCTACTTCCACAGAAATTCACAAAAATCCAAATGGCAGTATATTAGTATATTTAAATATATAATATCAGCAGAAAAAATTCATATGAACAAAAATTCATGAGAAAACAGAATATTGATATGTACTCTTACTGAATGGTTAAACCCATGGACCCATAGATGCACAAAAAAACCCCACACACTATAAAGACAGTAAAAAGCCAAATAATCCTATTCACAACACCATGGCAGAATTTAAGGGATAGCAGATGTGACTGAAATACAAAAAACGCAGCTGGTTGTGGACTACCGGAAGGTTTGACCCGTAAAGTGATTATCCCAAAGAAAATACATAAGGGAGAATAAGAAACAAAAAATGGAAAAACTATTAAGAGCAAGAAAACCTTGCTAGTAAATCAAAAATATTTGTGAAAAAATATCAGGGTTCAAACCTGCTAGTATTGGGATATTAATATGTAAAATTCCTATTTGGAGCCATTTTTGCCAATAGAAAATTTGCAGAGTAGCAGATTCCATGCATATCACCAGCTACATCCATGGCTTTTTCAGGGGAAATGTCAATAATATGTCACACATTGGTGTGTGTTTATAAAAAATATACAAAGATGATGATATAGTACAAAATGTAAACAAAGCAATATGATAAATACAATTACATAAAATAAAAGTAATAATGAAAGAGAATTACTAAACCTGTGTGACAAAATGGCTCAGTGGAGGGGAACACTCAGATTTGGAAAATGAACAAAACTATGAATGAAACATGAACCAAACCAAAATTCTGTTTTCATCATGTCCAAGTTATGACAACATACCTCCCCTTGATGACTTGATGTGGGGGCTGTTTGTGGGAGGTGCCAGGTTGGTTAGAATTTTATGAGTTTCCAGGATCTTTGACACTGGAGGTTCCAGGCGATAGTCAGTGTTGTCATATTTCATTGTCATTACAATTTAACCTTTACACAGGAGTCACATATGACCTGAATAGCACCATCCATAGGACTATTAAGGTGTTACCTCTAAAGGTGTTAGATTTTTCACTTCTCTGCCTCTTGAGTACATAAATCCTAGTCTGGGTTGCTGTTTCTCACAATACACATCTGTGGTAATTACCTGGTCACTGAAGGAGTTCTCTGCTTCAAAAGATGTTGAAGAATAATCTCTCTCTATTTCCCCTGCTTTAATTAATTTCTCCCTAACTATAATTAGTTACACATGTTCAACGTGTAGTCCTACATCAAAAGGGGTTTGGACTGCCAGCTCTTCTCCCTTGGAGATGTCTTATGGATTTAATTTTTTCTCTTTGACACTCTCCCCTTTTTGAAGTGGCATGGGAGACTGATTTATAGATTGTCTCCCAAGCCCACCTTACAGCACAACCTCCCTGGATCCTATAATACCCTCTCCTTCATGCAATTTTTTTCCACAGCATGTCTAATTCATGATTATTTCTCACATTTTTATACAAGAAATCTTACTTTGGTCTCTAACTGGAATAAGATTTGTGTCCAGACACATGGAGACACATGCATATGCCTTTCAATGAATCAGGAGCATCTAACTCCAACGCACCTCCCTCATCAAAACTGGCATTATTCTAACAAACCTATGTCTTCCATATCCATTTTGCCACATCGTAGGGTAAACAATCATGCAGCAAAGAGATTGAAAGCCATATTTCCTCTTCATTAGTGCAAGTCACGGTAACTTAAATTTGTGCTTGACACCATCCTTTAAACAGTAAAAGTCACAGACCTTCATAAGTGGCAGTTTCACTGCCCCTTATTACTGCCATCAGCTACATTTCCAAGATATGTCCTGATCACTGAAGTGAAGAAAATAATTTGCTATTTATGTCAATCCATTCACTTCATTGGAAAAATATAACTGCTTTTTATGCGCCACATGTTTCTACACTATTGTGGTTCCCTGAAAGTTAGGCTAGTTTCACACTTGCTTTTTTTTGCAGCGCGTTTTTCCCGCAAAAAAACGCATTGAAAAAACGCATACAAAAGCATACAACTGCTGCGTTTTTTTCAAGCATTTTTATGAGCATGCATGAAAAAAACGCAGCATTTTTATGCGTTTGTATGCGTTTTTAGTGCGTTTTTACCGCGTTTGCATTTTTTTCCAACATTAGGTGGCCCCTCACACTAACCCAAACCATGACTTTACTAACCCTAACCCTGACCCTAACCCTAACCCTAACCCTAACCCTGACCCTAACCCTAACCCTGACCCTAACCCTTAACCAAACCATACTTAACCCTAACCCAAACCCTAAACCCTAACTAACCCTAACCCTGACCCTAAACCTAACCCTGACCCTAACCCTAACCCTAACCCTGACCCTAACCCTAACCCTAACCCTGACCCTAACCCTAACCCTAACCCTAACCCTGACCCTAACCCTTAACCAAACCATACTTAACCCTAACCCAAACCCTAAACCCTAACTAACCCTAACCCTGACCCTAAACCTAACCCTGACCCTAACCCTAACCCTAAACCTAACTCTGACCCTAACCCTAACCCTAACCCTGACCCTGACCCTAACCCTTAACCAAACCATACCCTGATCCTAACCCTAACCCTAACCCTAACCCTAACCCTGACCCTAACCCTAACCCTAACCCTAACCCTGACCCTGACCCTAACCCTAACCCTTAACCAAACCCTAACCCTGACCCTAACCCTAAACCAAACCATACCCTGATCCTAACCCTAACCCTGACCCTGACCCTAACCCTAACCCTAACCCTAACCCTAAACCCCCTTAACTAACCCTAACTCTAACCCAAACTCCTAAATTCCATTGTCTAAACTAATGGTAAAAAAAAAAACGCATGTGCAAAAAAACGCATACATAAGCATGCCAATGCGCACATATGCTCACCATAGACTTATAATGGGTGTCTTGCTGTAAAAAAACGCATTGCGCGCGCATGCGTTTTTTTGAGGCAAGTCGGACGCCCAAAAAATGCAACAGGTTGCATTTTGTGCGCCCGAGCGCATACCGCAAAAAAACGCATGCGCGGTAAAACGCGTACAAACGCATGTGTATGCGCACATAAGCGCATCCCATGCAAAGTATAGGAAAAAAAACCGCATGCGCTATTTAGCGCTAAAATACCGCGGAAAAAAAACGCAAATGTGAAACCAGCCTTAGAGTATATTATTTTCAAGAGAAGGTTTTTTATTTTATTTTTTATTCTTCAACATATTAAATCAACATTTATTCAAATATAATCATGTCATCACACACACACACACACACACACACACACACTGTACATACCCATGTACATCCCCTGGCAAAAATTATGTAATCACTGGCCTTGGAGGATATTCATTCAGTTGTTTTTTAGTTTTGTAGAAAAAAAGCAGATCACAGACATGTCACAAAACTAAAGTCAATTCAAATGGCAACTTTCTGGCTTTAAGAAACACTAAAAGAAATCAAGAACAAAAAATGTGCGTAGTCAGCACTCATTACACATACACATGTACTGTATATGCATGCACTGTGAGGGGTTGACTTACCCAGCTGGTTGATGTAAACACAGGAACCTGCTGGTTTATTAGAGCACACCATAAACCATAGCAGGGTTTGACAAAGTAAACATGACCTTTCTGGCCTAGTGGCATAACAAAACAAACATAAACTCCAACAGAGTCCTTTTTCCGGCAAGATTCACCTACAAGGAACACTAAGGGTATGTGCACACGTTGCGGATTTGCTGCGGATCCCCAGCAGATTTGCCCCTGCGTATCCACTGCAGATCCACAAGTGATTTACAGTACAATGTTATTCTATGGAGGGAAAAAACATTGTGCACGTGCTACGGAAAAATCAGAGTGGAAACACAACTTTTTTTCCGCAGCATGTCAATTCTTTGCGCAGATTCCGCAGCGCTTTTACACCCATTCCATTATAGGAATCCGCAAGTGTAAAAACGCAGGCGAAATCCGCACAATATCTGCAGAAAATCCACAGGAAATCCGCATAAAAAACGAGCTGATTTTGACCTACGGATTCTGCCAAAAGATGCAGATTCCGTGCCGAGAATTCTGCACAGCAATCCGCAACGTGTGCACATACCCTCAAAGTCCTCAGCTCCTCCTGAAGCCACATTTTGAGACTTTCCTATGCAAACACACAAAGCAGAGAAAAAAAACAGTGGCTAAACATTTAACTCCCCTTCTTGAGGAGGAGATATAGTAAGTAGGAGTCCTGCCCATTTTTCACCTACTCACCAAAAAATCCAGTCCCTTATAATGGCTGGTTAACCCCTTCAGCACAGAGCATGCTGGAGAGAAACTAATGGGTTTCAGATCACAGAAGAAAACAATGTTTGTGATACATATCTCCCCTCACATACAGTGCCAGTGACCCTGTCACAACACACACTGCACATATGTACATATATATGTATCTATATACACACACACTGCACATACATACACATGAATATATACACACTGCATATACATACCAGCCTATTTTACCAATACTCCCATAGTTACATAGGATGAAAAAAGGTCTAGGTCCATCAAGTTCTACCTTTCTACACCAATTGCACATTTTTTAACTATAACCCACATTGTTATGTGTATTGAGAAAATTATTGAGCCCCTTTTTAAAGGCTGATATTGTGTCTGCTATTGCTACCTCTTGTGGTAGGGCATTCCACATTCTGACAGCTTTAACTCTAAAGAACCCTTTCCTATTTAGCTGCCATAATTGTCCTTCTTCCGCCCTTAATTAATGCCCCCTGGTCCTTAGTATGGTCTTTGGAAGGAATAAGTCATGTGCCAGTCCATTGTACTGACCACATATATTTAAACATATAAATGAGGGGTCTTTTTTCTAAGCAAAGCAAGCCCAACTTTTCCAACCTCTCATCATATGAAAGGCCTTCCATCCCTTGTAATAATCTAGTTGCCCACCTTTGAATTGACTCTATCTTCTGAACATACTTTGACCTGAGAAATTGCCCTGTTTTCCCCTCCTTCCTCCTAATGCCTCCTATGTATACCTGTAGGAGAAAGCTTCTACAGCTTTTCCAGCTTCATAGAAAAGCAAATCTTCTTTTATTAAATGTATATACAAACTGGTGACAGGTTAAAATGGAAACAGCTACACATTTCTGGTGCTAGGATATCTCTTAGGCCAGGATCACACTACGGTGTGTGATGCGAGAGACTCTCATGAGTCTCTCGCATCAACACCCAGCGCTGCCGTCGGTATTCGGACTGGCGCTGCTGCTGCATGTATTTCTATGCAGCCGCAGCTCCGGTCCTGAGTGCCAGCAGGAGCGTCGGGTGTTGATGCGAGAGACTCGTTCAAGTTTCTCACATCACACACGGAAGTGAGATTCTGGCCTTAGTCATGAACACCAGCCAGTATCCTCTTCAGTTCCTCTAGACTCCCACAGTTAAAAGATCTTTGGTGATATCAAATCACATGACGATGATTTCACCAAAGGTCCTTAAGCAGTCTTAGCTTTGGAATAAAAATGCTGGGGGCCCAAAAGAGAGTGGGGGCCCTTCGCAATTGCCCAGTTTCTTCTTACTGACTGTATCTAGGACCTATTTTCGTGGTGGATCTTATTTTTGGCAAATCACTATATTGGTAAAAATGACATGTAGGCCTGTTTCCTGACGGCTGTGAACCACACATAATTAAATACATTGTTTTATTAATATATTACTGATTCAACCTAATTTGCAGCCAAGAGATTAATTCATAGTTCTGCTGATAATTATTGTGAAAATACTAGTGATGAGAGAGAATGTTCGCCACTACTCGGTACTCGCCCGAGTATCGCTGTACTCATGGTACTCAGCAAGCACTGAGCATTTCTGGGATTATTCTGCAGGAGCTCGGGTCCCTACCCTGCATTTTTGGCACCCTTTAGAGTGCCAATCAACATGCAGGGATTGTCTGCCACACACTGTAATGCCACAGCCATCTTTGTTGTGGTATTACAGTGATTGCCTGGCCACACAGCGTCATCAGGTCTATATCAGACCTGGCGCCACCCTGCTTGGCCCAGTCACCTCCGGAATCAGACAGTGTAGGGAGAGCTGCTGCTGAGATAGGGAGAGATTTGTGCTTTTATTAGTTAGTGTGGGTATACCATCGTTGAATCCACATATCCAGCTAAACCAACAGTCCTTCTAAAAACTAATTCTGGGGTATATAGATTGCAGTGCTAGGTAGGCAGGGAATGTATGTGCGTATATACATGTCAGTGCAAGGCATGCAGGCACTGTATGTGGCTATATAGATATCAGTAGCAGGATGCCATTGTATGTGCCATACTTCATTGTATACATCAAGAGGGTCCATTCCATTTCTGTCTGCTGCTGTCTATTACATATATTGACTGTGTATATATAGCCCCAGGTATCAGTGGGGAGGAATAATTTTTTTGGCATCTTAATCCTGATAATTTTATTCTAAAGCAATCCAGAGCCCCCCTTTTTTTTCTCCATTTGGTTGTTGACACAGCAGAATACTGCCAGAGCCTTTTCATAGTACAGTGTGAAAATCCAGACATTTTAAATGGATTTGCCCATCCCAGCAATCACATCTAAGTGCGCAGAAATTTCTGCCATTTTTGTGGTACTGTTAAATATTTTTGGAGTGTCTTATAGAATTTCTTGACACCATTTTGCTGCCCAAAAATACTTAGCTGCCCAAAAAATAATTAGCTACAGGGCAGATATTTTACACTGTGTTTCATCCGCCACATAGATCACATATCTTTGTGCTCAAAATTGTGCCATTTCAGGCCTCTATAGAATTTTTTAGTTGTGTCTTATCTTAGCCTACTTGTTGACACAATTTAGCTGGGCAAAAAAATAAAAAAATACAGGCCACATATTGAACAGTGTGGTATCTCCATCAGACACCTGATCTATCTGTGGGCCACAAATTGTGGCATTTCAGGCCTCCATTCTACTATATTTGCTGTCTGTTACTCTACGTCTATATGCTATTTTGGGGTAAAAAATAAGTAAATACAGGCCACATATTGAACAGTGTGGTATCTCCGTCAGATGCCTGATCTATCTGTTGACTACAAATTGTGTCATTTCAGGCCTACATTCTACTGCTTTTGCTGTGTCTTACCCTAGTTATTGACACCAGTTTCATAACAAAAAATAAATTTTTACCTACATTCCAGATATTTTAAAGTGTGGTTTTCCCGCACACGGATCACATGCAAGTTCACTTCCAATTCAGTCATTTGTAGTGAAAGTGGAAAATATTGTAGTCCATTTAAAATGGGCAAGGCACCTGGCAAGGGACGGGGAAGTGGACGTGATGGTGATGGTGCATGCAGATACTGAGGCCGTGGGCAAGCTGAAATTGTGCAACAACAAACACCCACATCTTCTCGCCCAACCTTCATGACCCAATTAATTGGGGCCTGCAGCAGGAAATCACTATTGAAACCAGAGCAGTGCGAAACGGTTGTTGGTTGGTTAGCGAATTATGCTTCCAGTCAGTTTGCCACCACCACTACCACCCTGTGTTCCACACAATCAAGTCTTAGTAGCTGAGTCTGGACCGCATATTCTTCACCCTGATCCTTCTTCCTCCCACCATGCCAAATGCCCGGAGACAAATGATCACACACTTGGACACTCCGAAGAGATCTTCACTTTTCCATTTATAGATTCGGGCCTCTCGCCCGGTCCAGTTGAAGCGGGGCAAGAGGAGATCGCATGTAGCGATGACCAAATATTTGAGCAGCCGCGGTTACACGAACGCAACAGTGGGAACATGTCACAAGAGGTGGAGGATGATGAGACACAATTGCCAGCAAGTCAGGAGGAGGACCAAGGTGCGGAAGTGGAAGCCGAGGTGGTGGATGATATAGTAACTGACTCAACCTGGCAGGAGTGGAAAACAGCACACAGGAGAGGGAGGCGTAGCACCCCAATAGGCAGGACAAAGCAGTGTGGTGGCTGCAGACAGAAGGCGGGCAACTGTTAGTCGCAACACCAACACGATGGAAGTTGGCAGTACAACTGATATCATCAGGCACATCCTTGTCCCAGCGCAGCCTTCAGTTGTAATTTTAACTAATAATAATACCTTCCTTCATACTTAACACCTTAAAGTAGAAATATTTTTAAATATTTTTTGTTACAAAATTTGTCGAGTCCATCATCATGTAGCATGACCTCAAATAGAGATGATTAAATGTATTTGAGTGAAATTAAACTGTACTTGCCTATACAAAAAAATCTGCATCTTTGAGAATATTGGTCTTTGTAAATTTGCTTTGCACAGATTCATGCTAGAGCCATCATGGTGAACCATAAATAGCCAACAAAATGTAAAAAAAAAATAATTTGTACTTACCTCACCGCTAACATGTTCAGCCCCTCCGCTGTGAGCTGCACACCATTTGGTCCTCAAAGCCACTTATTCTTTCCCCCATCGTGATCCACATCTCTTGGCCTGTTCCCTCTAGGCTGGGACTTCCAGAAGTGATCAAACCTCTGAGATGACTGCATACCCCACATCATGACATTTTTGATGTTCAATGTGCAGTACTAGCTTAGAGAGAACAAGCAGGGAGAAGTGTCACGGGAAAGAAGAGAACTGTACAGTGGGCAGCGATGCTTGCTGCCTGTTGTCTTTTCCTCAAGGCCTCTTCTTTCTGCCATTGTAGCTCTAGTCATAGAGTCATAGAATTGTAGAGTTGGAAGGGACCTCCTGTGCCATCTGGTCCAACCCCCTGCTCAAAGCAGGATTTACTAAATCATGCCAGACAGATGTCTGTCCAGTCTCTGTTTGAAGACTTCTATTGAAGGAGAACTCACCACCTCTCATGGCAGTCTGTTCCACTCATTGATCACTCTGTCAAAAAGTTTTTCCTAATATCTAATCTGTGTCTCCTCCCATTCAGTTTCATCCCATTGCTTCTAGTCTTTCCTTGTACAAATGAGAATAAAGATGATCCTTCTACAATGTGACAACCCTTGAGATATTTGTAGACAGCTATTAAGTCTCCTCTCAGTCTTCTCTTTTGCAAGCTAAACATTCCCAAATCCTGCAACCTTTCCTCATAAGACAGGGTTTGCAGACCGGTCACCATTCTGGTCGCTCTTTTCTGAACTTGCTCCAGTTTGTGGATGTCTTTTTTAAAATGTGGCACCCAAAACTGGACACATTATTCCAGATGAGGTCTGATCAAAGAGGAGTAGAGGGCAATAATGACTTCACGTGATCTAGACTGTATGCTTCTGTTAATACATCCTAGAATTGCATTTGCCTTTTTTGCTGCTGCATCACACTGTTGACTCATATTCAGTCTGTGATCTATTAGTATACCCAAGTCTTTTTCACATGTGCTGTTGCTTAGCCCTATTCCTCCCATTCAGTATATGCTTTTTTCATTTTTATTGCCCAGATGTAGTACTTTGCATTTTTCCCTGTTGAAAACCATTCTGTTAGTTGCTGCCCACTGCTCCAGTTTATTTATAACTTTTGAATCCTCTCTCTCTTCTCTAGTATTAGCTATCCCTCCTAGCTTTGTGTCATCAGCAAATTTAATCAGTTTACCCTCAATTCCTTCATCTAAATCCTTGATAAAGATGTTGAACAATACAGGGCCCAGGAGAGAGCCCTGTGGTACCCCACTTGAGACATTGTTCCAACTGGATGTGCAGCCATTTACGACCACTCTTTGGGTCCGATCACTAAGCCAGTTATGAATCCACCTACCAGTTGCTTTTTCCATTCCATACTTAGTAATTTTTTCAATAAGGATTGAGTGAGATACTTTGTCAAATGCTTTGCTGAAGTCAAGATATACTATATCTACAGCATTTCCCTGATCCACACAATCAGTGATTCTGTCATAGAAGGAAATTAAGTTAGTCTGACATGACTTATTATTTACAAACCCATGCTGACTCTGTTTAATCACTTCATTCTTATCCAGGTACTTACATACATGTTGTTTAATAATTTGTTCAAAGATCTTTCCTGGTATAGAAGTCAGACTCACCGGCCTATTGTTGCCTGGGTCCACCTTCTTCCCCTTTTTGAAGATAGGAACAACATTTGCTCTACTCCAGTCTTCTGGGACTTCTCCTGTTCTCCAAGAATTTTCAAAGATTATGGAGAGGGGTTCAAAAATTTCTTCTGCTATATCCTTCAGTACTCTGGGGTGTAATTCATCTGGACCTGGAGACTTGAATTCATTTAGGTTAGCTAAGTGTTTCCTCACTATCTTTCTGTTTATAGATATCCTTGATTCTTCTATTCCCTTAATAGGATAGTGAAGAACAGTTGATGTTACATTTCCTTTCTGAGAGAAAACAGATGCAAAATAGAAACTTAGTCAATTCAGTCTATCCAAGGACTTCTGGCTGCAACCAAGCGGGTTGAAAGTCCATGACATCAAGATGTGTGATTCATAGTGAGTTACCTTCAAAGTCCTGGTCTAGAGTGAAAAATGCTTGTAAAGAGGTAAAGAAGAAGCATTTCTGACAAATGGGTGGTGGGCAGCAAAGGAGCATTAAAGGTAAGCAGTAAGCTCAGTATAAGTATTCTTTCTGTTTTTACATCTTACATTTATTATGTTTTGGGGTCAGGGTAGATCACAGAGCATAATAAGGTATATGCAATTAGAGGAGAATAACCTTGCTGTGAATCAAATCCCGGGAAAATCTGCTAGATTTGTCAAATTTGAACTTTGCTAGATCTGCTTATTTATAGTCACCACATTGATGTGTCTAAAGTCTGTTTACTTTAGTGGTCAGAAATTGTCTATTGCATGACATGACATGATGCTCAGAAGTGAAAAAAAGATGCTTTAAAGGCTCCTTGTGACCAATAGTATGAAAAGTATTTGAGTATTTTACTGAATTTGAGAATTCATGTGTGCCATAAGGTATTCCTACTAATTAGACACAATCCCTTAAATGCAAAAGATTTACAGTAGCCTAAGATATGCAAAAAGTAAAGCATACCATATAAAAACAGCAGTTTGAACTTTCCCTTAGTCTGCATTAAATTATTTTCTATTAAAAACAAAAAGTCCATTTTTATACAGTGATCAATTTCCTCAATTGTTAAATGAACTGAGAATGCAATTTTCAACAAAATGTAAATTATGATATTTTTGACTGCCAATTATTTCTATTGTTTCACATCCTATAGTGTACTCTCAGTCTCAGACAAAAGAAAACTATTCTAGGGTATAAAAAAATGAAAACCCAGAGCCCATTTGCTGTAGTGAGCTTTCATTTGCCTAAACCTAATTTCTATTCTGTTCAGCAACTTAGAAAATGAATGAAGCAATTTCTTTTGGCCTTCAGAATAATAAACATTTAAATTAAATACTATGTCATTTAAGATTATGTTCTGCCATGTGAAGCTGATTAAACTAATTCATTTAAGAGATATGGACTATGAAAAAATCAGTTAATGTTCTACTAAACACAATTGTGCATCCTATTAGGTTAGAATTGAACAAACATAGCTTCTTTAAGTACTTCATTGTCATGGTCACTTAGAAACCTATTCAATGGAAAAATTTTATCTTTGTCTATAGCTGATCAATTCTACAATGAACATTAAGAAAGTAACTTAAATGTAGTAGCAAATTCCCTACCTTAAAGGAAATCTATCACCTCCTAAAATGTAATTTACAGTTGTGGCCAAAAGTATTGACACCCCTGCAATTCTGTCAGATAATACTCAGTTTCTTCCTGAAAATGATTGCAAACACAAATTCTTTGGTATTATTATCTTCATTTAATTTGTCTTAAATGAAAAAAAACACAAAAAGAATTGTCCTAAAGCCAAATTGGATATAATGCCACACCAAACATAAAAAAGAGGTTGGACAAAAGTATTGGCACTGTTCGAAAAATCATGTGATGCTTCTCTAATTTGTGTAATTAACAGCACCTGTAACTTACCTGTGGCACCTAACAGGTGTTGGCAATAACTAAATCACACTTGCAGCCAGTTGACATGGATTAAAGTTGACTCAACCTCTGTCCTGTGTTCTTGTGTGTACCACATTGAGCACGGAGAAAAGAAAGAAGACCAAAGAACTGTCTGAGGACTTGAGAAACCAAATTGTGAGGAAGCATGAGCAATCTCAAGGTTACAAGTCCATCTCCAAAGACCTGAATGTTCCTGTGACTACCGTGCACAGTGTCATCAAGAAGTTTAAAGCCCATGGCACTGTGGCTAACCTCCCTAGATGTGGACGGAAAAGAAAAATTGACAAGAGATTTCAACACAAGATTGTGCGGATGTTGGATAAAAACCTCGACTAACATCCAAACAATTTCAAGCTGCCCTGCTGTCCGAGGGTACAACAGTGTCAACCTGTACTATCCGTCGGCATCTGAATGAAAAGGGACTGTATGGTAGGAGACCCAGGAAGACCCCACTTCTTACCCCGAGACATAAAAAAGCCAGGCTGGAGTTTGCCAAAACTTACCTGAAAAAGCCTAAAACATTTTGGAAGAATGTTCTCTGGTCAGATGAGACAAAAGTAGAGCTTTTTGGGCAAAGGCATCAACATAGAGTTTACAGGAGAAAAAGAGGCATTCAAAGAAAAGAACACGGTCCCTACAGTCAAACATGGCGGAGGTTCCCTGATGTTTTGGGGTTGCTTTGCTGCCTCTGGCACAGGACTGCTTGACCGTGTGCATGGCATTATGAAGTCTGAAGACTACCAACAAATTTTGCAGCATAATGTAGGGCCCAGTGTGAGAAAGCTGGGTCTCCCTCAGAGGTCATGGGTCTTCAAGCAGGACAATGACCCAAAACACACTTCAAAAAGCACTAGAAAATGGTTTGAGTGAAAGCACTGGAGACTTCTTAGGTGGCCAGCAATGAGTCCAGACATGAATCTGATAGAACACCTCTGGTGAGATAAAAAAATGGCAGTTTGGAGAAATCATCCTTCAAATATCAGGGACCTGGAGCAGTTTGTCAAAGAAGAATGGTCTAAAATTCCAGCAGAGCATTGTAAGAAACTCATTGATGGTTAACGGAAGCGGTTGGTCGCAGTTATTTTGGCTAAAGGTTGTGCAACCAAGTATTAGGCTGAGGGTGCCAATACATTTGTCTGGCCCATTTTTGGAGTTTTGTGTCAAATGATCAATGTTTTGCTTTTTGCTTCATTCTCTTTTGTGTTTTTTCATTTAAGACAAATTAAATGAAGATAATAATACCAAAGAATTCGTGTTTGCAATCATTTTCAGGAAGAAACTGAGTATTATCTGACAGAATTGCAGGGGTGTCAATACTTTTGGCCACAACTGCACCTGCAGATATAGTGGTAATCAACGGGTAAATAGTGTTTAAATCATCTGACTACCCTACTGGAAGAGCAGCTACAGTGGGCACACTATAAGTTCACACATTAATTGACAATCAGCTTTGCACACACACGATGCAGAGCAGGCAGTCAATCAATCCTCTGATGAGTCACTACAGCGCACTCACTGTATAAGACCAGAGTCAGACACAAAATATAAAAGTGCGGTCCGTATTTTACGGTCGTAATACGCAGAAATGTTCCCTGAACAGTGATCCGTATGTCATCCGTTGGCAAGGCTAGGATGCGATTTTTTGCATGTAAGCATCTGTATGACATCCATATTGCATCCGTATGCCAAGATTTTCTCGCCGGCTTGCAAAATGGACATATAATGGATCTCAGTGACAGGTTAAAACTAGTGATGAGCGAACACTAAAATGCTCGTTGCTCGGATCGAGCAAATTGGAATACTCAGGTACTCGGACAGAACAACAAGCCCAATGTAAGTCAATGGGAGACCGGAGCATTTTTACAGCGATTCCCCCCCGGGGGTCCTTTTAAGGTCTAAAAACGTCTGAAAATGATGGAAACACTGCTCAAATGACATGTGGACATCATGGGGATCACCCCTGGAAGCATTTCTGACTCCTAGCTCACAGCTTTAAATAACGTTGTCAGAGTTTCATGCCATTTTTACCGATGCACCAAAAACCATACCAAAACGAAACCAAAACACATTTTGCTGGGAAATATATTAAGGTACATCCTATCCAGGTTAATTACTTGCATATACGGCAAAATAATTAACCCCAGACCAAAATGTTCCTCCCCCACTTGGGCTATGTTCAGATGCAGTGTTTTTGCAGCGTTTTTCAACTTTAACATTGCTTTCAACCAATACAAATGCATATACTTGGAAATATCATTGTAACATTTACCAACCCTAGCTGGCCATGTGGTGTGTGACACATAAGAAGACACATCTTGTTTCAATTATGAAGGAGGGACTCTTAACCCCTTTACCCCCAAGGGTGGTTTGCACGTTCATGACCGGGCCAATTTTTACAAATCTGACCACTGTCACTTTATGAGGTAATAACTCTGAAACACTTCCATGGATCCCACTGATTCTGATATTGTTTTCTCGTGACATTTTGTACTTCATGATAGTGGTAAAATTTCATTCAAATAACTTGCGTTTATTTGTGAAAAAAATGGAAATTTAGCAAAAATTTTGAAAACTTTGCAATTTTCCAAATTTGAATTTTTATGCCCTTAAATCACAGAGATATGGCACACAAAAAACTTAATAAGTAACATTTCACATATGTTTACTTTACATCAGCACAATTTTGGAACTAAAATTTTTTTGTTAGGAAGTTATAAGGGTTAAAAATTGACAAGTGATTTCTCATTTTTGCTACACCATTTTATATTTATGGACCACATCACATTTGAAGTCACTTTGAGGGGTCTATATGATAGAAAATGCCCAAAAATGACACCATTCTAAAAACTGCACCCCTCAAGGTGCTCAAAACCACATTCAACAAGTTTATTAACCCTTCAGGTGCTTCATAGGAATTTTTTGAATGTTTAAAAAAAAAATGAACATTTAACTTTTTTTCACAATAAATTACTTCAGGTCCAATTTTTTTTTTTATACCAAGGGTAAAAGGAGAATTTGGACTGCATAAGTTATTGTGCAAATTCTCCTGAGTACGCTGATACTTGATGTGTGGGGGGAACCACTGTTTCGGTGCATGGCAGAGCTCAGAAGGGAAGGAGCGCCGTTTGACTTTTTCAATGCAAAATTGGCTGGAATTCAGATCGGATGCCATGTCACATTTGGAGAGCCACTGATGTACCTAAACAGTGGAAACCCCCCACAAGTGACCCCATTTTGGAAACTAGACCCCCCAAGGAATTTATCTAGATATGTGGTGAGAACTTTGAACCCACAAGGGCTTCACAGAAGTTTATAACGTACAGCTTTGCAATTAAGAAATCATATTTTTTCCACAAAAATGATCTTTTCACCCCCAATTTTTATTTTCCCAAGGGTAACAGGACCCTAAAAGATATTGGGCAATTTGTCCTGAGTACGCTGATACCCCATATGTGGGTGTAAACGACTATTTGGGCGCATGGCAGAGCTCGGAAGGGAAGCAGCGCCATTTGACTTTTTTGGCTGGAATTGGGATTGGATGCAATGCCGCGTTTGGAAAGCCCCTGATGTGCCTAAACAGTGGAAACCCCCAACATATGACACCATTTTGGAAACTAGACCCCCAATGAACTTATCTAGATGTGTGGTGAGCACTTTGAACCCCCAGTGCTTCACAGAAGTTTATAACGCCCAGGCGTGAAAATAAAAAAATCATATTTTTTCCACAAACATGATCATTTAGTCCCCAATTTTTTTATTTTCCCAAGGGTAACTGGAGAAATTGGACCCCAAAAGTTGTTGTCCAATTTGTCCTGAGTACGCTGATACCCCATATGTGGGAGAAAACTACTGTATGTACACACGTCGGGGCTCGGAAGGGAAGTAGTGACATTTTGGAATGCAGACTTTGATGGAATGGTCTGCGGGTGTCATGTTGCCTTTGGAGAGCCCCTGATGTACCTAAACAGTGGAAACCCCCACATGTGACACCACTTTGGAAACTAGACCCCCTAAGGAACTTATCTAGATGTGTGGTGAGCACTTTGAACCCCCAAGTGCTGCACAGCAGTTTATAACGCCCGGGCGTGAAAATAAAAAAAAATCATATTTTTTCCACAAACATGATCTTTTAGTCCCCAATTTTTTTATGTTCCCAAGAGTAACTGGAGAAATTGGACCCCAAAAGTTGTTGCTCAATTTGTCCCGAGTAGGCTGATACCCCATATGTGGGAGAAAACTACTGTATGGGGACACGTCGGGGCTCGGAAGGGAAGTAGTGATGTTTTGGAATGCAGACTTTGATGGAATGGTTTGCGGGTGTCATGTTGAGTTTGGAGAGCCTCTGATGTGCCTAAACTGTTGAAACTCCCCACAAGTTTCAGAGACTGGGAGTTCTGTGGAAACTGTTTGGGTAAGAATACAAGGACAGAACAATGGAAAGGACACCATTGTAGGCATTTACTACAGGCCGCCTGTGCAAAATGAAGATATGGATGAACTCTTTATGCATCAAATGGCCAAGTTCTCCAAAAAATATGACATAGTTGTCATGGGAGATTTCAACTATCCAGACATTTGTTGGGAATCTCTCTCAGGCAAAACTAACAGGTCAAGGAAATTCTTATCCTCTCTTGCTGACAACTTTATCTTCCAAAAGGTAAGGGAGAAAACAAGGGGAACTGCTACCTTGGATCTAATCCTTATAAACAGGTAGGAAATGGTTGAGGAGGTAAAAGTGGCTGGGACCCTAGAAGGTAGCGACCATGCTATTTTAGAATTTTGGATAACTAGAGGCGGAAGACCTGTGAAGACTCAGACGTCAAGGTTAGATTTCAGAAAGGCAGATTTTAAGGGATTCAGAAAGAGAATTGGAGGGATCCAATGGCTGGATATCCTTAAAGACAAAAATGTCCAGGAAGGATGGGAAATCTTGAAAAATGAAATTCTCAAAGCACAGTTGTTAACAATTCCGAAAAGAGGGAAGAATAGGAAGCATTTAAGGAAACCAGGATGGATGAACACAGAACTTAAGCACATGCTAAAAAGGAAGAAAAAAATGTTTATAAAATGGAAAGAGGGAGGCATATCTAAAGAAGAATATAATGCTGTCTGCAGAACCTGCAGGGCACAAATCAGATTAGCTAAAGCTGAAAATGAATTGAGGCTTGCAAGAGATGTCAAAAGCAATATTAAAGGATTTTGGGGATATGTCAAAAGTAAAAGAAAAGTCAAAGATGCTATAGGATTTTTACAGGATGAAAATGATGAAATGGTAAGACAGGATGTTGAGAAGGCTGAACTTTTAAATTCCTATTTTGCATCTGTTTTCTCTCAGAAAGGAAATGTAACATCAACTGTTATTCACTGTCCTATTAAGGGAATAGAAGAATCCAGGATATCTATAAACAGAAAGATAGTGAGGAAACACTTAGCTAACCTAAATGAATTCAAGTCTCCAGGTCCAGATGAATTACACCCAAGAGTACTGAAGGAGATAGCAGAAGAAATTTTTGAACCCCTCTCCATAATCTTTGAAAATTCTTGGAGAACAGGAGAAGTGCCAGAAGACTGGAGAAGAGCAAATGTTGTTCATATCTTCAAAAAGGGGAAGAAGGTGGACCCAGGCAACTATAGGCCGGTGAGTCTGACTTCTATACCAGGAAAGATCTTTGAACAAATTATTAAACAACATGTATGTCAATACCTGGATAAGAATGAAGTGATTAAACAGAGTCAGCATGGGTTTGTAACTAATAAGTCATGTCAGACTAACTTAATTTCCTTCTATGATGGTATCACTGATTGGGTGGATCAAGGAAATGCTGTAGATATAGTATATCTTGACTTCAGCAAAGCATTTGACAAAGTCTCTCATACAATCCTTATTGAAAAAATGACTAAGTATGGAATGGACAAGGCAACTGTTAGGTGGATTCATAACTGGCTTAGTGATCGGACCCAAAGAGTGGTCGTAAATGGCTGCACATCCAGTTGGAAGAATGTCTCAAGTGGGGTACCACAGGGCTCTGTCCTGGGCCCTGTATTGTTCAACATCTTTATCAACGATTTAGATGAAGGAATTGAGGGTAAACTGATTAAATTTGCTGATGACACAAAGCTAGGAGGGATAGCTAATACTAGAGAAGAGAGAGAGAGGATTCAAAAAGATTTAAATAAACTGGAGAAGTGGGCAGCAACTAGCAGAATGGTTTTTAACAGGGAGAAATGCAAAGTACTACATCTGGGCAATAAAAATGAAAAAAGCAGATATAGAATGGGAGGAATAGGGCTAAGTGACAGCACATGTGAAAAAGACTTGGGTACACTAATAGATCACAGACTGAATATGAGTCAACAGTGTGATGCAGCAGCAAAAAAGGCAAATGCAATTCTAGGATGTATTAACAGAAGCATACAGTCTAGATCACGTGAAGTCATTATTTCCCTCTACTCCTCTTTGGTCAGACCTCATCTGGAATATTGTGTCCAGTTTTGGGCACCACATTTTAAAAAAGACATCAACAAACTGGAGCAAGTTCAGAAAAGAGCGACCAGAATGGTGACCGGTCTGCAAACCCTGTCTTATGAGGAAAGGTTGCAGGATTTGGGAATGTTTAGTTTGCAAAAGAGAAGACTGAGGAGACTTAATAGCTGTCTACAAATATCTAAAGGGCTGTCACATTTTAGAAGGATCAACTTTATTCTCATTTGCACGAGGAAAGACTAGAAGCAATGGGATGAAACTGAATGGGAGGAGGCACAGATTAGATATTAGAAAAAACTTTTTGACAGTTAGAGTGATCAATGAGTGGAACAGGCTGCCATGAGAAGTGGTGAGTTCTCCTTCAATGGAAGTCTTCAAACAGAGGCTGGACAGACATCTGACTGGGATGATTTAGCGAATCCTGCTTTGAGCAGGGGGTTGGACCAGATGGCCCAGGAGGTCCCTTCCAACTCTACGATTCTATGATTCTATGATTCTAAGTGACCCCGTTTTGTAAAGTAGACCCCCCATGGAAATTATCTAGATGTGTGGTGAGCACTTTGAACCCCCAAGTGCTTCACAGAAGTTTATAATGCCCGGGCGTGAAATTAAAAAAATCATATTTTTTTTCCACAAAAATGATATTTCTGCCCCCAATTTTTTATTTTCCTAAGGGTAACAGGAGAAATTGGACCCCAAAAGTTGTTTTGCAATTTGTCCTGAGTAGGCTGATTCCCCATATGTGGGGGTAAAACACTGTTTGGGCGCATGGCAGAGCTTGGAAGGCAGGAGCAGCATTTGACTTTTTCAACACAGAATTGGCTGGAATTGAGAACAGATGCCATGTTGCGTTTGGAGAGCACCTGATGTGCCCAAACAGTGGAAAACCCACAATTCTAACTCGAACCCTAACTCCAACACACCCCTAACCCTAGTCTCAGCCCTAACCCTAGCCCTAGCCCTAACCCTAGCCCTAACCCTAACTCTAGCCCTAACCCTAATGGGAAAATGGAAATAAATACATTTTTTTAATTTTATTATTTTTTCCTAACTAAGGGGGTGATAAAGGCGGGTATTATTTAACATTTATGGTGGGTTTTTATGTTTGGCAGCTGTCGCTCGCTAAAAGACGCTTTTTATTGTAAAAATAGTTTTTGCATCACCACATTTTGAGAGCTATAATTTTTCCATATTTTGACCCACCGAGTTATGTTTGGTCTTATTTTTTGTGGGACGAGTTGACGTTTTAATTGGTACCATTTTTGGGCACGTGACGTTTTTTGATCGCTTTTTATTCCAATTTTTGGGACGCAGAATGAACAAAAACCAGCATTTCAAGAATTTCTTTTGGGGGGTACGTTTACATCGTTCTGCGTGTGGTAAAATTTATAAAGCAGTTTTATTCTTCGGGTCAGTACGATTACAGCGATACCCGATTTATGTCTTTTTTAATGTTTTGGCGCTTTTAAGCACTGAAAACAATTTTATATAAAAAATAATTATTTTTGCATCGCTTTATTCTGCGAGCTATAACTTTTTTATTTTTTCGCTGATGATGCTGTGTTGTGTCTCGTTTTTTGTGGGACAAGATGACGTTTTCAGCGGTACCATGGTTATTTATATCAGTCTTTTTGCTCGGCGGTATGATAATAAAGCTTTATTTTTTGCTTTGTTTTTTATTTTTATTTTTTAAGGGGTTTGCTAAAGGGGTTAACTAATGGGACAGTTTTATAAGGCGGGTCGTTATGGATGCGGTGATACTAAATATGTGTACTTTTATTGTTTTGTTTTTGTTTATTTCCAAAAAATGAATTTATTAGGGAATATTTTCTTTTTATTTATGTAGTGATTTTTTTTATAAATTATTTTTACACTTTTTGTTTTTTTAACTTTAGTATACTGTCCCAGGGGGGACGTCACTGTCATGTGACAGATCGCTGATCTGTCACATCACAGATCGCTGTGACAGATCAGCGATCTGACACAGGCACTGCAGGAGGCTTCCTCATGCCTGCGCTTTGCAGGCATGAGGAAGACGTCTCCCTCCAGGCTCCTGAAGGTCCCCGCCGCCATATTGGATCTGGGGACCTGCCGGGAAGGAGGCCCCCGGAACAGCTCTGCACATCGTGCTGCTCCGGGGGGCTCAGGGAAGCACGGAGGGAGCCCCCACCCTGCCGATGCTTCCCTAAACCCCCAGTACACTGTGATCATGTTTGATCGCAGTGTGCCAGGAGTTAACGTGTTGGGGGCGGTCCATGACCGCCCCTGACACGTAGTGCCGAGTGTCAGCTGTGATAATCTAGCTGATTGCGCTAGCCGTACTATATAGGGGCCCGAGCATAGGGGCCCGGGTACCATGGATGGGATAGTGCGTCTCATGTCAGAAAGGGGTTAAAGTCACAGAGCCTATTTTCACAGGGGCATCAGGAAGCATTAATCTAATTAAAGGGCCATTATTAAGCAGTAGGTCTCCTAAACTGTTATAGCTTATGCAGTGAGTGGATGGGATGCCAAGAATTATGACACACCCCAATACCTCTTTCACGAGATGTCCAGGAAAGCTTCCATAAAAAATGTTGCATTGAATGCAAGGCCTGCCCTGCTGCCAAGTCATCTGCACCCCAATAAGCCTTTGAATCCATGTACTGGATGGGCACAGGTAAATCCACTTCATATTATTAATTTTGTATTCCCATTCTATTTTCTTATGCAATGACAGCAAGGCCTGCCATGCTGCCAAGTGATCTGCACCCCAATATTCCTTTGAACCCAGGTACTGGAAGGGCACGGGAAAATCCATTTCATGTTATTCATTTTGTACTCCCATTCTGTTTTCTTATGCATTGACTGCAAGGACTGCCCTGCTACCAAGTCATATGCACCCCAATAAGCCTTTGAACCCACATACAGGATGGGCACAGGAAACTCCACTTCACATTATTCATTTTGTACTCCCATTCTGTTTTCTTATGCATTGACTGCAAGGCCTGCCCTGCTGCCAAGTCATCTGCACCCCAATATGCCCTTGAACCCAGGTACTGGATGGGCACAGGACAATCCACTTCACATTATTCATTTTGTACTTCCATTCTGATTTCTTATGCATTGACTGCAAGGCCTGATCTGCTACCAAGTCATATGCACCCCAATAAGCCTTTGAACCCACATACTGGATGAGCACAGGAAAATCTACTTCACATTATTCATTTTGTACTCCCATTCTGTTTTCTCATGCATTGACAGCAAGGCCTGCCCTGCTGCCAAGTCATCTGCACCCCAATATGCCTTTGAATCTAGGTACTGGATGCGCACAGGAAAATCCACTTCACATTATTCATTTTGTACTCCCATTCTGTTTTCTTATGCATTGACTGCAAGGCCTACCCTGCTACCAAGTCAGATTCACCGCAATAGCCCCAATCCCCTTTGGGGTGTTCATATTTCTTGTATTTTGGTGATGGGCATCATAACACCCTTGCCAAAAAATAATGTGGCCGGAGCATGACTGAATACGTTCACCCTGGAGTTCAAGTGGTGGTGGATGGTGAGGATGAGGAGAAGGAGGAGGAGGAGGTCATCAACTAGCTAAAATCTGGAAGCGTATATCCATGTTTGGTTGTGAAGAGGTGCATGGGAATACACCTCCCAAAAAAACACTACATTGGAGCTTATGCTTTGCTGTCATCATTTGGTGGTGTCGAGAAGTCAGGCCCAATCCATCCCTTGTTCATTTTTATAAGAGTCAGCCTGTCTGCATTTTCCGTAGAAAGGTGAATGCACTTATCTGTGATAATGCCACCAGCAGCACTAAAAACCCGCTCGGACAAAACACTAGTGGCAGGGCAGGCCAGGACCTCCAAGGCATAGAGAGCCAGCTTATGCCACGTGTCCAGCTTGGATACCCAATAATTAAAAGGCAGAGAGGAATCACAGAGGATGTTGGTATGGTCAGCAAGGTACTCCCTCAGCATCTTAGAAAAGATTGCATTCCTTGTGAGATTATCCCGTGACTCAGTGCATGGGCGATGGGAGGGTCTTAGAAAACTGTCTCAGAACTTTGCCAGTGTTCCCCTGCCTCTGCTGGAATGGACTTGTGTCTGTCTCGCTTGTCCTGCTTGGTTGGCCAACAAACTGTTATCTCTGCCGCCAGTGTCTTGAGATGGGAATTTTTTTAATAATTCTGAAACAATGGCTCTATGGTACTGCACCATTTTTGTACACCTGTCTGCCTCTGGAACAAGAGATTGAAAGTTATCCTTGTACCATATGTCTAAAAGTGTCGCTAGCCAGTAATGACTGGTACCCAATATTTTGACAATAAATATTGGGTACCAGGGAAAGGCAGCACAACATAAAGTCAGCCATGTGTGCCAGACTGGTAACAGGCAAGCCTTCCGTGTCCTCACCAACAGAAAGACTGACCAAGGTGTCCTCCTCCTCCTCTTCCTCTTCTTCCCTGTCCTCAGGCCATCCACGCTGAACAGACGGTATGACAGTTGTTGTTATAGTCCCGTCTATAGCGCATGAAAGTAGCTCCTGTTCTTCCTCCTCCTCTTTCTCATCGTCAACTGGGCTGTGCGTAATCACCCTGTATGGTACCTTGATCCATGTCCTCGTGCTTCGCCTGCAACGCCTCCTCTTTCAATATGAGCAGAGAGCTTTTCAGAATTCAGATGAGCAGGATGGTGACGCTAATTATGGTGTCATCACCGCTCACCATCTTGATGGACTCCTCAAAGTTTTGGAGGATGCTACATATGTCTGCCACCCATGTCCACTCCTGAGAAATTATGTGTGGAGTCAAACTTGAAAAGCGACAGCCTTTTTGATGCTGGTATTCAACAACTTCCCGCTTCTGCTCACAAATCCTTTCTAACATATGCAGTGTAGAGTTCCAATACGTGGGGACATCACACACCAGTCGGTGAGCTGGAATCTGAAATCGCTGCTGAAGCATGGCAAGGGAGGCTGAAGCTGTAGCTGACTTTCTAAAATATGCACACAGGCTGCGTACTTTAACCAGCAGATCCGGCAGCTCTGGATAGCTTTTTAGAAAACGTTGAACAAAAAAGGTTCAGAACATGGACCAGGCATAGTACGTGTGTCAGTTCGCCTCGCCTCAAAGTCACCACCAGGTTCCTGACATTGTCACACACAGCCATGCCTGGCTGGAGATTCAGCGGTGTCAGCCACACATCTGCTTTCTCTTTCAGAGCTGTCCACAACTCTTCAGCATTGTGTGGTTTGTCACCTAAACAAATTAGCTTCAGCACAGCCTGTTGCCGCTTTGCTTTGGCAGTGCTGCAGTGCTTCCAGCTTGTGAATGATGTGCTCATTTCGGACTTGGAGGCTGAAAAAGAGGAGGAGGAGGAAGAGGAGGTGCAGGAGCTGTACACAGTGGGGGCAACCCTGATTTACGTAGGGCCCGCAATCCTTGGCGTCAGGAGGATGTGTTCCATCCCAAAGTCTGACTGAGTCCCGGCTTCCACTATGTAAACCCAGTGTGTCATCATCGAGATGTACTGTCCCTGGCCACAAGCATTTGTCCACATGTCCGTGGTTAGGTGTACTTTCCCAGTAACTGCGCTGTTGAGGGCATGGGTAATGTTGTGGGACACATGCTTCTGCAATGCCGGGACACCATAGCGGGAAAATAGTGGTGGCTAGGGACAGAGTACTTTGGGACAGTCGCCGCCATCAGGTTGCGGAAAGCTTCCATTTCCACAAGCCTGAAAGGCAACATTTCGACCACAAGCAGACGAGACATATGAGAATTGAGTACTGTGGCCTGTTGGGCGTTGGCTGCCTATTTCCTCTTAAGTTCCAATGACTGGGGTATGGACAACTGAAGGTTGCACTGGGACAAGGACGTGGATGTGCTTGATAATGGTGCTATTTGACTGTGGGAAACAGCAGGTGCAGGGCAGGAGGTATCCTCGCATGCACCGTGGACAGGGGATTGGCTTGCACGCACAATGCTGGAAGAAGCTGTGGTGTCACCCGCTGACATTGTTCCTGCAGCATGGAGTTGGGCCCACAAAGTCAGGTGCTTTGCTGCCATGTGCCTGATCATGCTGGTGGTGGTAGGACTGGTAGTTTTGCTACCCCTGCTGATGCGGGCATGACAGGTGTTGCAAATGGCCTGTTTGGCAGAGTCTTTAAAAAGTAACCAGACTTGGGAAGACCTAACAGTTGGACTGGCAACTTCCCTGAGGTTTGTGTTACAGGGAATGGTTGCACGCCTTCTGTCTGCAGCCACCACATTGCATCTTCCTACCTGAAGAGGTGTCACGCCTACCTCCCCTGTGTGTGTTGTTGTCCTTGCTCTGCATGTCCTCCTGCCAGGTTGGGTCTGTTACTACATGATCCACCACGTCATCTTCCACTTCCTCACTCTGGTCCTCCTCCTGACTTTCTGGCAATTGTGTCTCATGATTGTCCACCTCTTGTGACCATGGCTGCTCAAAGATTTGTGCATCACTACATGGAATATCATCTTGACCCGCTTCAAGTGGACTGGGTGAGAGGCACGAATCTCCAAATGGAAAACTGAACAGCTCTTCGGAGTGTCCGAGTGTGGGATCAGTTGTCTCAGGGCACTCAGCATGGTGGGAGGAAGGAGTATCAGGGTAAGGAATATGCGGACCAGAATCACGGCTAATGTGACTTGACCGTGTTGAAGACTGGGTGCTGGCTGTGGTGGATAAGTAACTGGAAGTGTTATCCACTATCCAACCAACAACCTTTTCACACTGCTCGGGTTTCAATAGTGCTGTCTTGCCACGGTGCCCTAGGACTTCGGACACTAAGGTCCAGCGAGAAGATGTGGGTGTTTTTGGTGGGCCAATTTCAGCTTGCCCACGGCCTCGGCCTGCACCATCACGTCAACTTCCCCGTCCCTTGCCACGCACCTTGCCCATTGTAAATGGACTAGAATATTATACATGTTCACTACAAAAGGGGGATTTGGGAGGTAACTTGTATGCGATGCGTGTGCTGGAAAAACAAAGTTTTACTTCTCTGGGCTTTAGGTAAAAATGTGTTTTGCCTTATCAGATTTAATAAGTATGTTAACAGACTGCAAAACAAATACAATCTGTAGGCTTAAAATGGCCAAATTTTTGACAATGATAAATGAGGCCTGTTAGGCAGATACCACAATCGACAAATGTGTGGTCTGTTTTTTTTACTTTTGGGCTAACTACACTGTGTTCCAAATTATTACGCAAATGATATTTTTCTCTGATTTTCCTAAATAGTCGGTACAAATGACAGTCAGTCTAATAAAGGTCATCACCGGTTAGCGTATACATCAAATTTTATTGAAGAAACCTCCCAATGATAACAGTATAATCTCCAAAATGAATAAGGCCGGTTTCACATTAGCGCTTTTTAAGCGCACGCACGGCCGGGGGTAGCTCCGCCCCCGAGCCGGCTCTCTGCCCGGCGTGCCCGCCCCTTGCTTGTAGCGCCGCCTACTAGCGGACAGCGGCGCCTGCGATCGGCGCACCCTATCTTTAGCATAGGGTGCGCAGATCGTGCGCAGGCCGTGCGCTAGTTGCGCTTTGACCTGCGCTGCGCACTTTTGACGGTGCGCCGTGCGCGCCAAAATCTGAAAAGTTTGATTTTGGCGCGCACGGCGCACCGTCAAAAGTGCGCAGCGCAGGTCAAAGCACAACTAGCGCACGGCCTGCGCACGATCTGCGCACCCTATGCTAAAGATAGGGTGCGCCGATCGCAGGCGCCGCTGTCCGCTAGTAGGCGGCGCTACAAGCAAGGGGCGGGCACGCCGGGCAGAGAGCCGGCTCAGGGGCGGAGCTACCCCCGGCCGTGCGTGTGCTTAAAAAGCGCTAATGTGAAACCGGCCTCAAAACTCAAATTGCACTGTTCCAAATTATTAGGCACATTAGAATTTCTAAACATTTGATATGTTTTAAAGAACTGAAAATGCTCATTTGTGGAATTTGCAGCATTAGGAGGTCACATTCACTGAACAAACAAGCTATTTAATTCCAAAACATCCTAACAGGCCAAGTTACATGTTAACATAGGAATCCTTCTTTGATATCACCTTCACAATTCTTGCATCCATTGAAATTGTGAGTTTTTGGAGAGTTTCTGCTTGCATTTCTTTGCATGAAGTCAGAATAGCCTCCCAGAGCTGCTGTCTTGATGTGAACTGCCTCCCTCATAGATCTTTTGCTTGATGATGCTCCAAAGGTTCTCCATAGGGTTGAGGTCAGGGGAAGATGGTGGCCACACCATGAGTTTATCTCCTTTTATGCCCATAGCAGTCAATGACTCATAGGTATTCTTTGCAGCATGAGATGGTCCATTGCCATGCAGGAAGATGATTTTGTTCCTGAGGGCACGTTTCTGCTTTTTATACCATGGAAGACACCTGTCAGTCAGAAACTCTATATACTTTGCAAAGGTCATTTTCACACCTTCAGGAACCTTAAAGAGCCCTACCAGCTGTTTCCCCATGATTCCGGCCCAAAACATGACTCCTTCACCTCCTTGCTGACGTCGCAGCCTTGGGTTGCTCGACACTCATCAGTAGAGTTGAGCGACTTTTGGTTTTTTAGGGTCGCGTTTCGTTTCGTGAAACCCGACTTTTCCAAAAGTCGGGTCGAGCAAGATCGTCCGATTATAGGGAAAAGTCGGGGTCGTCCCGAAACACGAAACCCAATGTAAGTCAATGGGGAATAAAAGTCGGCAGTGAGAGGAGGACAGGAAACACACCTACAGTGCCCATTTGAATGCCAAAAGCATCAATTCTTCTTACTTAAGCTTGTCAACCTTAATTAACTTCATAATACAAGTTACGCACTGAAAAATGGGGGTTATTTGGCTAAATTTGTGGGGGGGGAGGGCTGGCTGCAGGTTTTCATGTGCCCTGGGCGAAAGAGCGCCCCTTTAACACATACCACAACTCATCATGCTCCGATACGGCAGAGAAATAGCGGTATAGTACAATGAAAAATACCTCACTTTTTACATCTCATGACGAGGCCCATCTATTTCTCCATACAAAATCATTGGTCCCATATAATGTTTGAAACAGTATATGATGAGCTCCACATAATGCTACAGTATATGTTGGTCCCCATGGATGAAGCTCCACTGTCTTATGGGCCCAAATAATGCTCCAAACATAATGGGCCCCATTTCTAATGCTCTAGTGTATAATGGGCCCTGTAAATGCTGCTCCAGTGTCTGATGTCCACCTTTGGAATGTTCCAGTGTATGGTGGGCCCCATCTATCATTCTCCAGAGTATAGTGCTCCCCAAAACTTGCTGTCCCAACATTGAAAACAATCAAATAAGTCTCCTCACTAGGGAATCCCTGTACTTGTCTGGACAGGTGCTGTAGCTTGCTTAACAGCTCGCCAGCCGTTCTCACGCCCAGTATGGATTGCACGTGATTGCACAAAGGTTAGAAAGGGTACCGTATCCCTGGATAACATGTATGGATAGCGTACACATTCAAAATATATGTCTATACAGCATGAGGCAGGCTCAGACGGTGTTAGGCCCAGTATGGATTGCACGTCATTGCACAAAGGTTAGAAAGGGTACCGTATCCCCGGATAACATGTATGGATAGCGTACACATTCAAAATATATGTCTATACAGCATGAGGCAGGCTCAGACGGTGTTAGGCTGAGTATGGATTGCACGTCATTGCACAAAGGTTAGAAAGGGTACCGTATCCCCGGATAACATGTATGGATAGCGTACACATTCAAAATATATGTCTATACAGCATGAGGCAGGCTCAGACGGTGTTAGGCCCAGTATGGATTGCACGTCATTGCACAAAGGTTAGAAAGGGTACCGTATCCCCGGATAACATGTATGGATAGCGTACACATTCAAAATATATGTCTATACAGCATGAGGCAGGCTCAGACGGTGTTAGGCCCAGTATGGATTGCACGTCATTGCACAAAGGTTAGAAAGGGTACCGTATCCCCGGATAACATGTATGGATAGCGTACACATTCAAAATATATGTCTATACAGCATGAGGCAGGCTCAGACGGTGTTAGGCCCAGTATGGATTGCACGTCATTGCACAAAGGTTAGAAGGGGTACCGTATCCCCGGATAACATGTATGGATAGCGTACACATTCAAAATATATGTCTATACAGCATGAGGCAGGCTCAGACGGTGCTAGGCCCAGTATGTATTGCACGTCATTGCACAAAGGTTAGAAAGGGTACCGTATCCCCGGATAACATGTATGGATAGCGTACACATTCAAAATATATGTCTATACAGCATGAGGCAGGCTCAGACGGTGTTATGCCCAGTATGGATTGCACGTCATTGCACAAAGGTTAGAAAGGGTACCGTATCCCCGGATAACATGTATGGATAGCGTACACATTCAAAATATATGTCTATACAGCATGAGGCAGGCTCAGACGGTGTAAGGCCCAGTATGGATTGCACGTCATTGCACAAAGGTTAGAAAGGGTACCGTATCCCCGGATAACATGTATGGATAGCGTACACATTCAAAATATATGTCTATACTGCATGAGGCAGGCTCAGACGGTGTTAGGCCCAGTATGGATTGCACGTCATTGCACAAAGGTTAGAAGGGGTACCGTATCCCCGGATAACATGTATGGATAGCGTACACATTCAAAATATATGTCTATACAGCATGAGGCAGGCACAGACGGTGTTAGGCCCAGTATGGATTGCACGTCATTGCACAAAGGTTAGAAGGGGTACCGTATCCCCGGATAACATGTATGGATAGCGTACACATTCAAAATATATGTCTATACAGCATGAGGCAGGCTCAGACGGTGTTAGGCCCAGTATGGATTGCACGTCATTGCACAAAGGTTAGAAGGGGTACCGTATCCCCGGATAACATGTATGGATAGCGTACACATTCAAAATATATGTCTATACAGCATGAGGCAGGCTCAGACGGTGTTAGGCCCAGTACGGATTGCACGTCATTGCACAAAGGTTAGAAAGGGTACCGTATCCCCGGATAACATGTATGGATAGCGTACACATTCAAAATATATGTCTATACAGCATGAGGCAGGCTCAGACGGTGTTAGGCCCAGTATGGATTGCACGTCATTGCACAAAGGTTAGAAAGGGTACCGTATCCCCGGATAACATGTATGGATAGCGTACACATTCAAAATATATGTCTATACAGCATGAGGCAGGCTCAGACGGTGTTAGGCCCAGTATGGATTGCACGTCATTGCACAAAGGTTAGAAAGGGTACCGTATCCCCGGATAACATGTATGGATAGCGTACACATTCAAAATATATGTCTATACAGCATGAGGCAGGCTCAGACGGTGTTAGGCCCAGTATGGATTGCACGTCATTGCACAAAGGTTAGAAAGGGTACCGTATCTCCGGATAACATGTATGGATAGCGTACACATTCAAAATATATGTCTATACAGCATGAGGCAGGCTCAGACGGTGTTAGGCCCAGTATGGATTGCACGTCATTGCACAAAGGTTAGAAGGGGTACCGTATCCCCGGATAACATGTATGGATAGCGTACACATTCAAAATATATGTCTATACCGCATGAGCAGGCTCAGACGGTGTTAGGCCCAGTATGGATTGCACGTCATTGCACATAGGTTAGAAGGGGTACCGTATCCCCAGATAACATGTATGGATAGCGTACACATTCAAAATATATGTCTATACAGCATGAGGCAGGCTCAGACGGTGTTAGGCCCAGTATGGATTGCACGTCATTGCACAAAGGTTAGAAAGGGTACCGTATCCCCGGATAACATGTATGGATAGCATACACATTCAAAATATATGTCTATACAGCATGAGGCAGGCTCAGACGGTGTTAGGCCCAGTATGGATTGCACGTCATTGCACAAAGGTTAGAAAGGGTACCGTATCCCCGGATAACATGTATGGATAACGTACACATTCAAAATATATGTCTATACAGCATGAGGCAGGCTCAGACGGTGTTAGGCCCAGTATGGATTGCACGTCATTGCACAAAGGTTAGAAAGGGTACCGTATCCCCGGATAACATGTATGGATAGCGTACACATTCAAAATATATGTCTATACAGCATGAGGCAGGCTCAGACGGTGTTAGGCTGAGTATGGATTGCACGTCATTGCACAAAGGTTAGAAAGGGTACCGTATCCCCGGATAACATGTATGGATAGCGTACACATTCAAAATATATGTCTATACAGCATGAGGCATGCTCAGACGGTGTTAGGCCCAGTATGGATTGCACGTCATTGCACAAAGGTTAGAAGGGGTACCGTATCCCCGGATAACATGTATGGATAGCGTACACATTCAAAATATATGTCTATACAGCATGAGGCAGGCTCAGACGGTGTTAGGCCCAGTATGGATTGCACGTCATTGCACAAAGGTTAGAAGGGGTACCGTATCCCCGGATAACATGTATGGATAGCGTACACATTCAAAATATATGTCTATACAGCATGAGGCAGGCTCAGACGGTGTTAGGCCCAGTATGGATTGCACGTCATTGCACAAAGGTTAGAAAGGGTACCGTATCCCTGGATAACATGTATGGATAGCGTACACATTCAAAATATATGTCTCAGTAGGCAGGCTCAGACGGTGTCAGGCACAGTATGGATTTGACGGCCCAGATTACACAGCGGAGGAGCAGGGAGAGGTAAAGATTGCAAATGCTGGGGCCCTGGCCAAGCAAGGGGGGCCCACTCGTGGGCGTCTGTACAGGCACTGGGCCCCTCATAGTACAGCGGTGTGTCTGACGGCGGGTGTGCACCACCACCGTCAGAGACACTTGATTGCATTATGAGGGACCCTGTGCCAGTGCCCGCGCCCAAGAGTCGGCCTACCCACCTGTCCAGGGCAACGGCACTCGCACGGTGTCGTGCGGTAGGTGGTGACCCCGGCCATGGAGGGGGAGGCAGCACAGTTATGGAGTTTTAGAAAGTGGCATATGTTGATGTTGGACATTCAGCTGATGCAAAAGGCGAAATAGGTGAAGTACCAGGAAGAGGTGGACCAAAGCAAGCCATTTTTCTGTCACCCTATGTGTCATCAGGGGAAGGTGGGACAAAATCCTTGGAAACCCATGCGTGGTTCATTTTAATGAAGGTTAGATCATCCACATTTTGGGTTGACAGACGGGTCCTTTTTTCTGTCAGGATTGATCCAGCTGCACTGAAGACTCTTTCCGATAGCACACTTGCAGCTGGGCAAGCGAGCTCCTGTAAGGCATATTGGGCCAATTCAGGCCAGGTGTCCAGTTTAGCAGCCCAATAGTCAAAGGGGAATGACCTGTGTGGGAGAACATCGATATGGGAGGAAAAGTAGTTTGTAACCATAGTTGACAACTGCTGTCTCCTGTCACTTTCCATCGATGCAGTATTACCAGTTGTGTGAGCGGTATTTGAAAAATCAGTCCACAACATTGTCATGAAACCCCTGTCTCCAACGCCACTTCTGCTGTGTGCACCACAAACACCTCTGCCAAGCTGCCCCCGGCCCGTACGGCTCGTGTGAGAACCATCACCGCTGCTGTGTGCTGGGAATGCCTCAAGCAACCGATTTACCAGAGTTGCTTGTTTATTAGCCAATATTAGGTCAAGGTTCTCCTGTGGCATGATGTTTTGTAATTTGCCTTTATAGCGTGGATGCAGGATGCTGGCCAACCAGTAGTCATCATCGTTCATCATTTTGGCAATGCGGGGGTCCCTTTTTAGGATCCGCAAGGCATAATCTGACATGTGGGCCAATGTTCCCGGTGTCAATGATGCACTGCGAGTGCTGGGTGGAGGAGCACTTTCTGGCAAATCCACATCCCTCCAGTCACGCACAAACCCTGTACCAGACCTTGCCACGCCAACATTTTCACTTGCCCCACGAGATGCATCCTCCTCCCCTAAGTAATCATCCCCATCATCCTCCTCCTCCTCCTCTTCTTCCTCCACCTCGTCCAGGATAGGTCCCTGAGCAGACAATGGCTGAATGTCATCAAGGATTCCCTCCTCCTCTTCCTCCTCATCAACATTGGCTGCAGACGCCTCCTCCTTAAGGTGCGTCAAAGTTTGCATGAGCAGACGCATAAGTGGGATGCTCATGCTTAGGATGGCGTCGTCTGCGCTTACCAGCCGTGTGCATTCCTCAAAACACTGAAGGACTTTACAAAGGTCTTTCAGCTTCGACCACTGCACGCCTGTCAACTCCATGTCTGCTCTCAAAGTGCCTGGCCGTGTATCCTCCCACAAATGCATTATGGCCTGCCTCTGCTCGCACAGCCGCTCCACCATGTGCAGGGTGGAGTTCCACCTTGTTGCAATGTCGATAATGAGGCGGTGGTTGGGAAGGTGGAGCAATCGCTGCAGCTTCTGCATGCGAACGGAGTGTACAGGCGACCGGCGGATGTGCGCGCACAGTCTTCGCACCTTCTGGAGCAGGGCTGTTAACTCCAGATAATTTTTGAGGAAGCACTGCACCACCAGGTTCAAGGTGTGAGCCAAGCAAGGTATGTGGCTGAGTTTTGAAAGGGCTATGGCTGCCACAAAATTACGGCCGTTATCACTAGCTACCTTGCCTGCCTCAAGATGTACACTGCCCAGCCATGACTCAGTTTGTCGCTTCAAGTACTCGGCCAGCACCTCGGCGGTGTGTCTGTCGCCCAAACACATCATCTGCAACACAGCCTGCTGACGCTTTCCACTAGCTGCTCGATAGGGGGACACATTGTGTGCAACAGTGGCAGCTGCAGATGGAGTGCTCGTACGACTGCGCTCTGTGGACGAGCTTTCGCTTCTGGAGGAGGAGGAGGAGGAAGAGGGTCGAATGCCTACAGCCAACTGTTTCCTATACCGTGGGCTAGGCAGCACTGTCCCACCACCGATGTCCCCTGTGGACCCTGCATCCACCACATTAACCCAGTGCGCAGTGATGGACACGTAACGGCCCTGGCCATGCCGACTGGACCATGCATCAGTTGTGAGGTGCACCTTTCCGCTCACTGACTGCTTGAGTGCATGGACAATGCGGTCTTTCACATGATGGTGGAGGGCTGGGATGGCTTTGCGAGAGAAGAAGTGGCGACTGGGTAGGTCATAGCGTGGTACTGCATAGGCCATGAGTTCGCGGAAAGCTGTGCTTTCCACCAACCGAAAGGGCATCATCTCAAACGAGATTAGTTTGGCAATGTGGGCGTTCAAACCCAGTGTACGCGGATGAGAGACTGAGTACTTTCTTGACCTACTCATAGTGTCTGGGAGGGTGAGCTGGACTTGAGAGCTGCATATGGTGGAAGTAGCGGTGGACAGGGCGGACTGAGAAAGGGTTGATGATGGTGATGGAGTTGGTGTTCTTTCTGATGGCCTAGAATCAGTCTTTCGTTGATATAACAGTGGGATTCCCTGACTGCTGTGGCCTTGCAACGACACCTCAACATTTGCTGCTGTGCTAACCGGTGGGCTTACAGTGGGGGAAACAATGTAGTGTTGCTGACTACCTTCGTTGTGATCAGTTGCACATGTGGCACTTGAGGTTTGGTGTTGTGTCCACGCTTGCAAGTGCATGCTGGTTAAATGTCTAAGCATGCAACTGGTATTCAAATTTTTCAGATTTTTCCCTCGGCTAAAGGTCTTTGCGCACTTCTTACAGATAACCTTGGCCTGATCATGAGGATTTTGTTCAAAAAAGTGCCACACTGCACTCTTCCTACTTTGGCAGACATTTTGCGGCCTAGCACGCTGTGATCTTTTGACCCTCTGGACAAGCTGTCCAGCAACTCTTTTGATGTTTGGAACCTGTCTTTGGAGTGCTCCGGGCCTGCCAGATAACAGCTGTTGCGATGTCGATGTCTGCTGTGGATGCTCCTCATCTGAGCTATTGGAAGCAGCACCCTCTTCCCCCAATGGATGCCAATCTGGGTCAACAACTGGGTCATCCATCACCTCCTCTTCTATGTCATGTGCACCTTCCTCTGTGTCACCGTGTATGGTGGTATAGTGTGCGGGAAGGGGCACCTGAGTCTCATCAGGGTCAGAAACTGGCTCTGTACACTGCGAGGACAATGTAGTGCTCTGAGTGAATGTACCAGCAGAATCATCCATCAGCGGCTGTGCATCAGTGCACTCCATGTCAGATTCATCTTGGCCTGGGTAATTCACCATTTCACTTGATAATCCAGGCATGGTATGTGAAAACAGCTCCATGGAGTAATCAGTAGTATGGCCTGCGTCATCCTTCAATCTTGGTTGGGGTGAAGGACACAAGGAAAGGTGTGGTTCATGAACATGAGCCTCCAATGACGACTCAGTGCTTTTACTTTTTACAACTGAAGAAGAGGAGGCGATAGAGCTGGAGGCTGAGTCAGCAATGTAAGACAAAACTTTTTCCTGATGCTCTGCCTTTAAAAGCGGTTTGACAACTCCTAGAAAACTAAGCGTTCGAGGCCTTATGTAGCCAGACGATGACGCAGGGTCAGCACCTCCTGCATTCGGTCCTATTTTGCTCTTGCCACTACCATCAGATCCACCACCAACACCATCATTACCAGCTGCCAACCCCCTCCCAATTCCACGGCCTCTTCCACCAGCCTTCCTCATTTTTGGTAGAAATGTAGACAAAATCCAACAAACTAAATAGTAATGTAAAACAAGGTACAAGGTGTCTATAGGACAGGGGAGTTTTAGAATTTCTGCACACACTTGTGGACAGTGGACACTTTTGGATTGTGTGAGGCCCACTGATATCTGAGCGCTATGTGACACGCTCGATGGCACAGCTGCCTGTGACCAAAGTGACGAGAGGATAATGGAGATTTTGAATCTCTGCGTACACTTTTGGACACTGGACACTTGTGGATTGTGTGAGGCCCACTGATATCTGAGCGCTATGTGACACGCTCGATGGCACAGCTGCCTGTGACCAAAGTGACGAGAAGATAATGGAGATTTTGAATCTCTGCGTACACTTTTGGACACTGGACACTTGTGGATGGTGTGAGGCCCACTGATATCTGAGCGCTATGTGACACGCTCGATGGCACAGCTGCCTGTGACCAAAGTGACGAGAGGATAATGGAGATTTTGAATCTCTGCGTACACTTTTGGACACTGGACACTTGTGGATTGTGTGAGGCCCACTGATATCTGAGCGCTATGTGACACGCTCGATGGTACAGCTGCCTGTGACCAAAGTGACGAGAGGATAATGGAGATTTTGAATCTCTGCATACACTTTTGGACACTGGACACTTGTGGATGGTGTGAGGCCCACTGATATCTGAGCGCTATGTGACACGCTCGATGGCACAGCTGCCTGTGACCAAAGTGACGAGAGGATAATGGAGATTTTGAATCTCTGCGTACACTTTTGGACACTGGACACTTGTGGATGGTGTGAGGCCCACTGATATCTGAGCGCTATGTGACACGCTCGATGGCACAGCTGCCTGTGACCAAAGTGACGAGAGGATAATGGAGATTTTGAATCTCTGCGTACACTTTTGGACACTGGACACTTGTGGATGGTGTGAGGCCCACTGATATCTGAGCGCTATGTGACACGCTCGATGGCACAGCTGCCTGTGACCAAAGTGACGAGAGGATAATGGAGATTTTGAATCTCTGCGTACACTTTTGGACACTGGACACTTGTGGATGGTGTGAGGCCCACTGATATCTGAGCGCTATGTGACACGCTCGATGGCACAGCTGCCTGTGACCAAAGTGACGAGAGGATAATGGAGATTTTGAATCTCTGCGTACACTTTTGGACACTGGACACTTGTGGATGGTGTGAGGCCCACTGATATCTGAGCGCTATGTGACATGCTCGATGGCACAGCTGCCTGTGACCAAAGTGACGAGAGGATAATGGAGATTTTGAATCTCTGCGTACACTTTTGGACACTGGACACTTGTGGATGGTGTGAGGCCCACTGATATCTGAGCGCTATGTGACACGCTCGATGGCACAGCTGCCTGTGACCAAAGTGACGAGAGGATAATGGAGATTTTGAATCTCTGCGTACACTTTTGGACACTGGACACTTGTGGATGGTGTGAGGCCCACTGATATCTGAGCGCTATGTGACACGCTCGATGGCACAGCTGCCTGTGACCAAAGTGACGAGAGGATAATGGAGATTTTGAATCTCTGCGTACACTTTTGGACACTGGACACTTGTGGATGGTGTGAGGCCCACTGATATCTGAGCGCTATGTGACACGCTCGATGGCACAGCTGCCTGTGACCAAAGTGACGAGAGGATAATGGAGATTTTGAATCTCTGCGTACACTTTTGGACACTGGACACTTGTGGATGGTGTGAGGCCCACTGATATCTGAGCGCTATGTGACACGCTCGATGGCACAGCTGCCTGTGACCAAAGTGACGAGAGGATAATGGAGATTTTGAATCTCTGTGTACACTTTTGGACACTGGACACTTGTGGATGGTGTGAGGCCCACTGATATCTGAGCGCTATGTGACATGCTCGATGGCACAGCTGCCTGTGACCAAAGTGACGAGAGGATAATGGAGATTTTGAATCTCTGCGTACACTTTTGGACACTGGACACTTGTGGATGGTGTGAGGCCCACTGATATCTGAGCGCTATGTGACACGCTCGATGGCACAGCTGCCTGTGACCAAAGTGACGAGAGGATAATGGAGATTTTGAATCTCTGCGTACACTTTTGGACACTGGACACTTTTGGATGGTGTGAGGCCCACTGATATCTGAGCGCTATGTGACACGCTCGATGGCACAGCTGCCTGTGACCAAAGTGACGAGAGGATAATGGAGATTTTGAATCTCTGCGTACACTTTTGGACACTGGACACTTGTGGATGGTGTGAGGCCCACTGATATCTGAGCGCTATGTGACACGCTCGATGGCACAGCTGCCTGTGACCAAAGTGATGAGAGGATAATGGAGATTTTGAATCTCTGCGTACACTTTTGGACACTGGACACTTGTGGATGGTGTGAGGCCCACTGATATCTGAGCGCTATGTGACACGCTCGATGGCACAGCTGCCTGTGACCAAAGTGACGAGAGGATAATGGAGATTTTGAATCTCTGCGTACACTTTTGGACACTGGACACTTGTGGATGGTGTGAGGCCCACTGATATCTGAGCGCTATGTGACACGCTCGATGGCACAGCTGCCTGTGACCAAAGTGACGAGAGGATAATGGAGATTTTGAATCTCTGCGTACACTTTTGGACACTGGACACTTGTGGATGGTGTGAGGCCCACTGATATCTGAGCGCTATGTGACACGCTCGATGGCACAGCTGCCTGTGACCAAAGTGACGAGAGGATAATGGAGATTTTGAATCTCTGCGTACACTTTTGGACACTGGACACTTGTGGATGGTGTGAGGCCCACTGATATCTGAGCGCTATGTGACACGCTCGATGGCACAGCTGCCTGTGACCAAAGTGACGAGAGGATAATGGAGATTTTGAATCTCTGCGTACACTTTTGGACACTGGACACTTGTGGATGGTGTGAGGCCCACTGATATCTGAGCTCTATGTGACACACTCGATGGCACAGCTGCCTGTGACCAAAGTGACGAGAGGATAATGGAGATTTTGAATCTCTGCGTACACTTTTGGACACTGGACACTTGTGGATGGTGTGAGGCTCACTGATATCTGAGCGCTATGTGACACGCTCGATGGCACAGCTGCCTGTGACCAAAGTGACGAGAGGATAATGGAGATTTTGAATCTCTGCGTACACTTTTGGACACTGGACACTTGTGGATGGTGTGAGGCCCACTGATATCTGAGCGCTATGTGACACGCTCGATGGCACAGCTGCCTGTGACCAAAGTGACGAGAGGATAATGGAGATTTTGAATCTCTGCGTACACTTTTGGACACTGGACACTTGTGGATGGTGTGAGGCCCACTGATATCTGAGAGCTATGTGACACGCTCGATGACACAGCTGCCTGTGACCAAAGTGACGAGAGGATAATGGAGATTTTGAATCTCTGTTTACACTTTTGGACACTGGACACTTGTGGATGGTGTGAGGCCCACTGATATCTGAGCGCTATGTGACACACTCGATGGCACAGCTGCCTGTGACCAAAGTGACGAGAGGATAAGGGAGATTGGATTGCTTTTAAAAAAGCAGTTTGCGGAGCAGTGGGTAAACAGCAACGCCAGCATGTCAGGAAGCCTTAGAAGGCAGCCCAACAACCAACACCACTGATACACCACAATATAGCCTCCCCTTGCACTGCACACACAGTGACTTGTGTGTTGTGCAGGCCAAATCGCTAGCAGCAGAAGCAGTTTTTTTGTCTTCTTCCCTGCCTAACGCTCTCCCTACAGAATCAGCAGCAACCTCTCCCTATACTTAGATCGTCAGAAGTAAGATGGCGGTCGGCGTGCACGCCCTTTTATACCCCCTGTGACGCCCACCAAAGCAAGCCAATCACTTGCATGCCCTTCTGAAAGATGGTGGTGACCCGTGCCTATGTCATCACGTTGCCCACAGTGTCCGTGGATCCTGATTGGCTGAAAAAGAGCGCAAAACAAACTTTTGAAACGCGACTTTGGCGCGTAAGTCGCCGACCTCGTGGCCGACCTCATCCTAGGGTCGGGTTTCGTTTCATGAAACCCGACTTTGCCAAAAGTCGGCGACTTTTGAATTTTTTCCACCCGTTTCGCTCAACTCTACTCATCAGTAAACAAGACTGTTTGAAAATTAGTCTTCATGTATGTCTGGGCCCACTGCAACCATTTCTGCTTGTGAACACTGTTTAGGGGTGGCCGAATAGTAGATTTATGCACCACAGCAAGCCTTTGAAGGATCCTACACCATGAGGCTCGAGGGACTCCAGGGGCACCAGCAGCTTTAAATATCTGTTTGCTGGTTTGTAATGGCTTTTTAGCAGCCACTCTCTTAATCCGATGAACTTACCTGGCAGAAACCTTCCTCATTCTGCCTTTATCAGCACAACATGTCTGTGCTCAGAATCAACCACAAATCTCTTAACAGTACGATGATCACGTTTAAGTTTTTGGGAAATATCTAATGTTTTCATCTCTTGACCAAGGCATTGCACTATTTGATGCTTTTCAGGAGCAGAGAGATCCTTTTTCCTTCCTAAATTCCTTGAAACCTGTGCCCTGCTTAATAATGTGGAACATCATTCTTAAGTAGTTTTCCTTTAATTGAGCTCATCTTGTAAACTAATTATCACAGGCATTTGAGATTGATTTCGGTGATCTAAAGAGCCCTGATACACAATACCATCTATGAGTTTATTTGAAAAACAAAAAATTACATCTTTAGGACACTTAAATCCAATTTGCATAATAATTTGGAACACAGTGTAGTGCTGTATATAAGTACAGTGACACCCAGGCCAAAAAAAAAGGAAAACCGTCCTAAAATGCCCAAACTTTGAGCATGCACAGATATTAACTGACATGGAGATACCACACCGAAAAATGTGTGGCCTGTATTTTTTTTTTTTGCTAACTACTGCTGTATATAAGTACAGTAACACCCAAGCCAAAAAAGGAAAATCGACCTAAAATGGCCAAACTTTGAGCATGCACAATTATCAGCTGCACGGAGATACCACACTGAAAAATGTGTGGCCTGACCTTTTTTTTAATTTTTTTGCTAACTACTGCTGTATGTAAGTACAGTGACACACAGGACAAAAAAAGAAAACAGCCGTAAATTGGCCAAACTTTGAGCACGCAGATATCAGCTGGCACGGAGAAACCACTTCAACAACTGTGTGGCCTGTTTTTTTGGGGGGGCTTAATAGTGGTGTTTATAAGTACAGTGTCAGACTCAAAAAAAAAATTGATTTAGGGCTAAAAAGACCAAAATTTTTAGCAGACGGATGGATGAGGCGTGTCACAGATATGCCACACTGTAAAATATGTGGCGTGTATGTTTTTTGGGGGTTTTTCAGCAAAATAGTATCAAGGAATTGTGTAAGACACTCAAAAAAAAATCTACTCAACCGTACCACATAAAAATTAAATATTTCCCTGCGCACGCAAAAGGGATGTTTGGGACCCCTTTAAATTTGCTGGATTTTCACACTGTGCTAGGAAAAGGATCTGACTGTATTGTGCACTGTCAAAAAACAAATGGAGGAAAGAAAAAAGGGCTCTGGATTGCTTTGCAATAAGGAAAGCTCTATTAGCCCTAGCCAAAAAAATTTTCAAAGCCAATTACCCCTGGGACTTGGTATATATGGCCAATATATCCTACAGGTAGCAGCAGCAGCACCAGAGCACAGAAAGGGAATGGACCCTCTTGATGTATGCAATGATCTTTATACACAAATACAGTGTCTGCAGGCCTTGCACTGATGTGTACAGAGCAACGTTCAATACCTTTCCTACCTAACACTGGGACCTATATACTCTGTAATTATTCCTTAGAAGGACTGTTGGTTTATCTGGATTTGAGTAGTTTACGATGGTAGACCCCACACTAACTAATAAATCCCCAATTCTGACCGTATCTCTGCAGCAGCTCTCCCTTCACTATATAAATCCGGAGCTGAATGCGCCGAGGAGGGCGGCGTCCGGTCTCTACCCCTGATGATGTTGTGCAGCCAGTCAATCACTGCACGACCACAACAAAGATGTCTGCGGCATTTCATTGCCTGGCAGACAATCCCTGCATCGTGGTTGGGTCTGTAAAGTCAGCCAAAAAAGCTGGGTGGAGACCTGAGTTCCGAGAAATGCCTGGTGCTCGCCAAGTACACCGAGTACAGTGATACTCGGGCGAGTAACGATTAGTGGCCAGCACATTTGCTCATCACTACCTGATACCTTATGCAACACTTTCAATTTTTTTTTTTTTATTCCAGCCACACTCAGCTAGCACAAACATCAGTTTCATATAGTACTATTGGTAGAAAAATGTAAGAAAAGTAACACAGGTAGTTGACTGATCAATTGACCCACAGCAGAACCTTTTATAATGGCACAGAAGCATGGTCAGCCATGGACCATGCATGAGGTATCATAGACTGGCCCAGCATTTACAGCTTGAAATTGAAGTGTCAATGAGGACCTGGTGGTTAATAGCGCGGTGTAAGCCTTCTTAGCTGGGTGCCTTGATAGCTCATGCAACACCTCCAATTTTTTTTAGTATTATTCCAGCCACACTGACATGGCACAAACATCAGTCATACAGTACTATTGGAAGAAAAATGTAAGGAAAGTAACACAGCTAGTTAACTGAAAGTAAGTGCTGGCCTTACCTTCTGGGAGCCCTACTTACATAGGCAACCCACGAGATAAAGACCCATCTTTGAGTCTCCACATTTCAATAAATATTAGTGAGACACCACTAAACAGGCATCAATTTCCACAGAGTAGAAACAGTACATTAGGCCTCTGACACCTTCTACTACAGGCAAACCATCAGTTAGAGACCCAACATGGAGTCTCCACATTTCAAAAAATAATTGTCACACACCAATAAAGTGGCATCAATTTCCACAGAGTAGAAATATTGTGATAGGCTTCTGACACACAACTTCCACCACAGACAACTCACCAGATGGAGACCCAACTAGTAGTCTCAACATTTCAAAAAATTGTTTGTAACATCAGCAGCAGTAGAAATAGCAGACACAGAAGACACCACAAAGATTGCACAGACGGCATTAATGCAAGATCAATGACTAACAATAAAAGCTACACCATCGTCTAGCCTGACCAGTCTGCGACTGGGGTGCAAAAGTCAGTGGAGATCCAAGACTTGTTCATTTTGATGAAAGCTACCAACCTCCGCAGCAAAGTAGGGAAAAGGCAGATTGTATATAGTGTAATTCTTGTCTCTTTTTTTCCTTTTGTTTGACTAATCTAATAGGAGGTGATATGCACAATGCAACACTAAATGAGACATACAAAAGGATTTGTGTTGCCAATGAAGAGATTAGGTCAGCAATTTGCTCTAGCTGATTGACTAAACTGTTATTTACTAATACAGGGCTTTCTCTTATATATCTAGCCTAGCATACTACCTGGTATAATTTAGGTAGCCCTCCCTATATATATTCACCAGGAGGGATTTGTAGTGGAAAACAGGAAGAGCCGATGTATGAGCGGGGTGCCACAGCGCAGGCAGAGGGTGTCAACCTCCGCAGCCAGGTAGGAATAGGATAGATCTCACACCAGGGTGCAGATCCATCCAAAATTACCCAAGATGAGTGACACATGTTTAGGTTTTTATTATTTACTATTAAATGATATATTTTTTAACCCCTTCCAGACATTGGGCGTAATAATGCACCCACGTCTGACTCCCCCTGTTTGGTACGGGATCTGTCATTGAGCTCGCACCTTTTCAGGCACATGTCAGCTGACCTATACAGCTGACATGTGCCCGCAATAGCCACGGGTGGAATTGCGATCCACTCGCAGTTGTTAACTAGCTAAATGTCATTGTCAATTTCTGACAGCGGCATTTAACTCCCGCTTACCAGAAGTGCATCCTTTATCCAGCTCATTGGTGACCCTGTCACATGATCACGGGTCACCGATGGGTCAGCATGACAATCAGAGGTCATCAGCAGACCCCTATGGTTGTAATAGTCAGATTATTATGAGCGCCGCCCGGTTGTTTGCGCTCAAAGCAAGTGAGCATTTCTGCTACACACAGGCAATCTGATTATTGCCTGTGGGTAGTAGGGGAGATCAGACAACTGCAGCTTCTATTCTCCCATGGAGACTATTGAAGCATGCAAAAAGTAAAAAAAAGCCCTGCGTGATTCCCTGAGCCCCCCACAGCAGCGCAATATGCAGCGCTACTGCGGAGGGCTCAATCCCTGCAGGTCCCCGAATCGAAGATGGCGACGGGGATCTTCGGGGGCCTGCAGGGAGCTGGCTTCCTCAGTGCCTGCAAAGCGCAGGCACGAGGAAGCCTTGTGCAGTGCCTGTGATAGATCGCTGATCTCTCACAGTGATCTGTGATGTGACAGTTCAGCGATCTGTCACATGACAGTTATGTCCCCCCTGGGACAATGTAATAAAGTTTAAAAAAAAAAAGTGTAAAAATAATTTTAAAAAATCGCTAAATAAATTTAAAAAAAAAAAAATATTCCCTAATAAATTCATTTTTTTGGAAACAAAAAAAACAAAAGTATAAAAGTACACATATTGGGTATCGCCACATCCGTAACGACCCGCCCTATAAAACTGTCCCATTAGTTAACCCCTTTAGAGAACCCCTTAAAAAGTAAAAATAAAAAATGAAGCAAAAAATAATGATTTATTATCATACTGCCAAACAAAAAGTGCAATAACGCGCGATCAAAAAAACGCATATAAATATCCATGGTACCGCTGAAAACGTCATCTTGTCCCACAAAAAACGAACCACAATACGGCATCATCAGCAAAAAAATTAAAAAGTTATAGCTCGCAGAATAAAGCGATGCAAAAATAATTATTTTTTATATAAAATTATTTTCATTGCATAAAAGCGCCAAAACATAAAAAAATGACCTAAATGAGGTATCGCTGTAACGGTACTGACCTGAAGAATGAAACCGCTCTATCAATTTTACCACAGGCGGAACGGTGAAAACGCACCCCCCAAAAGAAATTCATGAAACGCTGGTTTTTGTTCATTCTACATCCTAAAAATCAGAATAAAAAGTGATCTAAAGATGTCACGTGCCCGAAAATGATACCAATAAAAACGTCAACTAGTCCCGCAAAAAATAAGATCTCACATGACTCGGTGGGTCAAAATATGGAAAAATTATAGCTCACAATATGTGGTGATGCAAAAACTATTTTTACAATAAAAAGCGTATTGTAGCGTGCGACAGCTGCCAAACATAAAAACCCGCTATAAATAGTAAATCAAGCCCCCCTTTATCACCCCCTTAGTTAGGGAAAAATAATAAAATTAAAAGAAAATGTATTTATTTCCATTTTCCCATTAGGGCTAGGGTTAAAGCTAGGGTTAGGGAAAGGGTTGGGGCTAGGGTTAGGGCTAGGGTTAGGGCTGAGATTAGGGTTAGGGGTGTATTGGGGATAGGATTGGAGTTATAATTGGGGGGTTTCCACTATTTGGGCACATCAGGTGCTCTCCAAATGCAACATGGTGTCTGATCTCAATTCCAGCCAATTCTGCGTTGAAAAAGTCAAATGATGCTCCTTCCCTTCCAAGCTCTGCCATGCACCCAAACAGTGTTTTACCCGCACATATAGGGTATCAGCCTACTCAGGACAAATTGCAAAACAACTTTTGGGGTCCAATTTCTCCTGTTACCCTTAGGAAAATAAAAAATTGGGGGCAAAATTATCATTTTTTGTGGAAAAAAATGTTTTTTTTATTTTCACGCCCGGGCGTTATAAACTTTTGTGAAGCACTTGGGGGTTCAAAGTGCTCACCACACATCTAGATAATTTCCTTGGGGGGTCTAGTTTCCAAAATGGGGTCACTTGTGGGGAGTTTCAATAGTTTAGGTACATCAGGAGCTTTCCAAACGCATGTGACACCCGCCGACCATTCCATCAAAGTCTGTATTCCAAAACGTCACTACTTCCCTTCCGAGCCCCGACGTGTGCCCATACAATAGTTTTCTCCCACATATGAGGTATCAGCGTACACAGGACAAATTGGACAACAACGTTTAGGGTCCAATTTCTCCTGTTACCTTTGGGAAAATAAAAAAGGGGACTAAAAGATCATGATTGTTGAAAAAATGCGATTTTTTTATTTTCACGCCCGGTCGTTATACACTGTGTTCCAAATTATTAAGCAAATTATATTTTTCTCTGATTTTCCTAAATAGTCGGTACAAATGACAGTCAGTCTAATAAAAGTCATCACTCGTTAGAGTATACATCAAATTTTATTGAAGAAACCTCTCAATGATAACAGTATAATCTCCAAAATGAATAAAAACTCAAATCGCACTGTTCCAAATTATTAGGCACATTAGAATTTCTAAACATTTGATATGTTTTAAAGAACTGAAAATGCTCATTTGTGGAATTTGCAGCATTATGAGGTCACATTCACTGAACAAAAAAGCTATTTAACTTCAAAACATCCTAACAGGCCAAGTTACATGTTAACATAGGAACCCTTCTTTGATATCACCTTCATAATTCTTGCATCCATTGAAATTGTGAGTTTTTGGAGAGTTGAGTTTCTGCTTGTGTTTCTTTGCATGAAGTCAGAATAGCCTCCCAGAGCTGCTGTCTTGATGTGAACAGCCTCCCACCCTCATAGATCTTTTGCTTGATGATACTCCAAAGTTTCTCCATAGGGTTGTGGTCAGGGGCAGATGGTGGCCACACCATGAGTTTATCTCCTTTTATGCCCATAGCAGTCAATGACTCAGAGGTATTCTTTGCAGCATGAGATGGTGCATTGTCATGCATGAAGATGATTTTGTTCCTGAAGGCATGTTTCTACTTTTTATACCATGGAAGACACCTGTCAGTCAGAAACTCTATATACTTTGCAGAGGTCATTTTCACACCTTCAGGAACCTTAAAGAGCCCTACCAGCTGTTTCCCCATGATTCCGGCCCAAAACATGACTCCTCCACCTCCTTGCTGATGTAGCAGCCTTGTTGGGACATAGTGGCCATCCACCAACCATCCACTACTCCATCCATCTGGACCATCCAGGGTTGCTCGACACTCATCAGTAAACAAGACTGTTTGAAAATTAGTCTTCATGTATGTCTGGGCCTACTGCAACCATTTCTGCTTGTGAACACTGTTTAGGGGTGGTCGAATAGTAGGTTTATGCACCACAGCAAGCCTTTGAAGGATCCTACACCTTGAGGCTCGAGGGACTCCAGAGGCACCAGCAGCTTTAAATATCTGTTTGCTGGTTTGTAATGGCTTTTTAGCAGCCACTCTCTTAATCCGATGAACTTGCCTGGCAGAAACCTTCCTCATTCTGCCTTTATCAGCACAACATGTCTGTGCTCAGAATCAACCACAAATCTCTTAACAGTATGATGATCACGTTTAAGTTTTTGGGAAATATCTAATGTTTTCATCTCTAGACCAAGGCATTGCACTATTTGATGCTTTTCAGCAGCAGAGAGATCCTTTTTCTTTCCTAAATTCCTTGAAACCTGTGCCCTGCTTAATAATGTGGAACATCATTCTTAAGTAGTTTTGGTTTAATTGAGCTCATCTTGTAAACTAATTATCACAGGCGTTTGAGATTGTTTTCAGTGATCCAAAGAGCCCTGATACACAATACCATCTATGAGTTTATTTGAAAAACAAAATATTACATCTTTAGGACACTTAAATCCAATTTGCATAATAATTTGGAACACAGTGTAAACTTCTGCGAAGCACTGGGGGGTTCAAAGTGCTCAGCACACATCTAGATAAGTTCCTTGGGTGGTCTAGTTTCCAAAATGGTGTCATTTGTGGGGGTTTCCACTGTTTTAGTACATCAGGGGTTTTCCAATCGCGGCATGGTGTCCGATCTCAATTCCAGCCAAAAAAGTCAAATGGCGCTGCTTCCCTTCCAAGCTCTGCCATGCACCCAAATAATGTAGTCATTTACACCCACATATGGGGTATCAGCATACTCAGGATAAATTGTACAATAACTTTTAGGGTTCTGTTACCCTTGGGAAAATAAAAATTGGGGGTGAAAAGATCATTTTTGTGGAAAAAATATGATTACCATTATAATATATATATATATATATATATATTATAAGGGCATAAAAATTCAAAGTTGGAAAATTGCGAAATTTTCAAAAATTTTCGCCAAATTTCCGTTTTTCTCACAAATAAACGCAAGTTATTTGAATGAAATTTTACCACTAACATGAAGTACAATATGTCACGAGAAAACAATGTCAGAATCATCAGGATCCATGGAAGCGTTCCAGAGTTATGACCTCATAAAGGTACAGTGGTCAGAATTGTAAAAATTGGCCCGGTCATGAACGTGCAAACCACCCTTGGGGATGAAGGGGTTAAACCCCCCAATTCTAACTCCCATTCTAACCCCAACACACCCCTAACCCTAATCTCAACACTAACCTTAGCCCTAGCCTTAACTCTAGCCCTAAGCCTAGCCTTAGCCCTAACCCTAGCCCTAGCTCTAGCCCTAGCCCTAACACTAGCCCTAACCCTAATTGGAAAATGGAAAAAAATAGTTTTTTTAAATTGTATTATACTTCCCTAACTAAGGGGGTGATAAAGGGGGTTTTATTTACTATTTATAGCTGGTTTTTATGTTTGGCAGCTGTCACACGCTAAAAGATGCTTTTTATTGCAAAAAATAGTTTTTGCATCACCACATTTTGAGAGCTATAATTTTTCCATATTTTGACCCACAGAGTCATGTGAGGTCTTATTTTTGCAGAATGAGTTGACGTTTTTATTGGTATCATTTTCGGGAATGTGACTTTTTTTTATCGCTTTTCATTCTGATTTTTGGGATGCAGAATGACCAAAAACCAGCATTTCATGAATTTCTTTTTTTGGGGGGCATTTACACCATTCCGCATCTGGTAAAATTGATAAAGCGGTTTTATTCTTCGGGTCCGTACGATTACAGCGATACCTCATTTATTTTTTTATGTTTTGTTGCTTTTATACAATAAAAACAATTTTATATAAAAAAATAATTATTTTTGCATCGCTTTATTCTGCGAGCTATAACTTTTTTATTTTTTTGCTGATGATGCTGTATGGTGGCTCATTTTTTTCGGGACAAGATGACATTTTCAGCGGTACCATGGTTATTTATATCCGTCTTTTTGATCGCGTGTTATTGCACTTTTTGATCTGCGGCATGATGATAAAGCATTGTTTTTTGCCTTGCTTTTTTTTGAAGGGGTTCACTAAAGGGGTTAATTAGTGGGACAGTTTTATAGGGTGGGTCGTTATGGGTGCAGAGATACTAAATATGTGTACTTTTACTGTTTTTTTATTTATTTACAAAAAAAGAATTTATTAGGGAATATTTTTTTCATAATTTATTTAGGAATTTTTTAAAAATTGTTTTTACACTTGGGTTTTTTTTCTACTTTATTACTTTGTCCCAGTGTGGAACATTACTATATTGTGTCAGATCACTGGTCTGACACTTTGCATAGCACAGTGCCAGATGAGCGACCAGACAGGCAGTGTAGGAGGCTTCTCAGCGCCTGCTCTCAGCAAGCACTGAGAAAGCTGCTTCCCTGCAAGACCTCGAAGGCCCCCGTGGCCATCTTGGATCTGGGGGCCTGCAGGGAGGGGCTCAGGGAAGCATGCAGGGATCCCCCTCTCTGTGCGATTCTTCCCTATGCCCTGGGTACACTGCAATCCTGTTTGATTGCAGTGTGCCAGGGGTTAAAGTGCCGGGCATAATCAGCTGACACCCGGCTGTGATCAGCTGCGCTCCCCCCATTAGTGCATCTGATCGCTATGACGTGCTATCCCGTCCATGGGTATACGGGCCCAGGGCACCTGGACGGGATAGTACATCAGATGTCAGAAAGGGGTTAAAATCATAGACTGTTCATGTCTAGGTCAGTGGGCAAACTTACAAAATCAGCAAAGGATCAATTAATTATTTCCTTCTCTGTATATAAGTGGTTCACCATCACTGGTCTAGAAGTACCACTACTGTTATGAATGAGTCACCGAGGAGGAAAAACAAAAACAAGTTAAGCCCCAGAAAAAAAGAGAGGTTGGTAACTAAGAGGATTGCAGACCCCTGATCCTATCCACACAACTAGCTGTAGCTGTGGAGCATACCTATGATGATCCTAGATGCCTCGTCACAGCCAGAGAACTAAATGAGCCTAAAGCAAGAGAAGGGGAAATCTAAACTGCCCCAGAGCAGACCCCAAAGCAATAGACAGCCCCCAAACATGTATTGACGGTGAGACAAAATGAAAACACAAACACAGATAGAAAAATAGGCTGAGCAAATGATGGGGCCCACACTAACTAGAAAGGACAGGAAAGGAAAGATGCTGTCTGCAATAACGCACAAAACCCTGCCAAAAAATGTCCAACACTTTCTGATAGCAAAAACCCTGAAGTCGCTAGACTTCAATTCCCTATATCAGCACTCTGGTATATTCTGAAGACAGAGCAAAAAGAGACCAATCTGATCGGGGACAAAAAGCAAACTGGCATAAACAGAGACATAAGAATGGATATTCAGCACAGCTCCAGCAGGGTCTGGCTGGCCACAAAAACTGAGTAAACCAGACCAAATCTCATGTGAAAAAATAGCAGAGCACACTTAGAATCATAGAATCATAGAATCATAGAATCATAGAATCATAGAATCGTAGAGTTGGAAGGGACCTCCTGGGCCATCTGGTCCAACCCCCTGCTCAAAGCAGGATTCGCTAAATCATCCCAGTCAGATGTCTGTCCAGCCTCTGTTTGAAGACTTCCATTAATCATAGAATCATAGAATCGTAGAGTTGGAAGGGACCTCCTGGGCCATCTGGTCCAACCCCCTGCTCAAAGCAGGATTCGCTAAATCATCCCAGTCAGATGTCACTTAGCTTGAGAAGGCAGGAACAGAACTGGAAACCAGAACCTCAGGGCAGGAGAAAATCACCAGCACAAAATTAGGGTGTCGGCTGACTTAAATCCAGTCAGAGACTCCTGATTTCCACTCACAGTTCTCCTCCTCAGGTGGCAGGTCTCTGCAATTTAGATCAGCTTCATTACCTGCTGTCACCACCAGAGGGAGCCCGGATGGAGAACTCACGACTCCTCTGTCAACACAGCCAGCTCCACCACCCTCACCAGAAGCCAGAGGTAAACCAGAAAATGAGTTCACAACACACTACATTACAATATGAACAGAATGTGTTTGAGGCTCTCCTTTATGTCTAATACAGGGTGAGTCACTAATTTTAGGCACTTTTTACTTCATTTATAAATTACACTGAAACTTCTAATTTTTTTTCTCAAAAATTAAATTTTGGTTTACTTAAATTTTTTTTAAATCCTTTTTAAATTTTGCTTTATGTACAAATCATTATAAAGGAAAAAAGTTTCTTAATTTTTTTTCTGTAAACAACAAAATCTCTGATTTTGAATGTTTTATTGTCAGTCCTTAAAGTGGAGTAAAAGTATGCCACCATTGTTCTCAGCAGCGATCTGGGAGTCACAGATGCGCTAATAGCTAACCAGGGGAGAGCTAACTAAGGAGGGTGATCTAGGACAGGGATTAGATGTGGGGAGCGTGATTACTCACCGACGATGCTGACGTGGGTGGAGTAGAGGGATGAGGTGCTTCCGGTATGCAAGCAGAAAGAAAAATGGTGGACTGGAGGGAAATGGGCTGAGCTAACCACAGTCCTTTGCAAACCTACCCAGGAAGCATTGGGAATTGGAGGGAAATCAAGAACAAAACCAAATAGAAATAACACTGTAGTTATTACTTTGGCCACTAGATGGCGTCAAAATGGTGATCATCAAAATCTATGGAAAACCGAGCATTATCACTGAATATATGTTATCAAAATAGACAGTCAAGAGTCATTAATTATGTCGGAGACAGAACACTCCCCGTCTGGCATTGAATAGATGCCACCATTCCTATCCTCTGAAGACAACAATAGGACCAGCTCAAACACTGGTCTGGAGAATGTCTTAGGTCCATCTCCTTTGGCCATCCTGAGTTCGACTTTGCAAACATTACCATCTTTACTTGGGAATGTAGCAGTCACTAGACCAAGTGGCCACTGGTTTCGATGGGCCTGACAGTCTTTCACAAGGACAAGGTCACCAATCCTCAGATTAGGCCTGGTAGATTGCCACTTCATCCGTAGCTACAGGGTAGACAAATACTGTTTGTGCCACCTGTCCCAGAATGTATTTGCGAGACTTTGTACCTGCCTCCATTGGCGCTTTTAGAGGTCTTTAACATCGAATCCTCCTGGAGGGGCACTGGATAGTCCTGTTTTCTGGGTGAGGAGGGTAGCTGGAGTCTTTGTATGAAGTGTAGACACCTGAGGGTGAATTTCTGCATCTGAGTCCTCTCCTATCAGTTCAAAGGTGTCTGGACAATGTTCCTCTTTGTACAATAGTTTTGATCCTGAGAGCCATGTTGTGCTCTCTAGTTGACTTGCGTCAACTGCTCTAGTTGCATGATCTGCAGGGTTTTGGTTCATGGGGATGTAATGCCACTGATTTGGATGGTGGATGTATCCCAGGACAACTTTGCTGTCTGAGTAGAACTTGGCTGGTGTAAGGTCGATATCCATCTCGGATGCGGTGAACTCTGCAAACTCAAGGGCTAAGACTGCAGCACAAAGTTCTAACCTTGGTATGGTGTGCTCTGGTTGTGGAGCAAGTTTAGCCTTCCCCATAACGAATCCAATGTGGTTTTGACATTTGGAGTCCACAGTTTTGAGATAGGCAACAGCAGCAATTGCTTTGACTGAAGCATCTGCAAATACATACAGTCTTTGGCTCTGTATCTCTGTAGACGGCACAGGGGTGTATGGCCTTGGCACATTCAGGTTGGAGAGGGCTGCTATAGAGTTCTTCCATGCTTCCCACTGGGTTCTCTTATCAAGTGGCAGAGGTGTATCCCAGTCGGATGTCTCCTTAGTTAAGTCTCTTTGGCTTTGCCTTTTAAAGTAACAGGAGCTGCAAAACCTAAGGGATAATACAGGCTGTTGATGGTAGACAGGACACCTCTGCGTGTGAAAGGCTTTTCTTCCTGGCTGACCTGAAAGGTGAAAGTGTCTGACTGTAGATTCCAGAGAAGCCCGAGGCTGCGTTGCTTTGGTGTGGGGTCTGACCCCAGGTCCAGGTCTCTGAGACCATTACACAAGTCTTGTGAAGGGAATGCTTTCATGAGTTCTTTTGCTGTTTGAGGCTATTTTATGAAGCCTGAGGTTAGAGCAAGCAAGCATCTCTTGGGCTCTCTTGAGAAGACTGATGGCAGTCTCATTTGAAGGCATTGCTTTCAGACAGTCTTCAACATAAAAGTCTTTCTCTATGAATTGTCTGACATCTGATCCATATTCTGTTTCTCCTTCTTGGGCTGACCTTTTGAGTCCATAGATGGCGACTGCAGGAGAAGGGCTATTGCTGAAGATGTGCACTCTTATGCGGTACTCTGTGACTTCTTTAGTAGGATCATTGTCTCTGTACCAGAAGAATCTTAGGAACTTCCTGTCTCTCTCACTCACAAGGAAACAATGGAACATTTACTGGATGTCAGCGATGAAGGCAATGGAATCCTTACAGAAATGCACAAGTACTCCTAGCAGTTTGTTATTGAGGTCTGGTCAAGTCAGTAGTAGTGTTGAGCATTCCGATACCGCAAGTATCGGGTATCGGCCGATACTTGCTGTATCGGAATTCCGATACCGACTTCCGATATTTTTTCAATATCGGAATTCGGCATCGGAATCGGAAGTTCAGTTGATTGACAGCCTGACGTCATCATGATGCGCGGTGTGTGCGCATCATGATGCGCCGTCATTTCGGGCCTTCCGGGGGTCTCTGCCGGCCTGCCGGGGGGCTGTGCCGGCCTGCCGGGGGGCTGTGTGGACTGCCCGGGGTCTGTACCGGCCTGCCGGGGGGCTGTGCCGGCCTGCCGGTGGTCTGTGCACCCTGTGGGGGTCTGTACCGGCCTGCCGGGGGGCTGTGCCGGCCTGCCGGGGGGCTGTGCTGATGTCCGGGGGTCTGTGCAAGCATCGTCCGATGGGACTACAAGTCCCATCTGGCGATGCCTGCTACCATGACAGTGATTGACACATTAGCCAATGATGGGACAGTAGTAGTCCCATCATCCGGCTAATGTGTTAAATGTTAAAAAAAAAAAATACTACATACATACTACATGCTACATACATACTACATGCTACATACATACTACATATATACTACATACATACTACATACATGCTACATACATGCTACATACATGCTGCATGCTACATACATACTACATACATACTACATACATACTACATGCATGCTACATGCATGCTACATGCATGCTACATACATACATGCATGCTACATACATACTACATGCATGCTACATACATACTACATGCATGCTACATACATACTACATGCTACATACATACCACATACATACTACATACATACTACATACTACATATATACTACATGCATGCTACATACATACTACATGCTACATACATACCACATACATGCTACATACATACTACATATATACTACATACATACTACATACATACTACATACATACTACATGCATACTACATGCATACTACATACATACTACATGCATGCTACATACATACTACATGCATGCTACATACATACTACATGCTACATACATACCACATACATACTACATACATACTACATACTACATATATACTACATGCATGCTACATACATACTACATGCTACATACATACTACATGCTACATACATACCACATACATGCTACATACATACTACATATATACTACATACTACATACATACTACATGCATGCTACATACATACTACATGCTACATACATACCACATACATACTACATACATACTACATACATACTACATGCTACATACATACTACATATATACTACATGCATGCTACATACATACTACATGCTACATACATACCACATACATACCACATACATGCTACATACATACTACATGCATACTACATGCATACTACATACATACTACATGCATGCTACATACATACTACATGCTACATACATACCACATACATACTACATACATACTACATACATACTACATGCTACATACATACTACATATATACTACATGCATGCTACATACATACTACATGCTACATACATACCACATACATACTACATACATGCTACATACATACTACATATATACTACATGCATGCTACATACATACTACATATATGCTACATGCATGCTACATACATACTGCATGCTACATGCATGCTACATACATACTACATACATACTACATGCTACATACATACCACATACATACTACATACATACTACATGCTACATACATACCACATATATACTACATGCATGCTACATACATACTACATGCTACATACATACCACATACATACTACATACATGCTACATACATACTACATATATACTACATGCATGCTACATACATGCTACATATATACTACATGCATGCTACAAACATACTGCATGCTACATGCATGCTACATACGTACTACATACATACTACATGCTACATACATACCACATATATACTACATACATACAATACATTCATACAATACATACATAGACATACAGTACATATAACATAGAGTAACATACTTACCAATACTTGTCACATTGTTCCCCAAAGCCATTGTCTTTTCCGGAATAAATATTAACATAACAAACCACAAAAATACTCACCCACGATCCGAAGCAGTCCACGAGTGTGTCCCACGACGATCTTGGGTAGAGAACTGCAGCATCAGATGATGCTGCCGTTCTCTACGGGCTGCAGGAATCCAATGACGGAAGGTAGGTATCCTTCCGCACTGTATTCCTCCGCCACTTAAAAAAAAAAAGTCCCTAGTCTCACTTTATGCCATTGCTGTGTGGGAATTTCCCACACAGCAATGGCATAAAGTGAGACTAGGGACTTTTTTTTTTTTAAGTGGCGGAGGAATACAGTGCGGAAGGATACCTACCTTCCGTCATTGGATTCCTGCAGCCCGTAGAGAACGGCAGCATCAGCTGATGCTGCAGTTCTCTACCCAAGATCGTCGTGGGACACACTCGTGGACTGCTTCGGATCGTGGGTGAGTATTTTTGTGGTTTGTTATGTTAATATTTATTCCGGAAAAGACAATGGCTTCGGGGAACAATGTGACAAGTATTGGTAAGTATGTTACTCTATGTTATATGTACTGTATGTCTATGTATGTATTGTATGAATGTATTGTATGTATGTAGTATATATGTGGTATGTATGTAGCATGTAGTATGTATGTAGTATGTATGTAGCATGCATGTAGCATGCAGTATGTATGTAGCATGCATGTAGTATATATGTAGTATGTATGTAGCATGCATGTAGTATATATGTATGAATGTATGTAGCATGTAGTATGTATGTAGTATGTATGTGGTATGTATGTAGCATGTAGTATGTATGTAGTATGCATGTAGTATGTATGTAGTATGTATGTAGTATATATGTAGTATGTATGTAGCATGTAGTATGTATGTAGCATGCATGTAGTATATATGTAGTATATATGTAGCATGTAGCATGTATGTAGTATGTATGTGGTATGTATGTAGCATGTAGTATGTATGTAGCATGCATGTAGTATATATGTAGTATGTATGTAGCATGTAGTATGTATGTAGTATATATGTAGTATATATGTAGCATGTAGTATGTATGTAGCATGCATGTAGTATATATGTAGTATATATGTAGCATGTAGCATGTATGTAGTATGTATGTGGTATGTATGTAGCATGTAGTATGTATGTAGCATGCATGTAGTATATACGTAGTATGTATGTAGCATGTAGTATGTATGTAGCATGCATGTAGTATATATGTAGTATGTATGTAGCATGTAGTATGTATGTAGCATGCATGTAGTATATATGTAGTATGTATGTAGCATGTAGTATGTATGTAGCATGCATGTAGTATATATGTAGTATGTAGCATGTAGTATGTATGTAGCATGCATGTAGTATATATGTAGTATGTAGCATGTAGTATGTATGTAGCATGCATGTATCATGTACTATGTATGTAGCATGCATGTAGTATATATGTGTTATGTATGTAGCATGTAGCATGCATGTAGCATGCATGTAGTATGTATGTAGTATGTATGTAGTATATATGTGGTATGTATGTAGCATGTAGTATGTATGTAGCATGTAGTATGTATGTAGCATGCAGTATGTATGTAGCATGCATGTAGTATATATGTAGTATGTATGTAGTATATATGTAGTATGTATGTTGCATGTAGTATTTATGTAGTATGAATGTAGCATGTATGTAGCATGTATGTAGTATGTAGTATGAATGTAGCATGTATGTAGTATGCATGTTGTATGTATGTAGCATGTAATTTTTTTTTTTTTTTTACATTCAACACATTAGCCGGATGATAGGACTATTACTGTCCCATCATTGGCTAATGTGTCAATCACTGTCATGGTAGCAGGCATCGCCCGATGGGACTTGTAGTCCCATCGGACGATGCCTGCACAGACCCCCGAAGCCTGCACAGACCACCGGCAGGCCGGCACAGCCCCCCGGCAGGCCGGCACAGCCCCCCGGAGCCTGCACAGCCCCCCGGCAGGCCGGCACAGCCCCCCGGAGCCTGCACAGCCCCCCGGCAGGCCGGCACAGCCCCCCGGCAGGCCGGCACAGCCCACCGGAGCCTGCACAGACCACCGGCAGGCCGGCACAGCCCCCCGGCAGGCCGGCACAGACCACCGGAGCCTGCACAGACCCCCTGGCAGGCCGGCACAGCCCCCCGAAAGGCCCGTACAGACCCCAGAGAGGCTGTACAAGGGCAGGAAAGGGTTTTTCTTATTCCGATACCGGAAGTCCCATAGACTTGAATGGGACTTCCGGTATCGGAATCGGCGATACCGATACTTTTTTTAAAGATCGGCCGATACCATCCGATACGATACTTTGAAGTATTGGACGGTATCGCTCAACTCTAGTCAGTAGTACATCATTCAGGGAGACATCATCAAACTTAGCACTGGAGTCAAACACCACTCTAATCTGGCCCGGTTTCTTAGGGTGGTATACTCCAAACATAGGTAGGAATCAGCATTCTTCACTGTCTTTGAGAGTGGGAGCTAGTTCTGCATGGCAGTTCTCAAATATCTTTGACATGAAGGAGAAGAAGTGATCATTCATCTCTGGTTTCTTCTGCAGATTATGTTTAAGAGAGGAGAAACGTTTGAATGCCTGATCTCTATTGTTTGGTAGACGTGGTCTGTGGGTTCTAAAGGGGAGAGGTGCGACCCAACTGTTGGTCTCATCTTTTACGAGTCCTTTGTCCATTACCTCTAAGAACAACTTGTCCTCTACCGACATTGCTACTTGGTTGTCTTGCTTAGTTCTTTGGAAGACTGTGCACCCCAACTGATCAACATAGCTTCCTGACATCATACTGCTGTCATGAGTAAAGTCTATTAAATGATTGGGTAGTTGGATGCTGTGTGGTAGTTCCTTGACATGGAACTCGTTGTTGCAAGGTTGAAACAGAGATGGGCATCCTTTCTCCAATGTATTTGTTAGCATACTTGTCACAGAAGATGGGGCGTGCATATGTCCCAAGCATATGTTTTCTATTATGACCCATCCTAGGTCTAGCTTTTGGACATACGGAGCATTGTGGAGTCCATTGATATAACTTCTCACTTTATGAACCTGTAGGATATCTCTTCCCAACAGCAGTATTATTTGTGCCTGATGGTCGAGTTCCGGTATAATGTGTGCTATGTGTTTCAAGTGAACATGATGGATTGCCACATTTGGTGTAGGGATTTCAGATATGTTGTCTGGGATCTGATTATACTTGATGATTGTAGGTAGTGGCAGGCAGAATTGTCCGTCTAAGGACTCAATTTGGTAGTCAGTGTAGTCAGTGGCTTTCCTACCTGCTATTGTCACAGTACCTGCACATGTCTTTAATGAGTAAGGAGTGCTTGGTCCTTTGATGTTGAATAGGTCAAAAAATGTTGATCTAGCAGGGGATCGATTACTTTGATCATCCAAGATAGCATACAGTCTCACAGGTTTGTCTCTATGGCCCTTTGGGTACACTCTGACGAGGCATATTTTTGTACAAGACCTACTGTCTATTGTCCTTTTACAGACTTCAGCACATTGTGAAGTGACCTCTGGCATAGCTGCATCAGTGCTCTTTTCCTCCCCGCCATGCTCACTGTCAGCTGGCGTGTTTTGTGCACTCCATGGAGCTGGGCCAGGGTGTAGGGCAGTGTTATAATCGGTGGTGCCACATTCTGTGCATTTTACACTGACCTTACAATCCTTGGCGAGATGAGTGGTGGATGAGCAGCACTTGTAGCAGATACCATTCTCTTTCAGGAAGCTTCTGTGATCTGGCATAGATTTTCCTCTGAAGGCTCTGCATTTCAGGAGAGGATGAGGCTTCTGATGGAGTGGGCACTGCTTGTCAGGTTTTTGTACCTTTGTCTCTGATTGAGAGCGGCCAGCAGACCTGTAATTGGAACTTGGAGAAGAAACATTAGTCTTGTGCACTGCCACATATGTTCTGCGTGGGTTTGCAGCTGGTGGTGGTGCGGCATATGACATTGCAAAGTCAAAGCTGGGATCATTTCTAATTGTCGCTTGTTCATGTATAAAGTCAACAAAAATGGAAAAGGGAAGGAATGAAACACTGTGTTTGTATTTGTATGTGGAACCACGTGTGAGCCACTTCTCCTGTAGATTGTAGGGCAACTTTTGGACTATAGAGTTAACACCTTAGGCTGTTTCAAGATATGCAAGTCCTTGTAGGTCACCTTCACATTTGGCAACTAGGACCTCTTGCAGCAGGTCACCTAGGTCTCTTAGTTTTGGGAGACCTTTGTTAGATATTTTAGGAAAGTCATCGATTCTTTTGAACAAGGCTCTCTCTATGACCTCTGCAGAGCCGTAACACTCATCTAGCCTCTTCCAGATCTCTTTAAGGCCGATTTGAGGGTGGTTTATGTTAATGTCTCTGATCCTTACTGCGTGTTTGACTGATTATTCTCCCAGGTATTTGACTAGAAGGTCTATCTATTCCTCGTGTTGTAGCCCCAAGTCTCTAGTGACATTTTGGAAGGAAGCTTTTCAAGCTCTGTAACCTTCAGCGTGGTCAGTGAATTTCATGAGTCCCTTGGTAACCAGATCATGTCGTGTGAAGATCTTAGCAAGTTCCGTTGTGAACCGGTTGTCAGCAGAGCATACTGGTGATGGTCACCCTGATAATGATGTGAGGAACATTCATACCTGTTAGTATCCTCAGAGTGGCGCCAGCCAGTGTCATATTGCTTCAGTCTGACGTGCGGTGTGGCAGCAAGGTGATTCACGTTGGTTACCTGGCGAGGTAGACATTAGCAGAGTTGTTTTGCTCCACGCTCTCCTGGAACTGAGCCTCATGATGACTCTCACATGTTTCACTGGATGTGTCGTTATCTTGGTTATAGTTTGGGTCAAGAAGTTCATTTACATACTGAGATGTGCGTTGTGGTGAATCTTGCAGCGGAAACTTCAGACTTGACGCACTGCTACGGCTATGCAGCTCAGAGTTGTGCGTGGCTTCTAGTGATTCTGCCTCGGCTAGTGCTGCAGTAGCCTCTCTTTTTGCTGCTAGGCTCTCTAAGGCGACATCCACACATGCCTTCTCTAACTGCATTTTTCTCTCTTGCTCATCTCTCTCTAAGCGTAACTGTATGCGTGACTTTCTCTCTTGGTCTTCTAGGCATGCTTTCTCTAATTTAAGTTGCATCTCTTCTTCAGCATAGCATGCTCGCATTTTGACGGCTTCCACATTTGTGCGGGCAATGGCGACCGCGCTGCTGATAGATGCAGTCTTTGAGGAGACGGATGTAGCAGATTTTGTCCTGTGTGATTTGTGGGACATGGTGTCTTTAGAAGGATGCTTGGCTGTTCAGAGATTGCTGTAGCTGTATTAGTCTCTGTGTAGCCAATGACTTGAATCTCACTAGATGGATTACTGCAGTTTACAAGTTCCTGCAAGCTGGATGAAGGGATGTCTTTTCCCTGAATTGCACTAGCTGGATGGCGCTGTGTAACTGGCCTCTGCAGGATGGAAGACTCTTCTATCTCTGAGTTCCCACTAGCTGAAGAGCCGCTGTTCACTGCGATCTTGCAAGATGGAAGGCTCTTCTCTCTGTATTCCCCCCCGCATCAGCATCGTCGTTTCACTGTTCTGTCCTTATTAATGAACCTGGATTTATGTAGCTTATACAGGCAGCTAAACCGCTATACCAGGGGTCCAATAAGAAGACTGTAGGTTGAATCTGTGCTTTATTGAATGTGATGGTATATTGGCGCGGTGAAACTACAAGTAAACATATAATACAATCTGTCAGTATGGGTAAATACGAATACATAATATACATTACATAGATTACCTGCACTAATAGCTAACCAGGGGAGAGCTAACCAAGGAGGGTGATCTAGGACAGGGATTAGATGTGGGGAGCGTGATTACTCACCGACGATGCTGATGCGGGGGGAGTAGAGGGATGAGGTGCTGCCAGTATGCAAGCAGAAGGAAAAATGGTGGACTGGAGGGAAATGGGCTGAGGTAACCACAATCCTTTGCAAACCTACCCAGGATGCATTAGGAATTGGAGGGAAATCAAGAACGAAACCAAATAGATATAACACTGTAGTAATTACTTTGGCGACTAGATGGAGCCAAAACGGTAAACATCAAAATCTATGGAAAACTGAGCATTATCACTGAATATATGTTATCAAAATAGACAGTCAAGAGTCATTAATTATGTCAGAGACAGAACAAAACTACTTTACGAAAATCTGCCCTACAAATGTTTGAACGGAAAGCCATCACTTCTGACTTTCTTGCATTTGAATAGATGGACTTACTTACAATGCAAACATGGGCCAAGGTGATAAAGGTAGACATAACAGCATAATAATACATAATTTTTTATAAATAATGCTAGCAATGGTACATAGAATTAGCATAAACCATGCATAAATGCACATAGAGGACACAATATAACTCCCCAATAATTCTAATGGATGAAGAAATGGTATGCTATATTCCACACCAGTGAGAACAAGACATACTGGAGATGAGCTACATAAAGATTGAAATATGCTCTATGACTATGTGCAGCTCAGGTTGTTTTATTAATATTTTATATATTTTTAAGCTTGTACACCAATAAAAGCTGTTTTTATTTTAGGTGTGTACATCACTAATGTATTTTTTCCCCCTAATGTCATAAGTCCTTTGATACATGATGCAGCACCCTGTAGTGGTTATCTAGGATGTGCACCCATTTTTGTATGTTCTTGCACTTACTTACAAACTCCTCATAGTTGCTTAGATAGTTTATGTGGTTATATTTATATCCATGTACTGTATAAATTTGAATGGTGACTCTACAAAAAAATTCCAGTGATGTTTAATTTAATTTAATATCGCAGTCACATATTCCTGTAATTAATTTAGCTTTGGTGCTATTTTTATAATTCTGGAAAGAAAGGGATTTTAAGTACTAATAACGGGATCTGTGAAACCTGTATCTTACTCACGACAGTGTTCCTAAGCCACCAAATTGATGTCTCATTAAATCCCTTCTTGAGATGCCATTATACTTTTCACATTAAGCTGCTGCTGATTAAATTGAAGTACATTATTTAAGTAAGTGAAATCACTTGCTAACAACCGTAGCTCATTCTATCCTGATCCGTGTTCCCAGTGTTTTAGAAATATAATGCATCCCTTCCAAATTTTAATAGGAATACACAACATATGTGTGATCATTTAGTCAGGTTATAATAACCAAGCTAAATCATTTTTTAATGTATGTTAGGAACAATATCGTTAGAATCCATTGTATTTACAATGTGCAGTGGGAATAAATGTATCCAAAATAGAAAAAGCTTAATAGCAGTTACCAATGGCTTCAATAGAAATAGGAATGAACCAATGCTAATGTGCCAACCCTTTTACTTGTCGGGTCTCCCCCTTTCATGTGGGCTCCGGCGATGAGTCCACATCTTTTCTGGCACATGTCAGCTTATTTCATCATCACGATCAATCCACGTCTGTTAACATGTTAAATGCCGCTGTCAATCTCTGACAACGACATTTAACATGAGCGCCGGAAGCGCATCACAAGCCCCGCCCATCGGCACCCATGTCACATGACCGCGAGTCGCTGATTGGTTGGCATGGATCTGCAGCAGATCCATCTGGTTGTCATAGCTGGATAGCTATGAGGGCCGCCTTCCATGGAGACTATTGAAACTAGTAAAAAAATAATGTTTTTGTAAATATTAAAAAAATAAAAGTTTAAATCACCCCCCATTCAAGATAGAACAATAATTAAATAAAAAAACACATATTTGATATTGACGCTTTCATAATCGTCCTTTCTATCAATATATATAAAAGAATTATCTAATCGGTAAACGGTGTAATGTGAAAAAAAATCAAAATGCCAGAATTATGTTTTGCTGGTTGCCACAACATTGTATTAAAATGCAATAACAGGCAATCAAAACATCGTATCTACACCAAAATGGTATCAATAAAACCATCAGTTCAGTATGCAAAAAAATAAGCCCTCAGCCAGCCCCAGATCCCGAAAAATGGAGACGCTACGTCTTTCTGAAAATGATGTTTTTTTAAACAAACTTTAGATTATTTTTCACCACTTAAATAGAAAAGAACCTATAAATTTTTGGTATCTACAAACTCATAATGACCTGGAGAATCATAATGGCAGGTCAGTTTTAGCATTTAGTGAACATGGTAAAAAAAATAAAGCGAACAAAAAAACAATTGTGGAATTGCACTTTTTTTTTGCAATTTCTCCACACTTGGAATTTTTTTCAGGTTTTCCAGTACACTGAGATTCATATGTCTGGGAAACATGAGTCGGGGAATATCTAAGCCCTGGAGCACAGCAAAATACTTCCGGGGCTTAGTTAACCGGCGCATGCGCAGTCAGGCTTTTCGGCTTTGCCCGCAGTTGGGCAAAGCATACTGCACGTGCGCTAGCCAAGAATGCTTAGCACACGCGCAACAAATGGCGGACACCTACTCATATTCCTCAAAAAAACTGCGGACGGCGGCCAAGGATGGGGAGGTGGCACACATCGGGAACACCGCCCATCGGACCGGACCGACCTCGTTTTCATCGCCCTCCAAAACCAGGTGACAGATTCCCTTTTATTACATTTGCAAACCATAGGTCTGATTCATCAAAGCTTTTAAGCCAGTGTAAAAAGCTTTGGAAAGTTTTCCAACTTTTGGCGTTTTAACACCATTTTCACCCAGCTCCAACAAACTGGGTGAATATTGGTTTGGACAAGGACGTGTTGACTTCCTCTCTTGAAATTCATGATGAGATTGTCATTCACAAGACCATAAATTTTACTCCAACAGTTACTCATCAGACACTACCGATTAATTAAGTGGCGTCGTTCTGAAATCTCGCACTCTACCTCACCCCTGTCATCAAGACCAGCATGAAGTTAACAAGTCAATATATTCATTTTCCTATAATGTTTTAAAAATGAAGACAATGGAAAGATAAATCTGAAATTGCGCTGCCAATCTCCTACCAGACAATGAAAGGACACTGAAGAGTATTTGGAAGCAGTTTTTATTTGTCAGTGAGCTTAGAAGCATGCAAAACTTGCAATTTCAGATCCATATTTGCAATTGTCTACATTTTATCTGCTTTGATGGATCTGCAGCTGCCTTCTGTTCTCACAAGCTAAAACAGGAGTTGTGACTGTCACAATCCCACAAGGTGAACATAAAGCTTTTTTTTTTTTCTTCCTCTTTTATACCGTATAAGACCCTATCTGCACTTCTTTGACTTCACAGCATATTTCTATCTCTCCAAAATATTTTTAACGGTAGTGGGTCAACATTAAATGAATGTTCAAACCACACAAACATGGGCAGCTGTGTTCCATTTGTGCGTCCGTCTTTTTATATTCGTGTGGCAACCGCATTTTATACATCAACATTTTAAAATGTACATGGTCAAAAAAGGCTTTCTAGGTTAATATTGGTAATGTATCCAAAGAAATTGGATGCCTCACAGATGATCCATATGGGAGTTGATTTATTTTTTGCCCACACATAAATTCCGATACTCAGAAGCGATTAGTATAGACACTGAGTCTATGCAAAAAAAAAAAAACTGTCATCTGAACAGCCCTATTGAACTACATTGGTCAGGAGTCAGGGCCAGTTTATATTATGTTTTGTTCACCTTGTTGAGGTGAAGATTTCTTTTGCAGAAAAATCCACAATAGCAGGGTCTGTTTTCCACTATGTGAAAGACTACAATTTTTCTTCTCAGGATTGTTTTTACAGTGGGAATCATTAGCAAAAACGTAAATCTCCATAGGTCTATTAACATAAAAGTTTGACATACTGGTACAGTGTCAACTTATTATGACAGCACTGGCATTTTATTTTTTAACGTGTAAGACAATGGCAAATGGATACAAATGTATCAGTATACATTTCAATAATTTTGGACAATATTAATACGAAGAAAGAAAAATCCAAAATATATTTTCCCATTTAAAAATAACTAAGACAACACCAAGCAGATGCCGACTGTATGTGTCTCTCCATTTCCTCTCTGTGATGGCTCTGCTTGATGTTACTGAACAGTTGCATCCCTTTGCTTAAATGGGGAAGCATAAACATAGTGTAAATGTAGTGTTAGGTATACCACTGTGTCCTGTTTATAACTTAATTTTTTTAAACAACATAAACTTCACTCAAATCTGATGTAAACTTGGTCCAATGCTATAATTTGCAATAACACAACAAATACAGTATAATGCAATGATACACTGCAAAACCTTGATTCAAATGATTTGGAAAATGTTACCTGCATGCAGAAATCAAGTCAAAATTCTCCATCTCAGAACATAGAGAGCAGATCTGTAAGTGATGTAGGAAGTCCTAGTAGTGAGAAACATACACATGTAGTATTCCAGTAATGGTAGATGAGAAAAAATATAGAAGGTGAAAAGCAAAATTTAAGCTCTTCATTTCATAAAATACATGCAGTACATTTTGAGCACAATGATGCTTTTGAGATTGCTTTTTGAAAATGAAATAAACGGAAAGCTACAATATTGTAACGCATTTATTTTGGCAAGCAAATCTATGAAATATTGTGCCTTATGGGTTCATAATTTCCCAAGTGACACTTTTAATTGCTTTGCCCTGCTTGTTGAAGATCTGTCTAAAGACGCATCAACAATCTCATAAAATCTCCCTGGTAAATTAAAATAAGAACATAAATGAGTCGTTTTTCCTAAATTGATTATTCACAGGAGATTGTGCATAGTGGTAAAGTCAATGAGAAATAATATGATCTCTGATGAACTACATATTTTATTAAGTTTATTAAATTGTCCCAGCTTTTAAAAATGTTTTGTGATTCCATGGTAGCAAGAGAATATGCAATAGACAGAAAATCTAGCAGTATGCCAGGGTCTGAGCAATTAGATGAAGCACATTGTAATAGAGAGCAAAAACTTGCAGAGTGGAGCAGTGTTACTTGTAATGCTGAGCTTTCTCATGTAGGTCAAAAACAGATGTCAAAAGCATCATTCCCAATTCAGTAAATACACACATTTTGTACAATATATAACATCTACTTCTGGTTCCTGAACACACATTATTTTTTTGCAAAGCACTATGCATAAATAATGACGGAAAAGACCCTATTTGTTTTAAAAGGAACCAATCCTACCAGTCTAGCACATCAGTTATTGTTCTCAACAAGTCCAGGGGCCAAGTCAAAATATTTGTCCAGCACCATTTGAGAAAGCCTGATGACCACTGTGATAATATACAGTAATGGTTAAAACTTTGGAAACATTCTTTCATGCAATGGTCATCCTTGTTCTTATTGGAATGTGCACATTGTAGAATCAGATTGATGGAAGCAAAACAACGTAGAAACACACATGGAAAAAAGAAGTAAAGAAGCACATATGAATAAAAACAGAATGTGTGTTACAGATTCATCATTACTCACCTTTTACATCCATGGCAGATGTACACCCATTTGGTATTCTATCAAGTAGGTCACCTGGAATGACATTCCAGCAGTCTTGAAGGAGTTAGATTCTGAGCCATTATTCTGCAGTCAAGCTCATTTCAAATTATCCCAATTGATTTGAGGTTGGATGATTGTTGAGGTTGAGTCATCTGACACAGCATTCCATTCCTCTCCTTTTTGGTCACATAGACCATACATAGCCTGTAGATGTGTTAGAGTTCATTTTACTGTTACAGCACAAATCATGGCCCAACTAAGGACAAACCAGATGGTATGGCATGTCAATGCAGAATTTAATTTTAGGCAGTTCGGGTAAGAATACCTTGAATTTGAAATAAATCACCATCAATGTTATCAATGTTACCAGCAAAGCAGTCCCACACTATCACATCTCTTCCTCCATGCTTCAGAACAGGCATCACACATGTAGAAACCATTCGCTCACCTTCTCTACATTTCACAAACACATGATGGTTGGTACGAAAAATCTCAATTTTTGTCTCATCAGATCACAAGACAGATTTCCACCGATCTAATGTCCAATCCCTGTCTTGTTTGGTCAAAACAAGTTTATTTTTGTTTACTGTCCATGGTAGTGGCTTCATTGAATTCACTCAGCTATGATAGCTTACTTTTCACAGTCTCGTCTGCATTGTTGATGTTGTGATATGTCTGTGCATCATTTATGAGGGCTGATATCAACTTACGGTTTCTGAGGCTGATAACTGATAAACTTATTCACTGTAGGAGAAGTAATTCTTGGTCTTTTTTAATGAGGAATTCTCATGAGAGCAAGTTTTATCATAGTAATTGATTTTACCTTTAAGGGTCTAACAATTTTCCAGATTGACTGACCTTTATGTCTTAAAGTAATGGATAACTCTTGTTTCTCTTTACTTGGTTGAGTGGTTCTTGAAATATTATGGTTTAGAAGAGTTGTGAACTAGGACTCAGCACTGAATAAAACTGTACCAACGCTGTCACCGCAAAACACATTTTCTGGTTGCAAACACTTTTTAGAAGGCCAGTGGTTCCACAAATGAATGCTTGATGAGGCATACTTGTTAATTGGAACCAATTTCAGGCAGCTACCCAATGAAGATGCTTGAGAGAATGCTTAATGTGTGTAAAACTGCCATCAGAGAGAAAAGGGGTCGTTTTGAGGAATCTAAGGTTATATAAATTCTGGATGGTTTTACATGTGTTTTCTTACATCTTGTTTTCCATTTGTGTTTTTTGTGGCTTTGCTGACTCCAGTCTAAATCTACAATGTGCACATTCGAATAACAACAAGGAAAACCACTCATTGAATAGCTGGGTCAAATCTTTTGATCAGTACTGTATATGAATGCAGTCTTAAAAAGCAATGCAGTGTACCTTATATCATGCACTTTTTGTTTTTTCCCCAATAAGCAACATCTTTACTAAAGTAAAAATATTTGCAAAAAACTCCTTCTATATGTTATTACTATTATCATCATGGTAACTGACTTCCATAACATTATGCTAACAAAGCACAGAAGTTAAAGGAATGTAAATAAGGATCTATTCACACTGAACATATGCTGCATGACCGACTGTATTCATGGCTATTTGCTGGAGTCTATCACAAATTTTTATGTAATTTATTGACAAATATATATTTCCAGATGGCATACAATGGTATAAAGTTATGGTGCAGTCTATAAAAATGTTTTAATGTAATTATATGGCAGACTGTTTTTGGCAGAGGACATCTCTATAACATTTATGTCCTAAAAATATTAGAGGGAAGTGAAACAATGAGTTCTCCAACTGCCCTTCTGATCACAATTTCTGAAAAAATGGACTTTATTTCTGTTTTCCATGCAACATACCTCACAGGATTCTTGTTGACAGTGCCTTACAGGCAAAGGAACATATGGTGTATAGTGGGAATGCCCCATCTTATAACCTAATAGAAAGTAATTAAATTCAATAATGTTTGTGAAGGATCACTCACACATGAAATCCCTCTACGTTTACTCCACTTTTGCTCTCCTCCTGCCTGGTTCTATAGTACTGTTAATTAAATGTTTCTTACCACAAATGGCAACATTTTGTTTTGTGTGTGAATGCTTCATAGAAATGGTTCAATTGTCCATAGGATTGTAAGGCATGGATTTTTGCCATTTTTCTGTGCTGGAAAAAAAAACAGTGATTATTTTTAAGAGTTAGCTAGCTTCTGTGAATTGTGGAACTGTTGAAATGTAACTTTCTGTACCTCATACAATTTTTGCTAGAAGGAAATGGCTAAGGAAACAAAGAAAGCGTAATAGGGGGTAATTCAGATTAATGCTGTGATGACAAGTGATTCTGCTCAACCGATATGGTGGTGTGAGACACAGCACTGACAGCATATCGAACAAGGTTCCAGATGCTGCAGCCCCACAGGTTGGCAGATCCAGATTAGTAACCTGTGCAGCTGCTGTATATCTGATCAAGAAGTCAGAGTTATGCGAAAACCTTAACAGTGCAATTTATACTCTACGTGTTTCAAAGTATTTCAATTTTTTTTCAGGAGAACCACATCCTCTTCCACCAGCAGTATTTTATGGGCAGAAGATCTCCGCAGTCTGTGAGGAAAGCTGTACTAACAAGAGTAGAAGTGTCACGATCCATTTTTGGATCTGTCAGATTCTGGATTCTCTGATATAACCTTTTTTCCTTTCAGGCCCATCAGGGATTAATGTTAGTTTTTGCCCCTGGTGGTCACTGGTGCTACTACAACTGTAGTTGCTCTGCTGCTGGTTTTCCCCCCAGTGGCCGCTGGTGTTACTACATGTTTAATTAGCCAGCAGGTGGTGACCTCCCCCTTCCTTCCTATAAAAGGTCATCAAGTGCTTAGCTCATTGTTGGTAATACTGGTCATTTGGAAGCCAACTTTTCAGAGGAGAGAAGCTATCTTGAGCAGTGGTGTTTGCAGCTTATCTGGAGAAGTGGTTTTCCTGCTGGAAGCATTGTCCGGGTGCCTTTGTCTGCGGTCTAGTGCATGACTGCAGAGCAAGCTAAGTCTGTTTATTTTTCCCTGTCTGTTATTTTCCCTGGTGTGTTTATTAGTACAACGGTGAGGACCAGTGTCCGCACTTGCCAGTTCCCTAGTAAGGGATAGGTGCAGGGCAAATGAGGGACTGAGGTATCTTGGTCGGCGACAGGTTGAAAGAACTTGTATAGGGAATGTGAGGAGAGTTCAGGGCTCTTCCTTAGGAGAGTACAGTAGGTGTCCACTTCCCCGTTCCCTATTATAGGTCCCACCATTGTAATTGTTTCCCTGGTGTCCCCTTGTTTGTCTTGTTGTTTTGTGACCGACCGATCGTCGGGTCGCGTCACGCTGAGCCAGAAATACCGTGACAAAAAGAACCTGTCATACGTGTATACAGCAAAAAGGTAAAAATGTTTTCAACTTTGACTTTCAGGCTCAATATCTCACCATCCCACCCACTACTGCTTTGAACTTGAGACTAGCATAAATTTAATAGACAATCGTCTTGGCTACCTTATACATAAATTTGATTTGCAACTATTTAGCATATGATTAGTTGCACAGATTCTTGTCATGTCACTTTATGGTTATTATTTTGCTCCTAAAAATCTAAATCCACCTTTGGCTTTCAACACTGCCTAAATCCTTCTGAACATGCTCTCGATCATATTCAAGCTTGTCTCGACCAAAATCTGATACTAGGTGTCTTCTACATGTTTCCAATGTTGGTACATACTGGTCAACTCACTTAACTATGTAATCAGTTATTTCTTCAACTCTTCCCACAAGTGTTGGGTTGAGGTCTGGAGAGTGTAGGGGCCAATCCAATACCTCTACTTCATTGTCATTGAACCAATCCTTCACCAATCTTGAAGTATGCTTTGGGTCGTTATCCTGCTGGAACACTATGTCGTCCTTTTCATACCCATAGTACTCGAGTTTATGAAGTATTTTGTCTTGTAGGATACTCACATATAGCTCAGCATTGAAACCACCATTGATCCTAGTCAAGTATCCAATGCCTTTTACAGTGAATCAATCCCATATCATCAGGCTTCCTCCACTTTACTTGACATTTCATTCAATATTTCAGTCCACTACCCCCTTTTTCCCTTGTTTATTCCAGATCCATTTGCACCCATCATAGCCTAGTCTATTGACTTTGGTCTCGTCAATCCAAATCACCTGTTTCCAATCTTCAATTGTACACTTTTTGCACTTTTTAGCAAACTCGAGCCAAAGCTTCTTATGACAATATTGAACTCAAGTCCTCTTCTCCTTTTTTCAAGCCACCATTCCAGACTTCTGTAATGTTTGTTACTGTTCTTGTATGGACGTCTGTTATCCCACTATTATGAAGCATATGAGCCATCTTCACTGCCGTGTTTGTCACATCAGAACTGATAGACCTTGTGATGAGCAGACTTATTGAATCCAATATATCTGGTTTATTGTAAACAAATGACAAGCGGTGGTAACCAGCAGCCTATTTAACCACACACTGCAGTGCCAGACATTTTAGTGTAATTAAGTTGTGTTAACGGTTCAAAAATTATCCCTTATTTTAGTGAGTCAAAACAGTTGTACTTTTTTGAATGTGAAGAAATGGCTTTTCAAGGTTTACTATTCAAAAAAATAATGGCTTCTCACATGTTTGCTATTCACAAAACGATTATGCAATTATAAAGGCTTTTAATAAAGCCATCCCAAAATTATTTATTTTTTAAAAGAATCAAGCTGGTTGATTTCAAAGTGAATATTAAATGGCTTGCTGTCAACAAGCCTTTAATACAATCAGCCCTGTATTTGGAGCTGTTTCATGTTTGCAATTCAAGACAGAATGCTTTACATCCACTATACATTATACCTATAAAGCACAGTGGGCAGCCAGGAAATGTGTGATTGACATAACTGTGTAATACATGGTACACAAGCTCGCACCAAAGTCAGAGACATGATATATGATGTAACTGTACAACATATGTCTTGAAGGGATTAAGTACACAAAAGCAGAACTGACTATGTCATCGGTAAAGAGGAGGAAGTGTATGGAAGGCAATAGCTGAGGATGATGTTGGACCTAATGACAAGGAACTACACTGTATGCAAGATTATTAGACAACTGAGTATTTTGACCATATTATTTTAGATTTTACAAGTCAAATCTGCAATAAACTATTGAATGAAGCAGATCAGGTGATGTATATTTGTGTAGTGAGGGAGGGTAAGACCTAGGGATACAACAAACTTTATAAAGCTGTGTAGAATTATTAGGCAGCTTCTTTTTCTCAGGCAAAATGGCCCAAAAATACAATTAACTGACTCTGGAAAGTAAAAAAAAATGTTAAATGTCTTACAGAGGAGTGCAGCACTCTTTAAATTGCTAAGATGCTGGAAAATGACCACAGAACTATCAAAAGTTTTTTTGCAAATAATCAATAGGTCCAAAAAAAGTCTTGAAAAAAAGAAGATACACTGCCAAAGATTTAAGAAGAATGAAACGTGAAGTGACCAGGAAGCCATTATCCTCCAGTGCTATCATACTCCCGAACTGCAACCTATCTGGAGTGGAGGTACAAGGGGTTTTCAGTAATCAGAGATATGACCAAGGTTAGGAAGGCTGAAAACCGACCACCACTAAACAAGACACATAAGTTGAAATATCAAGACTGGGCCGAGAAAAATCTGAAGACAAATTTTTCAAAGGTTTCATTATGAGATGAATATGACTGTTGACAGACCAGATGGATAAGCCCATGGCTGGATCAATACATACCTCGGCTTCAACTCAGACACCATCAATTTGGAGATGGGGTACTGCTATGGGCTGATATTATTAAAATTGAGACAGTTGAACCTTTTGGGTATGAAGATGGAATCAAAATAAACTCCCAAATGTGATGCCTGTTTTTAGAAGCCACTTTCTTCAAGCAGTGGTACAGGAAAAGTCTGCATCTTTCAGGAAATCAATGATTTTTATGCATATTGCTCTATTGCATGCATCAAAGTGTTTAAATGCTTGGCTACACTTTAAAAATGTTAAAGAATCATGTCTGTAAAGCGCTGTGGAATTAATGGCGCTATATAAAATGAGAAAAATAAATAAATAAAAGATGAAAGAATAATGACATGGCCCCTTTCCTTATTTGACCTAGATGAAAAACTCATGACTGTTATTGAAAAAAAGGGCGGCTATATCCATCATTCGTATATTTTTTAAATGTCAAATATGTATTTTTGTACATTGTCAATTGATTGGTTATTATTCTCACTTTAACAGTTTAAAATAAACAACTGAGATGTTAAAATGTATGTTTTCATTTAGTTACATAATAATTCTGCATACACAAATATTCTCCTAAGAAAGATTAACCCTCACTTTTATTTTCAGAAATATCCAGGTTTTAAATTTGTAAACCTTTAGTTGTTCAATAATAAAGTTAATCATTAAAAATAAAAATTTCAAAAAAACTGTGCACATCGTGTATGAGAAAGTCGCTGCCATACATTTCTGGCAGTGGATTATCTCTTAGAGAATAATAGAATTGGTAGAAATCTTATCTTGTCATGTGAAAAAACACTTAATCTGCAGATGTAGGTTAATAGCGCTCCGAACCTGACCAACGCCTGAACTTAGTGCCACGCAGCAGGCAGGAAATGAATTTTATTCCTCTTGGCAGTTTTCTGGCTTCAGCCACAGGGATGGCGCCAGCATGCTTTCAGTCAACACTCTATGTATAGAAGGCACATTCCTATACATTGGCCAAAGAGTAAAGGGCACTTCTAAATCTACAAAAAAAAGCAATATGTCCAGACGTAAAATTTAATAATATTTATTAAGTAATCAACAATTAAAAAAACATAAAAAGATTAAAAAGTGGAGATTATGGACAGAGAACCACTATACTCAGGTACCCCCGAAATATAATCATACTAATTATTACACGTGCCTAAGCAAGGTATTTGAGTAAAGCCCCCGTTACACACTGCGATATCACTAGCAATATCGCTGTAAAGTCACCGATTTTGTGACGTTGCAGCGATATTGCTAGCGATATCGCTGCATGTGATACTTACCTCCGACCGGCTCCCCCGCTGGTTTTTGCTGATCGCGCGAGAAGTTCCTGGACCATTCCTCGTCGGCCACTTCCTGCTGGGCTTCCTGTGGCGCCGATGAGCGATGCGTGGAGCCGGGCAGGAGGACGCAGAATCGCCACGTCTGACAGGTAAGTAGCGATCCCCGACCACCGCTATGTCGCTGGTGAGATCTGCCTGTGTGGCAGCTCACTAGCGACCACCTAGTGATGCACCAGTGATCCTGACCGCATCATATCGCTAGTCGGGATCGCTGGTGCATCGTTAGGTGTAACGGTACCCTTAGTCACATTTGCCTGACAGATAAATAGTAATAAAATGGACAAAGTTCTATGTTAAGGTGTTGTTCAGTAGGACTGAATACACAAATAATAACCCCTTGCTATAAATGATTAGACATATCAGTAGGTTGGAGAAAGAAAGAAATAATTAAAGAAAGAAGCTCTCTTGTAGTTGATCTTTGCATTAAAAATATGGCTGACCATAATGCAGATTTTTTAAATGACAATGCCATGGTTAGAATATGTCTACGCTTATGTTTAAAGGGGGTTTTACACATAGCGATATCGCTAGCAATATCGCTAAAACGTCACTGATTTCGTGACGTTATAGCGATATTGCTAGCGATATCGCTATGTGTGATACTTACCTCCGACCGGCTCCCCCGCTGTCCATCGCTGATCGCGCGAGATCGGGCGGCTCCATTTCTCGTCGTCAGCTTACTGCTGCGCTTCCTGCTGTGACGACGAGCGACGCTGGACGCGGGCGGGAGGACGTCAGGATCGCTGTGTGTGAAAGGTGAGTATCGTGCGCTGCGTCGCTGCTGCATCGCTGTGAGATCTTTCTGTGTGAAAGCTCACTAGCGATCATTTAGTGATGCATCGACGATCCTGACCGGGTCGGATCGCTGGTCGGATCGCTGGTGCATCGCTAAATGTAAAAGGGCCTTAAGGCTTCACTAGATTATAAGGCGGTAACTGGCAAGCAAAAGAACAGATCTCTGCTACAGGGTTCCTTTAAATAAAATGTAGATCATTTTTAGTGAATTGAATGCCCCTAAATTCGAAAGCTATACAGTATATTAGCATGAAATGCTTCTGTAGTTGATGAAATATTTGAATTTTCTTATTTAATTCATTAAAGCCAGAAGACATATAATCAAACTTGCTTAAATTCTACATTTTCATTTTTAGACGTTTCCTCTGGTTGTCAATATTTCATTTATAAAAAAGACTGAAATTTATATTTGTGATGAACAAACAAATCTAGGCCTAAAAGGAGATTTTGCAAGATTTGGGATTTTATTACCTAAGTCTCTTATTAAATTTATATTGATCTTTTTGTTCTTGGCTGTTATTTGCTGTGAGGAAAAGACACTTATGTTCCCATAAGCAACAATACTTTAGAAAGAATAGATTTGCATTAGCTGTTGATATTGCAGCTCCTTCAATATAACTTTCTATACAGAAAGAATCATTTACTGGAGTCATATCTCAGTAATGGTCTGGGCTGAGACACTTCATGACTGCAGCTATAAAATACATTGTGCAGCTTTAAAATAATAAGAGAAACCTTTACAGCTTTATAGTCAGAAAATGAGCTGCTGCCGGCAAAATTAATCGTGCCCTAATATAGCTGCAGTTGCAAACTTTCAATACCACATGATCTATCCTCATCATTTTCCTTCCTGAAAGAGAATATTCTGTATAATTGTGTAATTTCTCATTATTGTTATTGAGTATTTATAGAACGGCATCATATTGATAGCAGTAGTGCTATACAAAATGGGGAACTGACTGCACAATCAATAACCATAATCTCAAGTCTTTCTAAATGAGCAGGCAATTTACAACAAAGGAAATCAAGCGAGAAATATTTTTGTTACAGATGTGAAAAGTGAATACACCAGGAACGATGTAATATTATATTTGTTTTATACCATGTTAGAAGTTTCCTGATTATTGTTAGGGAAAATATTGCTTGGAAAGTGTTGTTTTGCTATTTCTATATTTTTAAATAGTTTTACATACAAGATAAAAGAAAGAAATCACATTATTTTAAAAGTTAAATATCTGCGGAGCCTGCAAAACATACATCTGTCAGCTAAATATCAGCAGCATGTTAATTATAATGTTTGATCCCTTTGAGAGCCAAAGCAAACATGAAACCCAGAGACCCCTTTTATGAGCATACCATAATATTTCCGGCAGATTACAATTTTCCAATAATTAGATTAAAGCTACCAATCTACCATCTGCCATCAATTTTTTAAAAAAAGTAAACTTTAATATCCATTGTAGGTATAAACTTATCAAATGGAAATATGAGATTTTTCTTTATATCTTCAATTTAGCCACATTTATATCTCTGGGTTGTACACACAGGGAACTATTATTGTGTAAAAATGAGTAGGTTTGTCAACTCATTCAGTTTTTACAGTCCCACCCACTCAATCTCCACAGTCTTTACAAAGTATGTCACTCAAAAGTTTAATAGTTATTCTGCAGTCGTCATTAGGAAGTCTCTGGAAAAAGAGTGTTAAAGCATTTTAAGCATATTGTCAAAAATGGAGTCAGAATTGATTTTTTTAAATAGACTTGAAACTTTGCATCAGACAGCATCAATCAATAAAATATAGATTATTGCTATGATATTTTTGGACATATAGAGGTGAAGACATTAGAGAAGAGCAGACCAGTGGAGGATCGAGTTCAAGACGAATTTCCTGAAGTTCACAGGTTTATGTGAATTCAAACATTTTGAGATCCTATTTGAGGTTTATGAAAAAACCTCGCCCACCACCATTTCCAACACTACTGAATAATCAGGGTTTTAGCTAATGTCTTTTTCTGTGGTGGTACAGGCCCCCCTATAATGCCACACACAATGATAAATAGTTGTGTGAAAAAGTGTTTGCCCCCTTCTTGATTTCCTATTTTTTTTACGTTTGTCACACGCATTGTTTCAGATCACCAAACAAATTTAAATATTAGACAAAGATAACACAAGTAAACTCAAAAGCAGTTATTAAATTTAAGGTCTTTATTATTATTGGAATAAGAAATCCAAACCTAGAGGGTCCTGTGTGAAAAAGAGATTGCCCCCCATTTAAAACATAAATTAACTTTGGTTTACCACATCTTTCGGAAGCTGAGTTAAAATTCTCAATTAAGAAATCACTTAAATAGGACCTGCCTGACAAAGTGAAATAGACCAAAAGGTTCTCGAAAACTAGACATCACGCCACGATAAAAAGAAATGAGAAACAATGTGTTAGGCATCGAGATTCTCATGCCGCACGGGATAGATCTGTGCTCAGCACAGACTTCGGTCCCAGCATCTTGCTCAGGCTCGTGATATTAGTTTGGTTGCTGCTAGCTCTCCAGCCAAGTCTATGGTAACCAACGAGATGCAAGTGCAGCCTGATGCTTGTGAGTCTAAGTCCAGAGTTCACCTGACTGAGCATGTCCGTGATGTGGCATCTGGTTGGATATTTGCTGCTCTGATGAGGTGCAGCTCCAGATTGTCCAACAAGCGACGTATCGGTCGACTGGGCGTGAGTGTTTGGGGTGGAGCCTAGAGTATAAAAGGCTACCAGTGGCACATGCGGGCACGCTAGTATCACTTATGTGGTGTGTGTGAGTGAATACTCTACCACTTGGCCTCCACATGTTGTGTGTGTCGCTCTATACTCAGAGACTATACTCGTAGGCAGGTAGGGTTAGGAAAGGGTAACTCTCTCTTGGCTTAGCATCTGTCTTCTTCATATGTGCAGTTAGCACAGTTGAGTTACAGAGCAAGTCCAACCCTTATAATAATAATAAATTATCTTTATTTTTATATATAGCTCTAACATACAGTGGGGAAAAAAAGTATTTAGTCAGTCAGCAATAGTGCAAGTTCCACCACTTAAAAAGATGAGAGGCGTCTGTAATTTACATCATAGGTAGACCTCAACTATGGGAGACAAACTGAGAAAAAAAAATCCAGAAAATCACATTGTCTGTTTTGTTTTCATTTTATTTGCATATTATGGTGGAAAATAAGTATTTGGTCAGAAACAAGCAATCAAGATTTCTGGCTCTCACAGACCTGTAACTTCTTCTTTAAGAGTCTCCTCTTTCCTCCACTCATTACCTGTAGTAATGGCACCTGTTTAAACTTGTTATCAGTATAAAAATACACCTGTGCACACCCTCAAACAGTCTGACTCCAAACTCCACTATGGTGAAGACCAAAGAGCTGTCAAAGGACACCAGAAACAAAATTGTAGCCCTGCACCAGGCTGGGAAGACTGAATCTGCAATAGCCAACCAGCTTGGAGTGAAGAAATCAAGTGTGGGAGCAATAATTAGAAAATGGAAGACATACAAGACCACTGATAGTCTCCCTCGATCTGGTGCTCCACGCAAAATCCCACCCCGTGGGGTCAGAATGATCACAAGAACGGTGAGCAAAAATCCCAGAACCACGCGGGGGGACCTAGTGAATGAACTGCAGAGAGCTGGGACCAATGTAACAAGGCCTACCATAAGTAACACACTACGCCACCATGGACTCAGATCCTGCAGTGCCAGACGTGTCCCACTGCTTAAGCCTGTACATGTCCGGGCCCGTCTAAAGTTTGCTAGAGAGCATTTGGATGATCCAGAGGAGTTTTGGGAGAATGTCCTATGGTCTGATGAAACCAAACTGGAACTGTTTGGTAGAAACACAACTTGTCGTGTTTGGAGGAAAAAGAATACTGAGTTGCATCCATCAAACACCATACCTACTGTAAAGCATGGTGGTGGAAACATCATGCTTTGGAGCTGTTTCTCTGCAAAGGGGCCAGGACGACTGATCCGGGTACATGAAAGAATGAATGGGGCCATGTATCGTGAGATTTTGAGTGCAAACCTCCATCCATCAGCAAGGGCATTGAAGATGAAACGTGGCTGGGTCTTTCAACATGACAATGATCCAAAGCACACCGCCAGGGCAACGAAGGAGTGGCTTCGTAAGAAGCATTTCAAGGTCCTGGAGTGGCCTAGCCAGTCTCCAGATCTCAACCCTATAGAAAACCTTTGGAGGGAGTTGAAAGTCCGTGTTGCCAAGCGAAAAGCCAAAAACATCACTGCTCTAGAGGAGATCTGCATGGAGGAATGGGCCAACATATCAACAACAGTGTGTGGTAACCTTGTGAAGACTTACAGAAAACATTTGACCTCTGTCATTGCCAACAAAGGATATATCACAAAGTATTGAGATGAAATTTTGTTTCTGACCAAATACTTATTTTCCACCATAATATGCAAATAAAATGAAAACAAAACAGACAATGTGATTTTCTGGATTTTTTTTTCTCAGTTTGTCTCCCATAGTTGAGGTCTACCTATGATGTAAATTACAGACGCCTCTCATCTTTTTAAGTGGTGGAACTTGCACTATTGCTGACTGACTAAATACTTTTTTTCCCCACTGTATTCCACAGCACTTTACAGTTTGCACACATTATCATCTCTGTCCCCGATGGGGCTCATAATCTAAATTCCCTAACTGTATGTCTTTTGGAATGTGGGAGGAAACCAGAGTACCCAGAGGAAACCCACGCAAACATGGGTAGAACATAAAAACTCCTTGCAGATGCTGTCATGGCTGGGATTCAAACCCAGGACTCCAGTGCTGCAATGCTATCCACTGAGCCACCGTGCTGCCGATAGGCCATACTTCTCTGGGAAAGTGACAGAGTTTTGTTTGTAGCATCATATAAGTTTTTTCCTTGACTCAGTATCTGCTTCATCCATGTGTGCGGCTAGCACCGTTTAGTTGCAGAGCAAGTTCAATCCACGAGTTAACTTCCCATGTGATGTTTAATAGGGTTTAACACCTAGCTTCTTTAGCAGTACCTCTCGTTGAACTAGTTGAACCGGGTACTCTGAGTTCTGTCAACACTGTGTGGCGTTTAACACAGTGTGTCTAAGGTGATCGCTCACTGGTTAGCTCCACCATTGTTCACTAGCAGCAGTTATACATCTCTGCACGGTTGACCCCGGGTTGTGATTGCACTCTATTATTATTTTTATTTAGTGTAATCCACCAGCCCTTACACAAAATAATTGAGACCTATCAGTCTGGAAAAAGGTTATAAGGCCATTTCTAAAGTTTTTGGACCCCAGTAAACTACAGGGAGAGCCATTATCTACATATAACAAAAACAACGAACAGTTGTGAACCTTCTCAGGAGTGGCCAGCTGACCAAAATTACACCAAGAGAGTAGCAACAACTCATCCAAGAGGTCACAAAAGACACAACAAACTCCAAAGAAATGAAGGCCTCACATGCCTCAGTTAAGGTCAGGTTACAAAACTCCACCAAAAGATAGAGACTGGACAAAAATGACCTGCTTGAATGCAGTTCTGGCTGCTAAGAGTGACCCAACCAGTTATTAGGTTTAGCAGCAGTCACTTTTTCACACAGGACCCTGTAGGTTTAGATTTTTTTTCCCTTATTAATAAAGACCTTAATTTAAAAACTGCATTTTGTGTTTAATTATGTTATCTTTGACTAATATTTAAACTTGTTTGGTGATCTGAAATATTTAAGTGTGACAAACATGTAAAAGAATAGTAAATCAGGAAGCGGCAAACACTTTTCCATGTAACTATACAATGACATACAGTGGATTATCATAACCTGTACAGGGTTAGGTTAGTACCTGGGTAATCCCAGATCAGCGGCTCCCAGTGGAACACAGTTTGTATGGCAGAGTTGCTTTTCATCTCCAGAGATTCTGTGTAATTCTCTCTCTTCTTTAGTGTGTAAGCTTTTGGGATCAACATGGTCCTCTCTCACTCTTCTTTAGAGTATAAGCTCATATGATAAGTGAGATCTTTTCTTTCTTACTCTCTCTCTCTCTCCTGTAGAATGTAAGCTCTTATGATCAACAGGTCCTCTCCCTCTTTTTAGTGGGGTCATCTGTCTGTCTCTCTAAGTTTGTTAGCAGTTCTTGTACTGTAGCAGCTTCAGCAGTCCCCTGAATAGAATATCATTCTAGATTGTGATGTTTGTATTCAGCCAACTCCTGTTCTATCTCTTTTTTCCTTTTATCTATTTGCTGGAGTTCACTGTCTTTCAGTCACTTATTTGATTTATTAGTTAAAGTGGTTTCCCAATTTATATTTAATTTTTAGTCAAAAAGACCAATACGGCTATTTGATTTAATCTATTCCACTTCTTGAAGCATTCACAGAGCACTGACGTAGGTCAAAATTGAGGAAACTTTAAGTCCATATTTATGATTGATAAATTATATCTGTGGTGTCTCTATGAATGCCACTGAAAACCCTCAAGGTCCAAACAGATTCAAGCAAAGAGGGCTACCTCCATAAGGAACTCCTAAAACATAACTTTTATTTCCTAAAAATAAAATTACTGCAACCCTAGACAATAGACATCAACATATAAATTGCTTGTGCTCAACCGTGCTCATTAAAAATATGATACAATCTCACCCATTTGACAATATTTGTCAGTAGCCAGGTTTGTATATTGATCACCCACTGATATTTGGATTACCAAAGAAGACAGGAGCTTTAATATTGCAGTAGCAATAATATAAAAGAACAGGGGGAGAAAAAGAAGAATAAGGGGAGGGTTTTGTTCTGTCACTCCCTGTCGTGCCCCTGTAAAGCTCCCATCTTTACAAGGACGGTACCCAAGTCTGTCCTGCTACTGACATCCCTGTTGTGAGTTCATTTTTCCCTTCACCATTGAGGTCTGATGAACTCCCTCCTCTGGTGAAGGAAGGTAGTGAGGCTGATTACCAAACACATGGGCAGCTAGATGATGACTGGGTGGCTGGAATTGAGGACTGGATTTAAGGCTGCTGACGCCCTTCTTCCTGGCTGGTGATTTTCCTGCTGGATTCTTGGAGACCAGTCTGATTCCTGCATCTCAAAGCTAAGTTTTCTGCTCTTCTTTGTACTCTTCAGTTTTGTTTTTGTTTTGCCTTGTTTTTTGGGAGTTCTGCCATCCCCGGCCGGGGGTGAGCTGATCTCCATTTTTGTCTCTGATCTGTTGTTATTTTGCTCTGTCTTCAGAATATACCTGAGTGCTGATATAGTCTTTTGAAGCCTAGCGACTTCAGGGCCTGTTTTTCCTATCAGTCGGTTGGCTCATTTTGATAGGGTTTTTGCGGATAGCAGACAGCAGCTTTCCTATCCTGTCCTATGTAGTTAGCTTGGGCCCCATCATTTGCTCAACCTATCTTTCTATCTGTGTTAGTGTTTTCATCTTGCTTCACCGTCATTATATGTTGGGGGCTGCCTATTGCTTTGGGGTCTGCTCTGGGGCAGTTTAGCTTTTCCCCTTTCTGTCTTTAGGCTATATAGTTCTCCTGCTGTGATCGAGGGGTCTAGGGCACCGTAGGAACCCCCCACGGCTACTGCTAGTTGTTGTGGATAGGTTCAGGGGTCTGCAATCCGATAGCTGCCAACCTCTCTGGTTTTTCTGGACTTAGCTGGTATTTTGTTTTATCCTCCTTCGGTGACTCATCATAACACATCCCATCAAGATCTGTAAAATCATAAATGCTTCCCCCTTCATACTTATGATTACAAGTAAAGCACTATGGAAGGAAGATGTTACTTATTCATCTCTATCTTGCCAATCACCAGTGTGAAATACTGCCACACTATTGCCAGGCATTCACAGAACTGGTAGAGAAGCATTCAGAAAACTGGTAAATCTGCAATAGATAAAATAGTGATTTTAGAAAAATGACAGCAAACAACTAAGAAAATGACACATCGCGGGAATTAGGGTCTTTGCCCCTACATTATTATGCTTTTCGCACATGACATAGCAAATTCCCTTTAATGAAAACTCCATGGACAGCGTACTAAATAGCATGTTGCTATATTAAAGTAGATGTTAATCAACAGAGCAGAAAATATAGTGATGCTATTGTGAACCACGACTGTATCCTAACTAGTAGAGATGATCAAGTCTGCCAGGATTGACAAATAATGTGGATTTTACAAGAAAATTGATTTGCTTCAAACTTATTTGATGCAAATTGAATGCTCATTATACTTTGGGATCTCTCTAGACCCCAAAGCACAATAAGCATAATATACATAGGATGTAATAAAAAAATGAATAGTCACCTATCGACTTGGCTCACTGCTCACCTGTATTACCTTATGGTCCTCCACACTTCTTCTTTCCATCTTCACACATTCTCTATACAGGGTCTTTGGCACAACATCACTTTAACACAATATTCAGCACCCAAGTCATAGTCAGTGCAGTGACATGACAGACTTTCATGGTTCCTTAAGATTGAACATAGAATTCTAGAATCATAGAATGTTAGAGATGGAAGGGATCTCCAGGGTCATCGTGTCCAACCCCATACTAAATGCAGGATTCACTAAACCATCTCAGACAGATGTCTGTCCAGCCTCTGTTTGAAGACTTTTGTTGAAGGAGAACACACCACCTCTCGTGGCAGCCTGTTCCACTCATGGATCACCCTCACAGTCAAAAAGTTTTTTTGTATCCTTTCCCTTTCAGTTTCATTCCATTGCTTCTCTTGTTTCCATGTACAAATGAGAATAAGGATGATCCCTCTAAATTGTGACATACCCTTCAGATATTTGTAGACTCCTCTTAGCCTTCTTTTTTGCAAGTTAAACATTCCAATATTTTTTAACTGTTCCTCGTAGCACATAACATAATGTAGAGTAAAGAGAATGCGCTAAATGGGGGAATGCGAAAAGAAAAAGCAGAGGTCCAGATGGTGGGCAGCTGCGGAGGCAGGACAAGTGAGTGGTGAGGTATTATTGTTTTTTTTACTTTTTACCATCCTTTATGACTTAGCAAAATGGTGGCCATAACTTGCTACCACATTGACTAATTCAAGCAAAACAAATTTAAAAAAAACTATTGTTGAAAAGACAAATGTTTGCAAAATTTGAGGAAAATTCAAGTTCACTTGAATAAATTAGATCAGCTTGGCTAGTTAGTAAAGATTAGTATTTCATTATTTAATGTCTCAAGGAAGCAAGTCCTCTGCTATGTTATATTTACAGGTTGAATTTTCCATTTTATAAGCTGGGAAAATAGGAATGCTCAAAGTTAGGCTTGTAGCAATTTCTTTTCTCCTTTCATGACTGCAGCACTATGCTGTATTGAATGTAATGCCTCTCTTTATTCTTGTACAAAGTCCACCTTTCTCTAAGGGATCTTTTGAAAACATATCTTCATGAATTTTGTATGCCTGTAACATCAGCTGGCAACAAAGACATAGTTACAAAGTCTTATTTTTGTACTGAAAATTGTGTTCCCCCTATCTGGGATTTCAGGGTCTATGGCTTAGAATTATATTTCAGTATTACAACAATGTACCTGTAAATCTTAAACACATCTGTGGCATATACTGGTGATAACGGGATTCAGGACTGAAACAGAATATGGATAAGACAAGCTATTAAAGACCATAACTGACACCCAGGTGACCACTCTTATGATAAGTGAGCATATAGAGAAGTAATGTTTGAGCAATGTATTCTTTGGAATTAGTCTACATTCTTTAACTGGAATTCAATACATTCTAGAATTGCAATTTAAACACATCTGGAAGTCCTATTCGGTCTCAATGTTGTGGAACCACATCAATAGCTAAAACATTGCAAAATGAACCAGGAATCCATATTTTTAAATTTCTTATAGATAGAATTGTCTTTTTAAGAGTATATTTTTGTTTCATGCTTTATGCATAAGGCTAGGTTCACACTTGCGTTCAGGAGTGCTGTGGATGGCTGCCTACTTCCTCCTTTCTTCCTCCCTGAAGCTCCGCCTATGCTCCGCCTACTTCTGTAGGCATCTTGCATTTCCCTGTGTACCTATGTTTAACCTTGGGTATGCAGGGACATGTGGCGATTTGAGATTGAGCATTTCCATGCGGTCACCGCACATGTCAAATCGCCACATGTGAACGCATCCGCGAACAACGTATGTCCCTGCATACCCAATGTTAAATATAGGTACGCATGGAAATGCAGGGTGCATTCAGAAGTAGGCAGAGCTTCAGGGAGGAAGAAAGGAGGAAGTAGGCAGCCATCCACAGCCCTCCAGAACGCAAATGTGAAACCAGCCTTAGTGATGAGTGAACGTGCTCTGTGATACTTGGATATCACTTGAGTATCTGGGTGCTTGGATATGCTCAGCAATCGGTGAGCATTGGCTGGTGATCATATTGAATCCCCACCATACCTGTTTGATGCCTGTTGCACAGCCAATAAACATGCGGGGATTGCCTGCTAGTCACTGTAATGCCGTAGTCATGTTGATAGTGATTACTGTGATTGCCTGGCCGCATTACCTCATCAGAGGTTAATAAAAAGCTGGGTTCGCCACACTTGGCTCACTGACAACATTGCACAGCTCAGTGACAGCTGTGATTGGAGGGATAGAGTAGTTTGTTTAATCAGAGTCCTCTAGTGGTACTACTGATGCTGATGCTCAACAAGAAGAGTGGGCAGCTTTACCATCTGAGAAAATAAAGAACCTCATTCACAACTGCCACAAAAGACTTCAAGGTGTTATTGATGTTAGAGGGGGCAATACATGGTATTAAGGAAATGGGGTATGTAAACTTTTGATCATACCTCATTATGAATTAAAAAGAGAAAACACAGTAGTTTGACAATAAATGGCTTCACCCAATCACTAACCATGACTGGAGAAAAAGTTTTGGTGTTATCATTCATATTCTCTGAAAAAAAGGCCAAGAAAGCAAAAATTCTTCCGGGGTATGTAAACTTTTGAGCACAACTGTATAGCTGCTGCAGGTGACCCCATTTTTATTTTGTGAAAAAAATCAATTTATTGTTATCCATATAGTTTAATGTGCTTTGTGCAAAATTACAGTGGTTTAACATTTTTAAAAAACACTAGGTCTGCTACAGCTCATAAATTTTTTTGTCCCAAACATTGACTATGGTCATTCATACAGTTTAATGTGCTTTGTGTGAAATTACAGTGGTTTTAATTTTTTAAAAACTGCTTGGCCTGCTACAGGTGACAATTGATTATTTTTATAAAAAAAATATCTTCAATTAATCAAGGAAACAGTTTCCATAGACCTAACATTTAGAAAATGTGTAAGATGTGCGGTAAAGGAAAGGGAAGTAGAAATACTGGTGATAGTGCAAGCAGATGGTGAGGATGTGGGGCAGGTGCGACGGCACCTATTGCTGGAGCACAAGCAACACATAGCTTCTTGTCCCACTTGGAAGGGAGGCACAGGACACCACTTCTGAATCAGATAATCCAGCATGCTTACCAACCAGTCTTCCACACAGTCCAGTCTCATCTCCCAGAACCTGGATCACCTAATTCTCACTATGATCCTCCTTCCTCCCACTATATGGATTCCCAGGAGACTAGTGATCCCACACTGGGACACTCCAAGGAGCTCTTTTTATCATCATTTCTTTATTGTGGCCACACACCCTGCATTTTCCAAGAGGACCAGTAGGACATGATGTTTAGCAATGTATATGGGTCGCCCTCCGTCCCAGGACTGTGGGGTACTCGGTACCGGGTCGGTGTCAGAGGGAAAGTACCACGGCAGCTGTGACCTGGTCCGTGGCCCTGGGCGCCCAATGTCAATGGTGGTTGTAGTTACAGATGGTGGGATGCAGCAATGGTGGTATAGCCCTCCGCAGGCAGGGCTGTTGTCCCAGGGCAGTGTAGATGTGGGGACACCTTGATGGTGTACTGTCCGATGCAGGGAATGTAGCAGTGCTGGCGGACGCAAGAAGGAATGGAGGACACCAGGGCTTGCAGTTTCAATGCTTTACTCACAGTTCTTGGTAACCACTGGTGCCCGCTTCCATGCCGTGTCCTCCGGGGCAGAGACTCAATCAACCTCCCGGGCAAGTTAGGCTTCTCCTCTCCAACACTCCGCCAACATGTACCTTTCTTGAATGACTCCTCTATTGCGCCTTTAGTGTGAAGAGCTCCAGTACCGTGGTTACTCTGAAGTTCCTCCTGTCAGATGTTCCTAACAACTCTACTTGTATGACAGACAGCTGTAGCCTGATCAGGGACCTCCTGGATCCCGGCTCTCTATCCGTGTTGCTGTTGTGTCCCAAGTCTTGGATGGGAGTAATGCATTTACAGCCAACTACTCCACCGGTGTCTGCTGCAGAACCATAAGTGTCCATACAACCTCGGGGACCGGGCCCCGGCCTTGCGCTGAGAACCTATAGGCAGGGTTCTTCTTCCAACCCACAACTCCTCTCTGTTCTCCTACTCCTTCGTTCCACGCTGTTTCTTCTCTCTCTTATGGAAGCTTAGGTTGCAGTTCTATGTCTGTCTCCTTCTCTTCTCTTTCCCATGCCAGCTGGCTCAGATCACTGAGGCAGCTGCAGCACTCCTTCTTTCCCGGACCCATCCTCAATGACTGTCCTCTCTCCTCCGACCTTCTGTCATTATGTCAGCCTGCTCTCCTCCTCTGGGACTCACCCCAGACTGACCTGTAATTCTAAACCTTCCCACTCTTTTACATGGATCTCCACTCCACCCACCTCCCAGCACATCTCGTGTTAAGAAGCAAGGAATCACCAGAGGTTCTCTGCTACCCTCTAAGCATGAGTCGCAATGTGATCATTGCTGAATAGGGATGGGCGAGTCTACTCGCTAGGACTCGTTACTCGGCGAATAGTAAGGGACTCGCTGGACTCGTTACTCGGCGAGTCTCCCAGTGATTACTCGCACAGTAACGAGTCCAATGCAAGTCAATGGCAATCCTAGTTTTGTCAGAGTTTTTTTTTCTCACTCGCTAGACTCGCTATATCACATCGCTGTCAACAGCGAGTCTGAGCGAGTCTACGATTCCGAGTCCTGTATACTGGATTCGGGACTCGCTTATACAGAATCTGTTATGTTCCTACAAGTTTCCAAGACAGCCTATGTCAACACACAGCGATTGTGAGCGAGTCTGAGCGAGTCTACGAATCCCGAGTCCTGTATACTGGATTCGGGACTCGCAAATATAGAATCTGTTATGTTCCTACAAAGCTTCCGAGACAGCCTAGAGTGTTAGGTCAGAAAACTTTTTTAGATGGACAAGCATGTTAGCCAATCATATTCAGTAATGTTGGTTGTGGCAGGACTATGATTGGCTTCTGTCCATCGTGATGCCTATGTCATGTATGAGAGGCGAGGCTGTATATAAGCCTTTTCCACCGCCATTTCCTCTACATTCCTGAGAGATCTGAGATAGAGCAGGGTGAGGTAGATGCTTGAGCAGATCATAGGGATTGTCAGTTAGTGTAGGGAAACTTCAAGATTCCTTATATTAAACCCAAACAGCTCTTCTGAGAGCTACCAGGAGGACAGAGGAGTACTGTGTAGACTGTAGGCAGGCAGGCAGGGAGGATCAAGCCTTACAGTGCAGTGCACAGTGCAGGGACTAGTGTGCAGCTTCACTGCTAGGTGTCAGCACACACACTTACCCCGCCAGCAAGTGACGCCTACAGCACCACCTAACTCCATCTCGGTGACTGTGCATTTGTCAACAATGTCACAAAAACCACAATTTCCCAAAAAAGAGGTTGCAAAGGGACGAGGTCGTTGGCGTAGCAGTGCAGGGAACATCACTTGAGCGATCTCCCTCCAGGCTGTAGTCCGCTGGATGTTATGCCCATAGGCAGGGTCAGTGGGGAGCCAAAGCAGGGGCCGAGCCTCCACCAGATCAATCAACTGCAGCGTGTTGACAGTGACACGGGCCATGATTGCTCTGTATTGCTCTGTGTGTGTGTGCGTATGTCAACTCGACTCGGATTATTTCCTGTTTGCTCAAAGCATGGTGTGTGCTAGAGAAAATCGCTTCCCTCGCCTCATTGGTGCTAAATAAGACAAACAAATGCGAGTTTGGACTCGGACACAGCAGCAACAAACTGTTGCGAGTGGGGTTTACAAATCGCCAATGCAAGCGCTTTCCGAGACACATCTGCGATTTGTAAATCGCACATTACTCGCTAAGACTCGCTTCCCCATTCATTAACATTGGACTCGCTAGACTCGCAACGAGTAGCGAGTCCCGGGCTCGGACTCGCTAGAGTCAAGCGATTCCGAGTAATTTAGGACTCGCCCATCACTATTGCTGAACTATCCTGTGTGTGGGATGCAGGTGTTGGAGTGAGGAAAGGAGTTCCCAACTTACCTAGTTGGTGGGGCATACACCTTAGGAGAAGGTGCAATACCTCTGTGGTGACTGAGCCTCAGGGGCGCCACACATAAAACTTAGAGCAGTCACGGTCACAAGAGGATGACCGTCGGGAATGGCAAATTTTGTCCAAGGAGGTAGATGATGATAACAACAATATGACTTATCAGCAACAATTTCTTAAGTCACAAAGTCAGGAGGACCAGGGTGCGGTGGTGGAAGATGAGGTAGTGGATTATGAAGTCACTGACCCAACCTGGTAAGCTGGCATGCAGAGCGAGGGCAGTAGCACTGAGGAGGAGGGACCAGTAGCACTGAAACAGGAAGGAAGTGGATTGACCAGAGAAGGTTGGCAACTCTTCTCCATCAAAGAGCTATGGTTTCCCAGTCTGGGACTTTATTAAAGAGAGTTCTGAGACTAAAAAATTGTCATTTGCAACCTGTGCCATAACAGGATCAGCAGGGACCTGACCACTAAGAGCCTAATCACCACCAGCATGATCAGGCATATGTCATCTAAGCACCCGACTCTGTGATCTGAACACCTGGGTCCACAATTGGTGCCAGCATTTGACACCACTGCCTCTTCCCCTGTGCTAGGTGCTTACCAATCCCCTGTCCATGACACTGGTGCAGATGTCTCCTGCCCTGCACCTGTCCTTCCACATTCTGAGGTAAGCCTTCTTAGCTGGCAGACCTGACACTTCATACAACATCTCCATTTTTTTTTTATTCCAACCACACTCAGATGGCTAAAACATCAGTTTCATACAGTACTATTGGTAGAAAAATGTAAGGAAAGTAACACAGGTTGCTGACTGATCAATTGACTCACTGTAGAACCTTTTATAATGGCACAGAAGCAGTCAGTCATGGGCCATGCAGAAGGCATAAAGGTCTGGCCCAGTATTTACAGTTTGGAATTGAAGTTTCAATGAGGATCTGGTGGTTAAGGGAGCGGTGTAAGCCTTCTTTTCTGGGAGCCCTGAATTCCTGCAATACTCAGATGACACAAACATCAGTTTCATATAGTACTATTGGTAAAAAAATGTAAGGAAACTAACACAAGTTGTTGACTGATCAACTGACCCACAGTAGAACCTTTTACAGTATAATGGCACAGAAGCAGTCAGCAATGGGCCATACATGAGGTATCAGGGTCTGGCGCAGCATTTACACCATGGAATTGAAGTTTTAATGAGGACCTGGTGGTTAAGGGATCAGTGTAAGCCTTCTTAGCTGGGAGCCCTTTTACCTCATGCAACGCATTCATTTTTTTTCCAGCCACACTCAGATGGTGCAAACATTAATTTCATACAGTAATATTGAAAAATGTAAGGAAAGTAACACAAGTAGTTGACTGAAAGTAAGTGCAGGCCTGCCGGTCTGGGAGCACTACTTACATATGCAACCCACCAGATGGAGACCCAACTTGGTGTCTCCACATTTCAAAAAATAAATGTCATACATCACTAAAGTGACATAAATTTCCACAGAGTTGAAACTGTATAATATGCCTCTGACACACCTAACCTGTTGAAGCGCAGTTAGAGTGAAATGGCCATCATCCACAGAAGGCATCCACCTCTCCCCCGCTGTACCTGTTTTTAATGGGTAGAATAAAGGACAGCTTTAGTGTGGATGGTGAGTGCCACCTTTTTTCTTCTTTTTTGGACATTATTTGATGTAATCCGTAAACCTTTCTCTACAGTAGCGTAGAAGAGGCAACTTACAGAAAACTTATGCTCCATTGTGAGGGCATTGGATAATTTACCATCAACTGTCCTAATGAAAGGACCATAGCTTTCACAAATGCCAAGACTGAGAGCAATTTAGACCTTTTTGAACGGCCAGATGCAGTTATTCAGACCATCTCATCTGTCATCTCTGTATTGTTACATACTTAAGCTGATATCCGATTCACGCAGCATTACATAAACATCTGATTCTTACACTATGGCTGGTCCAAACAACGAAAGCAATTGTTACATCCACCTTTCGTGTCTCCCCTTTTTCCTCATAGATTGTAAGCTTGCGAGCAGGGCCCTCATTCCTCTTGGTATCTGTTTTGATCTATGTGTTTATTGTTATGCTGTAATGTCTATCATCTGTACAAGTCCCCTCTGAAATGTAAAGTGCTGCGGAATATGTTGGCACTATAGAAATAAAATTGTTATTATTATTACTATTAATGCAGGATAAAGGCAAAGAGCAATCACCATTGTCTCATTTTGTCGTTAACATACAGGTCATAATTGTGAGCCAAGGAGGAAATTTTCTGGACTTACAATTTACACCTGATAATAACATAGCAAATAGCCCTAAATCCATGCCAATCGATACAGAAACTGTCCATGAATCACCTTTATCTTCTGAACCTGTTACTCATGAGACAATTGAACTTGAAGTCTGTATTGAAGCGAATCATCATGAAGCTCTTAGTTTTCATCTTATTTCCTCTCCAGAATTTCCAGATATTCTAGGAATTCCCTGGTTTTCAATCTATAACCCATCTATCCACTTGGCATAAAGGATCATTACCTTCCCCTCTGAGTAATGTAAAAACAATTGTCATGCTAATTTATCTGTTTTCAAACAAATTTAACCCCTTAGTGACAGAGTCAATTTGGTATTTAATGACCAAGCCTATTTTTCCAGTTCTGACCACTGTCATTTTATGAGTTTATAGCTCTGGAACGCTTCAGCGTATCCCTCTGATTCTGAGAATGTTTTTTCGTGACTTATTTTACTTCATGTTAGTGGTAAAATCTCTTCGATATAACTTGCGTCTATTTATGAAAAATTTTTTCAAAATTTTAATTTTTGTACACTTAAATCAGAGAGTGGTGTCACACAAAATAGTTATAGTGCAATTTTGGAAACATAGCTTTTTGTTAGAACGTTATAAGGGTTAAAATTTGACCAGCAATTTCTTATTTTTCCAACAAAATTTACAAAACCATTTTTTAGGTACCACCTCACAATTGAAGTGAGTTTGGGCGGTCAACATAGCAGAAAATACCAAAAGTGACACCATTCTAAAAACTGCACCCCTCAAGGTGCGCAAAACCACATTCAATAAGTTTATCAACTCTTCAGCTGCTGCACGAGAACTAAAGCACTGTGGAAGGAAAAATTTAACATTTTACTTTTTTCACAAAAAATTTACTTTGGAACCAATTTTTTTTATTTTCAAAATGGTAACAGGAGAAAATGGACCACAAAATTTGTTGTGCATTTTCTCCGGAGTATGCTGATACCCTGTATGTGGGAAAAAGTCACTGTTTGAGTGCATGGCAGGGCTCAGAAGGGAGGTAGCACCATTTGACTTTTTGAATGCAAACTTGGCTGGAATCAATGGTGGTGCCATGTCATGTTTGGACACCCCCTGATGTACGTAAACAGTGGAAACCCCCAATTTTAACTTCAACCCTAACCCCAAACACCCCTAACCCCCTAACCCTAATCCCAACCCTAACCGTAACCCTAACCACAACCCTAACCCTAACACACCCATAATCCAAATCCCTAATCCCAAACCTATCCTAAACCTATCCATAACCTTAACCACAAGCCTAACCCTAACATACCCCTAACCCTAATCCCAACTATAACTGTAATCCCAACAATAACCACAACCCTAACCCTAGCCCAACCCTAACTTTAGCTCAACCCTAACCCTAGCTCCAACCCTAACCCTAATGCCAACATAATATTAAGTTAAGGTTACCATCATTTCTGTCCAGGCCTATTTCATGAGTTTTATTGTTTAAAAAATTCTGTGGAAGCATGGTTGAAAATCAATGTCTGACTTTCGTATGTTCATTTCCATACATTTTTTATTTATTATTATTTTTGTCAGATTCAAGTTATTTCTGTCACCATTGTGGGTTTTCTTTCATTAAATGAGGGGTACCAACAATTTTGACCACATGTGTACTTATATTTTCAGATACCTTGGAGGAGCATCACAGGCATGTCCAGTTAGTCCTTAAACGTCTACAGGAGAATCATCTGTATATCAAACTTGAAAAATATGAATTTGAACAAACCAGGACTCAATTCCAGGTATATTTCATCTCCTTGGAAGGTCTGAACATGAATCCCAGTAAAATGTGAGCAGTAGTTGACTGGACTACCCCAATATCTAAAAGACGTGCAGCGCTTTATAGGATTTGCAAATTTATACAAAATATTCAGTAAAAACTTTTCAAAAATTATTTTACTAATTACTTCACTCACAAAGAAAAACAGTGTTTTCCTGGTCCCCAGTGGCACAGGTGGCTTTTAAAAAATTAAAGACTCCTTTTACTTCCGCACCATTACTAGTCCATCCAAATCCTGAACTTCCATTTGTTGTCGAAGTAGATGCCTCAGACTCTGCGGTGCATCTTAGCACAGTCCAGGTTAAAAACTATTTCGGCCATGCGCTAGTATAGACTGCATTATCAGACTATGAGGAGTGAGTGTTGTATGCATGTATGAATGTCTCTGGTGAATGACTCATTAAGAAACCCCTACCCTTTGTACGCATGTGTTGTGCAGCCTAGCCTGTTAAGCGCTCGGCCATGCGCTAGTATAGACAGCATTATCAGACTATGAGGAGTGAGTGTTGTATGCATCTATGAATGCCAAGTTGGAGAAGTGCGTGATTGAGCAGGAGCCCTTGCCTTTCCTGGGCTATATCATCTCGGCCCCGGGGTTGGCCATGGATCCTGCCAAACTGCAGGCAGTAATGGATTGGCAGGAGCCTCACTTCCTCAAAGCGGTGCAGCGCTTTATGGGATTTATTAACTATTACCGCCAATTCATCCCGCACTTCTCGACTTTGGTAGCTCCCTTGGTTGCCCTCACCAAGAAGGGAGCGAATCCTAAATTGTGGTCAGAGGAGGTATCTAAGGCCTTCCTCTCCATACAGTCTCACTTCGCTAGTGCTCCCACTTTACATCGCCCCAATGTGGATAAGCCATTTATTTTACAGGTGGATGCCTCGTCCATCGGTGCTGGAGCAGTCCTGTTCCAAAAGGATGCCCAAGGTCGGAAGCATCTTTGCTTCTTCTTTTCCAAGACCTTCTCGCCGGTGGAGATGAACTATTCCATTGGGGACAGGGAGTTGCTAGCCATGAAGTTGGCCTTTTATGAATTGAGACACCTTCTGGAGGGGGCTCGCTATCCCTTCCAAGTTTACACTGACCACAAAAATTTGGTCTATCTCCAAACAGCTCAGCGGTTCTCGCCAAGCCCAAAGGTCTCTCTTCTTCTCCCGGTTCCACTTCACCCTACATTTCCTTTCCGGTGAGAAGAATGTCCGAGCCGATGCGCTCTCTTGCTCCATGGTACCAGCAGAGGAGGAGGAGCCTCGGTTAATCATACCATCTGAGAGTCTGAGGATAGTGGCTCTGGTCGCCGTCGAGTCTGTACTCCCGGGCAAGACTTTTGTCCCTGCCCGTTTGCGTCCGGAGGTCCTCTCCTGGGCTCACGCGTCCAGGGTGGGTGGACACTTTGGTACTAAGCAGACAGTTGAGCTTCTGGCAAGGATGTACAGGTGGCTGCATATGGCTAGTGACGTCAAAGTCTACATTCAGGTGTGCGTCTCCTGCACCAAGAATAAGCTTTCTCAGCAATGACCTGCTGGGTTACTTTACCTCTTACTGGTGGTGGACAGGCCCTGGGAGATGGTTGGCATGGACTTTGTGGTGGGTCTACCCAAGTCCAGTGGCAGCACCGCTATTTGGGTCGTCACCGACCATTTTTCTAAAATGGTGCACTTGGTGCCTCCCTCTCGACTACCTTCCGCACGGGGTTTAGCAGTGCTGTTCATCAAACATGTTTTCCGCTTACACGGCATGCCTGACAAGATTGTTGACCTATCATCCCGAGACGAACGGGTTGGTAGAGAGGGCCAACCAGATCTCCGACATTTCGTCTCTGCCAGGCAGGATGACTGGGCATCTTTGTTGCCGTGGGCTGAGTTCGCCTTGAACAACTCCTTAGCTATGGCCAACATCCTCGTGTCCCTGTGCCCATGCCATCCACCGACTCTAGAGTGGCAGACAGTGCGGTGGAAGCATGTGATATTTGGGATCGCACCCAGGATGCCATTCGGGCCTCTAAGGAGAGAATGAGGTCCTCCGCGGACGCACATCGGCGTCCTGCTCCAACCTTCTCCCCTGGCAACTTAGTGTGGCTCTCTGCCCATAACATCAGGCTGCGAGTCGAGTCCACTAAGTTTGCTCCTCGCTACTTTGGTCCCTTCAAAGTCCTCGAGCGGATCAGCTCTGTGGTCTATCGCCTGGCTCTTCCACCACACTTGGCTATCTCTGACGCTTTCCTTTTGTCCCTCCTTAAATCTGTTCACATGTCCCGGTTCTCTGAGTCATCTGCCGAGACAGCAGACCTGTCTTCGGCTGAATTTGAGGTCAATGCCATTGTGGGATGCAGGGTGGTGCGTGGTAGAAAGTTTTGTTTGGTGGACTGGAAGGGTCATGGTCCAGAGGCTTGGACCTAGGAGCCAGCGGAGAACATCCACGCTTCACTCCTTATCACGGCATTTGAGCGTAGCGAGGCTCAGAGGGGAGGGGGGTAATGTTAGACATCGGGTTCCTGCCACTGCACAGCAGGAATCCAGAGCCTTGCACTTGGCGATCTCCCATTCTCCTTCGGCCGCAGAGGAGCCTGCTTAGCAGACTTGTCATTCCCAGCACTCTGCTCAGACCAGCACTGTGGGCTTGCTGGCTGCTGCCACCTCTGGTCCACATATAGCAATGCAGGCTGGCCAGCAGCGAGTCTCTCCAGGGGCTAAGTCCTCCTTTCGGTCCACTGAGCATGCCCATGGAGTGATCTCCCACTGGAAACCGAAGGTCACATGCTCAAGTCCTTCTCCAAATCAGATTGATCCATCTGAAAGGCTAGGAAGGTCCCGGAAGCACGCGGCTATAAAAGGTTCGCATGGCCGCTTGGCCATGCACTAGTATAGACTGCATTATCAGACTATGAGGAATGATTGTTGTGTGTATGTATGAATGTCTCTGGTGAATGACTCATTAAGAAACCCCTACCCTTGGTAAGCATGTTGTTCAGCCTAGCCTGTTAAGTGCCCAGGCTTAGGTGTAGGTAGGACAGAGTCTGAGACAGGCATCACTCTCCACCGGTGGCTCGGCATGCCTCAGTGCACGTGCTCTACACTCCGTAGTCAGCGTCTATAGCGGCGTCCGCAGTTGCAATGCCGCGCGCTCCAGAGGTCTAGAGGGAGTCTGACCCCGTGTCCTTGGGGCAGAGTTCTGTGACCGCTTTCTGTGCACTCCTTGGCCAGGCTCTGTGAGTTAAACAGGCTCTGGCATTTATGTTCAGCGGTAGTGCAGATCTGTGAGTTAACAGAGTTCGCTTCTGTTCACACTGGGTGACGTTAACCCAAGTGTGACCTTTCCACACCGCTTTATACTCCCGCCATTACCTAGCAGCAGTGTACCACCTCTGCACGATGGACCCCGGGCTGCGAACGCACCTACTATTATTTTATAATTTGGTGCGTTCTGCCAGCCCTAACACTGTGTTTATTTTTAAGTAAAAAAGTAAAAGTGTGTTTTTTAATTTCAATTAACCCCTTAAGGACCAAGCCATTTTGTAGGTTAAAGACCAGGCCTTAATTTTGAAATCGGACCACTGTCACTTTATGTGCTTATAACTCTGGAAAGCTTCAATGGATACCGCTGATTCTGAGACTTTTTATCATGACATATTGTACTTCATGTTAGTGGTAAAATTTCTTCGATATGACTTGTGTTTATTTCTGAAAAAAATGAAAATCTGGTGAAAATTTAAAAAAATTTACAATTTTCAAACTTTTAATTTTTATGCCCTTCAAACAAAGAAATAGTTAATAAATAACATTTTCAACATGTCTACTTTATATCAGCACAATTTTGGAAACAATTTTTATTTTCGTTAGGAAGTTATAAGGGTTAAAATTTGACCAGCAATTTCTCATTTTTCCAACAAAATTTACAAAACCATTTTTTTAGGGACTACATAACATTTGAAGTCACTTTAAGGTGCCTATATGCCATAAAATACCCCAAAGTGACACCATTCTAAAAACAGCACCCCTCAAGGTACTCAAAACTACATTCATGAAGTTCATTAACCCTTCAGGTGCTTCACAAGAAATGAAGCAATGTGGAAGGAAAAAATGAACATTTAACTTTTTTTCACAACATTTTTACTTTGGACACAATTTTTTTTACTTTCTCAAGGGTATCAAGAGAAAATGAACCACAAAATTTGTTTTGCAATTTCTTCTGAATATGTTGATACCCCATATGTGGCATAAAACTACTATTTGTGAGCACGGTGGGACTTGGAAGGGAAGGAGCACCATTCGACTTTTGCAAAGTAAAATTGGCTGAAATTAGTAGTGGACGCCATGTTGCATTTGAAGAGCCCCTGATATGCCTAAACAGTGGAAACCCCCCACAAGTGACCCCATTTTGAAAACTAGACACGTCAAGGAATTTATCTAGATATGTGGTGAGCACCTTGAACCTCCAGGTGCTTCACAGAAGTTTATGGCATTGAGCCGAAAAAATAAATAATCATATTTTTACCACAAAACGTGTGTTTTACTCCCAAATTTTGCATTTTTAGAAGGATAAAAAGAGAAAATGCACCATACAATTTGTTTTGCAATTTCTCCTGAATAAGCCGATACCCCATATGTGGTAGAAAATTGCTATTTGGGTGCACAGTGGGACTTGGAAGGGAAGGAGCACCATTCAACTTTTGCAAAGTAAAATTGGCTGAAATTAGTAGTGGACGCCATGTTGCATTTGAAGAGCCCCTGATATGCCTAAACAGTGGAAACCCCCCACAAGTGACCCCATTTTGAAAACTAGACATGTCAAGGAATTTATCTAGATATGTGGTGAGCACCTTGAACCTCCAGGTGCTTCACAGAAGTTTATGGCATTGAGCCAAAAAAATAAATAATCATATTTTTACCACAAAACGTGTGTTTTACTCCCAAATTTTTCATTTTTAGAAGGATAAAAAGAGAAAATGCACATTACAATTTGTTGTGCAATTTCTCCTGAATAAGTCAATACCCCATATGTGGTAGAAAATTACTATTTCGGTGCACGGTGGGGCTTGGAAGGGAAGGAGCACCATTCGACTTTTGCAAAGAAATACAGTAAAAAGTCAATTGGCAGAAGGTGGCAAGGGTAAAAACAAAAAATTCCAGTTATTCTAGGGATGTATGGTAGCGACGGAAACATTCCCTAATGCAGAGGCCAGGCTTATCAGGGAATGTGTCACACTGGTAAATAGTTTCCCTTCTAACTCCATCTTTATAACACACCCTGCATCTCTTTTGGGTTCGGCCTTTTTTGGCTGTCGGTGGAACTTGTGAGGGAAAATGCTGACCGGGTATTATTCTGCTGGCCTTGCTAGATAATTCTCCCCCCATGCTCCCTTGGTCTCCAAATATCAAATTTTTTATTACTTTTTCCAGGAACTCAAGGTAAGATCCTTGAATCCCACTTTTTTGGTACAGTACAAATGAATTGTATAGGGCTACTTGGATTAGGTGTATAACAAGTTTTTTATACCATACGCGAGACTTGCGAACAGCGCTGTAGGGCTGCAGCATCTGGTCTGCAAGGTCCACGCCACCCATAAACTTATTGTAGTCTTGAATACAGACAGGCTTCTGGGCAGACGAACTTGTGCCGCGCACAGGGACTTGGCTGCTTCTGTCAGCATGGACTGATGACAACATGAGGACATCTTTTTTGTCTCGAAATTTGACAAGCAGCATGTCCTCATTACAGAGCTACTTATTTTCACCTGTCTTTAATTTTTGGGAGACAAAAGTCTTGGGCAACTCTCTTTGGTTCCGGCGTATGGTTCCACAGGACACTTTTTTTGGCAGACAGGCACCTGAACAGCGGTACACTTGTTTAATAATTATCTATGTACAAGTTGTACCCTTTATCTAAAAGGGGATGGACCAGGTCCTACACAATTTTCCCAGCTATATTTAGGGAGGGGGGGCATTCGGGAGGATAAATCTGAGAATCTTTCCCCTCATACACACGGAATTTGTGTGTGTAGCCAGAGTCGCTTTCACACAACTTATATATTTTCAGTCCCAATCGGGACCTTTTATTTGGCAAGTACTGCTTGAAATGCAGCCTGCCCTTGAAAAGGACCAGGGACTCGTCCACACAGATTTTTTTTGGGGGTATATGTCTGGGAAAATTTAATGTTATAATAATTTATTAGAGGCCTGACTTTGTAAAGTCGGTCATAGCTGGGGTCATTGGGAGGGGGGCAATTTGCATTTTCTGCGAAATGTAGAAATCGCAGAATGCTCTCAAATCGTCACCGGGCCATTACCTCTCTGAACATTGGGGTGTTGTACAGGACATCAGTTGACCAATATGATCTGAGAGTGGGTTTCTTTATCAGACCCATATTGAGAAAAAGGCCAAAAATTTTTAAAATATCCGCCAAATCAACAGGTTTCCAATTACTACCTTTGGAGTAGTAGGATGTGGGGTGGCCAGCAATGAATTGAACAGCATACAAATTGGTCTGCTCAATCAATAAATTTAATAATTCTTTAGAGAAGAAAATTTAAAAAAAATCTACCTCCCTAAATCCAGCAGTGTCCACATGGATGCCCGTGGCAGAAATAAATTCTGGCACGCACGGAGTGCAGGATTCTGTGGGCACCCAATCATTTGCATCGGCAGTAGCACTAGCACATTCTCGCCCTCTGCACTGTTGCTGATTTTCGTCGTCGCTAGAACTAGCGGACGAGGACGACATCTGCAAAAACTGCTCGTCCATTTCACTGGCGCTGTCTGTATCCGAACAGATCATCGCGTAAGCCTCATCTGCCTAATACGTACGTGCAGCCATTTCAATCTCCGTCTCTCTCTCTCTATACTGTATATATACACTCACTGGCCACTTTATTAGGTACACCATGCTAGTAACGGGTTGGACCCCCTTTTGCCTTCAGAACTGCCTCAATTCTTCGTGGCAGAGATTCAACAAGGTGCTGGAAGCATTCCTCAGAGATTTTGGACCATATTGACATGATGGCATCACACAGTTGGCGCAGATTTGTCGGCTGCACATCCCTGATGCGAATCTCCCGTTCCACCACATCCCAAAGATGCTCTATTGGATTGAGATCTGGTGACTGAGGAGGCCATTTGAGTACAGTGAACTCATTGTCATGTTCAAGAAACCAATCTGAGATGATTCGAGCTTTATGACATGGCGCATTATCCTGCTGAAAGTAGCAATCAGATGTTGGGTACATTGTGGTCATAAAGGGATGGACATGGTCAGCAACAATACTCAGGTAGGCTGTGGCGTTGCAACGATGCTCAATTGGTACCAAGGGGCCCAAAGAGTGCCAAGAAAAAATTCCCCACACCATGACACCACCACCACCAGCCTGAACCGTTGATACAAGGCAGGATGGATCCATGCTTTCATGTTGTTTACGCCAAATTCTGACCCTACCATCCGAATGTCGCAGCAGAAATCGAGACTCATCAGACCAGGCAACGTTTTTCCAATCTTCTACTGTCCAATTTCGATGAGCTTGTGCAAATTGTAGCCTCAGTTTCCTGTTCTTAGCTGAGAGGAGTGGTACCCGGTGTGGTCTTCTGCTGCTGTAGCCCATCTGCCTCAAAGTTCGACGCACTGTGCGTTCAGAGATGCTCTTCTGCCTACCTTGGTTGTAACGGGTGGCAATTTGAGTCACTGTTGCCTTTCTATCAGCTCGAACCAGTCTGCCCATTCTCCTCTGACCTCTGGCATCAACAAGGCATTTCCGGCCACAGAACTGCCGCTCACTGGATTTTTTTTCTTTTTCGGACCATTCTCTGTAAACCCTAGAGATGGTTGTGCGTGAAAATCCCAGTAGATCAGCAGTTTCTGAAATACTCAGACCAGCCCTTCTGGCACCAACAATCATGCCACGTTCAAAGGCACTCAAATCACCTTTCTTCCCCATACTGATGCTCGGTTTGAACTGCAGGAGATTGTCTTGACCATGTCTACATGCCTAAATGCACTGAGTTGCCGCCATGTGATTGGCAGATTAGAAATTAAGTCTTAACACACAGTTGGACAGGTGTACCTAATAAAGTGGCCAGTGAGTGTATATATACTGTATATATGTATTATATATATATATATGACAGAGGAGATGGGAGGACAGACAGACCGACTGACAGGAAGACTGGGGTGACGCTGGGAGTGGGATAAAAATTGATTCTGAATTTCACACAGGTCTCTCAGGTTCTAACAGCAGCACAGCTCCAATCTCTAACAATGTCACAGACAGAGTGACAAGATGTAGCTGTGCTGGTTTCCCACCTTTGAAACACTGCTGTGATTGTCATTGTTCCCTACATCTCTTCACTGTCCTCCAAATGACGTGATCGTTCATGATCAGGCATCAGTAGGGTTAATCAGTCAGGGGGCGGTGCTCAGCACTCCCTGGCTGTTCCAATACCACCTCCCGGCTCTCACAGCAGCAGGTCAGCCACATTCATTTTCACTTTCTCATCTGTTCTAGCAGGAGATCAGCATCTCCTACCAGATCGCACTGTTTGGTCAGTCAGAATGACTGACCAATCACAGCTCTCTGGGTGCGGGGACCGACTGCAAGGGTCCCTGCACCCCTTGTCGTGCCTGTCAGCTGTCATAGACAGCTGTCGGCACTTAACTGTCACTGCTTGTTTACAGGCAGTGACAGTTTAAAGGCATGATGTGCATAGTCCGTCCAGGTGCAGGACGTTACCTACTGCTATGACGGATTGTACACGTCAATAGACATTAAGGGGTTAAAGGACTGTATTCTGGCTGTGTGTTTATTTACAATATAACTCTAGGATTAGTAATTTAGTAATGGTGAGGCTTCTTAAAGACATCTCTCCATTACTAAAGGTACTGTCACACTTAGCGATGCACCAGCGATCCCGACCAGCGATATGACGCGGTCAGGATCGCTGGTACATCGCTAAGTGGTCGCTAGTGAGCTGCCACACAGGCAGATCTCACCAGCGACATCGCTGGGGACGGGGGTCGCTACTTACCTGTCACACTTGGCGATCCTGCGTCCTCCCGCCCGGCTCCACACTCGTCGCTCGTCTCTCCACAGGAAGCGCCGCAGGAAGCTGACGACGAGAAACAGTCCAGGACGTTCTCGCGTGATCAGCGATAACCAGCGGGGGAGCGGGTCGGAGGTAAGTATCAGACACAGCGATGTCACTAGCAATATCGCTATAACATCACAAGTTATAGCGATATTGCTAGAGATATCGCTTAGTGTGACAGTACCTTCAGCCATGGGCTAGATATCACCGGACAATACAAAGGTGTCATCAACCCCACAAATGTGAACTCCACATGCCAAAACAGCAAGTTAGCTGGGAAAAGCACCAGAATTGGTGTATCTAATAGATGTGCATTTTCTGGGCTGCTATTTTTAGGCTGGAGGGCCAATATCCATGGCCCCTTACCAGCCTGGGAATACCAGCTGTATGCTTTAGCTTTTGCTGGTTGTCAAAAATGAGGAGACATCATGCCTTTTTAATTATTTAAATAATTAAAAATTATTTTTTAAAAAATTAAAAAAAAAACAGTGTGTGGATCCCTCCCCTCTATACTTGATAACGAGCCTGGCTGGTTATCAAAAATACAGGGGAATGCAGACCATTTTTTAAGTTTTTTTATTTATAACGCAGATGCCGGATGATGAATACTGCCATCAGTTGCCGCTCTCGCTTTTATTCGTTCCATGAAAGGGGTATATAACCCTTTGATTTCTCTTTATACTGCAAAAACCTTACCAAATTCTCCAGTACTCTATATAAATCCTGCTGGTCTGGTCTACTAGGCATCCTTTCTGAGGCATCTGTCCCTCCTCCTGGCTTCTGATCGCTGTCCTCCTGCTCTGATTGACATCACAGCCGCATAACCAGGAAAATACCAAGTCTGCGCAAAGACATCACTGGGTCACCCCTGCACACTTTGCTCTGCCCTACTGTGGTCAGAGAGTAAAACATAAGTTCTTGCGCCTTTATGTTTTAGGGTCTGACCGCAGTAGAGAAAAGCAAAGTGAGCAGGCAAAATATTTTGCCCAGCCATGTGGATGATGCAGGAGGGATCATCTACATCAATACAAACAGGAGGATGGAGAATAGCAGCCAGAAGGAGGGATGGACACCTCAGCAGGGACACCTGTAGAAAAGGTTTTTGGGTGGTACACAGGGGTAGTCTTTGGGTTATATACCCCTTTATGGAATGTATCATAGGTGCTGATTAAGGTGCTAGTCACAGTTCAGACATGGAAAACTAGTGGCTGGATCCCTTTAAGTAATAACTTGTATTACAGCATGATAGTAATATATTGGGCATTATCTTGGTTACCTCTGGTGGACCTTTGGAACTATGTATGTATGTTGAGACTGCAGGCACCATCAGAGTATTGACTGACTCAATTTTAAAACTGGCTGTGGCTCATCTGCATTCAACACCGCAAATACGTAAGTTCACACAAGCGGCTGACAGTGGAGAATCTAAAGGTGTGAGCAAAGTAGTATGTATGTGACATTCATTGTGCTACATGTACTTTTAAGAGCAGGTGCAGATGACCGCATTTTCAGTTCGAGTGAGATCCAACAAAACATCAGATTGTACTCAGACCAATGCTAATCTATGGGGCACAGACTGTCAGAGGAAAAAAATGCTTCATGCCCAAGTTTGATTCGTTATTCGGATCGCAATCTGCCATGCAAGTCTATAGATGCTTGGAAAGCATCAGACTGCACTCAGATGACATCTGAGCACAGCCTGATTTCAGCATTCTGACAGAATGGAGAAAATGGAGACTTTTTTGTTCATCTTCTCCTCATCCGAGAGAATCAGAGCACACTATGATCACACTCTGATCAAACTCTGAACAGCGTTTGATCAGATTGTCATTTGCATAATCAACCCAATTCTCTTGGACGAGGGAGTATACACGGTCTTCTGCACCTAGCCTTAGACTTATTGATATACTTGAATTTTCTCTAAAGGTACTGTCACACTTAGCTATGTACCAGCGATCCCGACCAGCGATATGACGCGGTCAGGATCGCTGGTGCATCGCTAAGTGGTCGCTAGTGAGCTGCCACACAGGCAGATCTCACCAGCGACATCACTGGGGACGGGGGTCGCTACTTACCTGTCACACTAGACGATCCTGCGTCCTCCCGCCCGGCTCCACGCGTCGCTCGTCGTCACAGCAGGAAGCGCCGCAGGAAGCTGACGACGAGAAACAGTCCTGAACGTTCTCGCGCGATCAGCGATAACCAGCGGGGGAGCGGGTCGTAGGTAAGTATCAGACATAGCGATATCGCTAGCAATATCGCTATAACGTCACTAGTTATAGCGATATCTCTTAGTGTGACATGCCCTTAACTCTTCATTAATAAGGTGTTTAAAACACATTGACTTTTGCTCATTAACTTTTTTTTGCACATTTTTCTTATACATACATTCTCACTGTGTAAATTTGCATTATATGTATTGATAAACATAGTGGGTGACACTTGATCATGAATATGCTTGGATATATTTATTACTTGCCTAATTATTCACAGATTATTAATCATATTCAAGTGTGAAAGTAAATAGGTCACTTGATACACTGCTTGATCTCTCATTTACTGAATAGAAAATATGAATACAAATAAGCACGGCATTCCTAAACATTGTAATCAGATAAAGACTGTATGAAAAATATCCCAAAGATATAAAAAACAATATTACTACACTAATGTCCCATGCAACATATTGCCATGTATGCTGCAGACCTCTGCACTCCAAGCTTTACCACTGTAATCTGATATTCTATGATATAGTGGGTTGTTTTCCATAAAATATTCTAATTAAATTTGACAGATACCTAATTAAATTAACATATTAGAAATATTTGCACATAAAAAGCTTGCAGCTATTATTTCTTGTAAAACAAATGGTGGTCATTATTACAATGTCCCATGAGCCCAAGAATAAACAGTGGAGACCTAAATATAATTGGTTGCTAAGCAAAAAACATGAAATATACAGTATGTTACCATTTGTTCTGCTCTGCAGTACATTTACCTGTTTAGCTGTTCTGCCTTTTTCTTAAAGAATAAAAGTATTGTTTTATTGGCTATAAGTTAATTAGGAAATAAAACATTTATCGTGATATTTTCTTTAATTGACAAAAGCATTTTTTTCAAAATTCTGTTTGGCATTTTTATTCTAAAATTTAAGAAACTATTATTTCACAGAAATTATTTTTTAAATATTGTTCTATTGTTTATTAGGACTTTTTATTCTTTAAAGGTAATATATTTAATATTAGTTTATTGATTGTTTTTGTATTTCTGTATTTATGGGTTGTCTAGCAGCCACAACAGATTGGCAAAATCTATTATTTCATAATATAATACAAGAAAGATAATTCTGCAATGAAATTCATAAAATACTATTATTCTGTACTAAACACTGTAATGTTGCCTGTGTAAGGTTACGAGCAGGAACTCGGGATGCAGTGACGGGACACAGGCAGAGTAAGGGTTAACAGGTTTATTTACAGGGAAATGCTCCATGCAGGGAGATAAAGAGTTAAACAGTCAGGAGATAAAGGGTTAGTCAGGGGAGACAAATGGTACATTAAGGCAAAGGATATAACAATGGTTCAGATAACGGCAGTTCGTTAGCACAGATGTAAGGCGGTCCTTAAACTGTAGCTCCTGCTGTGAACTTGATGGCACGGTTGGCTCAGTGTCATCTGCAGTGGGGTCCAGCAAGCAAACAATACCCATTCTTCTGGTAACAGTGGTCGGTCTCCGGTACCTTCCACTGCCTCTAGTCCATATACTGTAGATGCCCACAAGGTTACGGGCCATGGTATGTTCTAAGCCCGATGTGACTCCTGCACAACTCTCCTCACAGTCTCAGTCAAGCGAGTTCACATTGGCTGACGGTAGCACAGGTCACGGTCTTGTACGAGCCTAATGTAGCTCGGCAGGTGTTTACTGGCCCAATCAAGGTGCGAGTGTCTGTCCTGTCCCAGGTCACTCTTATGGGGCTCGTATGTAGTACTCACGGACATGGAGCGCTCTGACTCTTGCTTACTGGTAGTCACTGGCACACACTGCACGTCCCTCTCATTCTCTGTTCCCAGCTTCTGGTGGTGGGAGAGGTCGGTCGCTGGTCTGTGGATGCTGGTACTCCCCGGACAAAGCACTTCTCACTTTCTGACTGTGGCACGATCGGCTCCGCTCTGTTCTGCAGCGGCTCTGCTCTGCACTGCACCCGGCTACTTTCCTGGCAGCGTTCCCGCTCTAGATCGTTGAACCCTGCTGCAATGCCAGTACTCTGTGGGGGAAGGGGTAGTCGAGCACGCCACTCACTGTTCTGCGCACTGCTCTGTGTTCGCGCCAAATTCCCATCCTTCGAGCGCTTTTCCCTTTTATATGCCGGCTGCTGTGCGTGCTTCTCCCTGTCTCTCCCTGCCTCTCCGGGTCTGCAGGAAGGTCCCTCCCACTTAGGCTTCCCTCAGGCTGCAGGGGAAGGTCCGCCTCCTCAAAGCTGTCCCCTAGGAACAGCCTCTTCAGTTCCGGACCCGGCATGCAGGTACCCGCGGTCCGGTCTATCGCCTTACACTTGTATGGTTTATAATTTGATAATCTGAGTGTGGCTGGGACTGAAGCAGTATGATTGACAGCTTTGATCTAATGTCTTGTTGTATACTGAATAGACTGGATGAATTTTGGAATAAAGTGCTTTGCTGTTGAAACAGATATGGTAAAAGAGCAAAAATGAAGAAGTGACATATGAGAGATTCTTGAGGGTGATTCTGCTACAAATTTACCAAAAAAGAAAAGGAAAGAAGCACAACAGTGATGCACACACAGCCCAATATTGAATGAAAAAAGGCTTTATTAATACAATGCCAGACAGACAAGGGTAATTAAAAACACTTATAAAAACATGCAGCCAATAACATGTAAAGACAGTGCATAGCAAGGATATGACAATAAAAATATTAAGAGTATAATACTCAAATAGAACCACCACCCAGTAGGTAATTATGTAAATAGTATGCTGAGAGGGACACTCATGAGTCCAATCACATAAGGGACAGCTGCTAGCATATATGCATATAGATAATAAATAGATCCTATAACACAGGAATATCTAAGCATATGTGTATTATACCAAATTCAAACACATGGATGTGCTAATAAATAAATACATGAATTTTTGGCCCAAAAGGATTGCCACATATTTGACTTTAGCACCCATATATATCCATACCAGCTTAATCTGCCCTAGATCATATCCATGAGTGTCCACAACATACTAAGCAATCAGTAAAAGATCATAGTTACCAGATGGAGAGCATCACACACCCTGCCTGCACCAGTCCAGTCTGCTACAAATTTATCTGTCTCATTGGAGAGCAACAGAAAGCGAAACATTACATATGACCCAAATGGACATGGATTCATTGGTGGACATATCATAGGTGCAACCTATGAAACCGCACAGGGACCTGAGAGATAAGGCGGCTCCTTTCCACCTCCAAAACATGTGGAATGGTGCATTATGATGATCTTTTGAACTGCAAAGGTCCCATATATTGTTCTTGCATAGGGACCCTTTTATGTCTGTATCTAGTGCATGGATCTACTATAAGTAGAGATTTGGTTGAGGATTTAGGTTTCAGAAATGATGTGAGGTAGACATTATTAGGGTAGGGAGTCTTTCAGTGCCCACAGCAAAATTAGTTTACTGAGATAGAATAATTCCAAATCCTCCTATTATGGAATAAGGAAAAAAGCTTGACCACTGACTAGCAGTACACCGATACCTTATCTTGAATAAAAACCATTTTCCTTATTCATTAGTGTAATAGTAGGAATAATAACAAACGCTTGGTGTTCTCCATGTGTGTCTTCCAATATAATACTTTCTATACTATAAATAGTTTTATTGAATAATTTGCGTCAAATAATAAGTCTTCATCCTTGAGTAAATACGTAAGAAACAATAATTTTCAGTTTCATCTTTTATGAGCAACTCACTATGAAATGTAGCATTTGTCATGCACAGTATGTGTTTTGCTGCAGATTTGACACAGATACATGATAAAATACGCTATTGTAAAACCTGTGATATTTTTATATCCCTTAACCCCTTTCTGATATCGAACATAATGATCCGTCCATGTGACCTGGGCCAATTTGACCATGGACGGATCATTAAGTCATCACGATCTCCCGTGATCACAGGGGTTGCGCAGGTGATTGCTGCTGGGTGTCAGCTGATTCTGACACCTCACACTCGGCACTAGGTGCCAGGAGCGGTCACAGACCGCTCCCAGAACTTTAGCCCCCAAAATACTGTGATCGAACAAGATCGCAGCATTCAGGAAGCCGGCGAAGGGATGACGCGGGGTCCGGATCGTTGCCATGGTGACCAGATGTCGTCATGACGACATCCGGGTCAACAGAGCAAGGAAACTTGTTGATCATGCACAGTACATGATCAGCATGTCTCTCTATGCTTCTATATCATGACGATACTGCTTCATCTACATGCTATAGAAACGATCAACCTGCAAAAAATGATTGTCCCATAGTGGGACAAATTAAAAAAGTTAGAAAATAGTAAAAAAAATTAAAATAATTGTAAAAATATTTTTAAAAAATCAAAAATAATAATATACTTACAGTGTGTCTGTAAAGTCATGGTGCATTTTTGACCAGTCACAGGAAAGCAACAAAAGACGATAGAAATATTAATCTGCACCAAATAAAATTAAAAACCCTCCCATGAACAAAGTGCAATGTGAATATCGGCGCGTTTATAACAAAGCGTTACCCCATTGGAATAACATTACTCGGTGGGATAAGCAGTTAAAGAAAACTGGCAGTTTGGTGGAGAAACCCCGTTCTGGTAGGCCATCAGTCAGTGACGAGCCTGTAGAGGCTATAGCTACCTAAGGAGCCCTAAAAAATCTGTGCGTGCGTGTGCTCAACAATTACACCTAAGCAAGACTACAGTTCATAAGGTGCTAAAGAAACGTCTGTTTTACGGGGTACAAATTGCGGCTGTTGAACGCTATCAAACCGACGGATAGACCCAAATGATGCACGTTTGCTACAGATATGCTTCGTGAGATCGACTATGATGCAAGATTTTTGCAGAAGATTGTGTTTAGCGATGAGGTGACCTTCCATATCTGTGGACATATTCAATACCATAACATCCGAATATGGGCTGCTGAACATCCTCATGCCTACGTTGAGTACTAATGTAACACGCCTAAAGTGAACGTGTGGTGTGACCTGATGCATGATAAGGTGATAGGCCAATTTTTTTTTGCCGAGCAGTCTGTGACGGCAAATACGTATCTTGACATGTTGGGGTTGTATGCAGTGCCACAATTTACAGAAGGTGTCATCTTTCAACAGGACAGTGCTCCTCCACACTACGCCACCATTGTTTGTGAGTTTCTGGATAGAACATTCCCCCAGCGGTGGATAGGAAGGGATTCTGTCAAGCCATGGCCACCACGATCCTCGGATCTGATGCCCTTAGACTTTTACTTTTGGGATTATGTGAAGTAACATGTGTACATTGAATGTGTCAATGACATTAATGGCACTCATATGTCCGGATTCTTTTCATGGACTTTAGCTCAGCGTTCAATACCATTGATCCGAATTTACTTCATAAGAAAATGGTAGCTCTTGGAGTCCCTCTCAACTTATGCTTGTGGATTTATAACTTCCAGGATACAGAGTGTAAAAGTTGGACCATTCACTTCGGACACCTTGGTCACAAACATCGGGGCACCTCAGGGGTGTGTTTTGTCCCCGTTACTGTTTTCTCTCTATACGAATGATTGCATCTCTTCAGCAGACTCAGTAAAAATCTTGAAATTTGCCGATGATATGACACTGATTGGTCTCATCAGGGGAAATGCTGAAGACTTGTATCGGAGTGAGGTGGAAAGAATATGTGACAATAATCTTGTACTCAACACTAAAAAAACTGCTGAGATGGTTGTGGATTTTAGGAAAGATCAACATGAGATACTTCCAATCTACATCCATGACAAAGTGGTTCTTAGGGTCACAGAGACCAAATTCCTTGGTGTTATCATCTCTCATGATCTTAAATGGGGGAAAAACGTGGATGCTGTTATAAGAAAAGCACAACAGAGGATGTTCTTCCTGCGTCAGCTGAAAAGATATGGTTTGTCTAAGAATCTGCTGATCTTATTCTTTAATGCTGTCATCAGATCTGTGATTTGTTCCTCTCTGATAGTCTGGTATGGGGGAGCCACTGCGCATGACAAACTCCGCTTACAAAGGACTTTCAGAACAGCAGAGAGAATTATAGGCTCCCCCCTGCCTAAAATCCAGGATCTTTATGATAAGAGTATTCGATCCCACGCATTGAAAATTTCATCCGATCCCTCTCACCCGGGACACTCCTCATTCCAACTACTCCCTTCAGGACGTCGCTTCAGAGTCCCCAAATGCAGTACCAACCGCCATATGAACAGCTTCTATCCACTCTCTGTTCAACAATTAAATCGTCATGTGTAGACTATATACTGTATCTGTCTTGTTAGATGTTACTTGTTGTATCTGTTGTTATATATTATGTTGCCTCTTTGCCACAAAGAATTCCTTGTATATATGTAATATGTACTTGGCGATAATAATAAATTTGATTTGATTTGATTTGATTAATCACTTAAAACAGAGAATCACAGATGCTATTCACTCTGTTACACCAGACGTCCTTACCCATGTGTGGCAAGAACTTTACTATCTTTTGGATGTGTGTAGGGCACCAAATGGAGCCTACATCAAACTATCATTTTTTGTTGCTTTCCAGTGACTGGCCAAAAGTGCACCATAACTTTATGGACACACTGTATATTCTATCACTAAATAAAAATAAAAGTACACATACAGTAATTGGTATTGCCATGTCCTCAATGACCCGAACTATAAAACAGTACCACTAATTAACCCCTTTAGTGAAGACCATAAAGAAAGGCAAAAAACATTGCTTTATCATCATACCGCTGAACAAAAAGTGGAATAACATGTGATCAAAAAGACGGGTATAAATAAACATGGTACCGCTAAAAACATCATCTTATCCCACAAAAAATGAGCTGCCATACAGCTCCATCAGTAGAAAAAAGTTATAGCTCTCAGAATAAAGTGATGCAAAAATTATTATGTTTTTCTATAAAATAGTTTTTATTGTAAAAAAGCACCAAAACATAAAAAAGATAGAAATGAGGAATCCCTGTAATTGTACTGACCTGAAAAATTATCAATTTTACCACACAAAGAATGGCATAACCCCCCAAAAAAAAAAGAATTAATGAATTGCTGGCTTTTGTCCATTCTGCCTCTCAAAAATCGGAATAGAAAGCAAAAAATGTCATGTGCCCAAAAATTGTGCCAATAAAAACGTCAACTCGTCCCGTAAAAAACAAAACCTCACATGACTCTGTGGGCCAAAATATGGAAAAATGAAAGCTCTCAATATGTGGTGATGTAGAAACAATTTTTTGCATTAAAAGGTGTCTTTTAGTGTGTGACTGCAGCCAAACATAAAAACCTGCTATAAGGCCTCTTTCACACATCCTGATATTTCCAGTACTAGAGATGTCAGTATCCGTGTTTGTAATACATGTGGCACACATGTGGCATCCGTTTGCCGCATCAGTACTACACAGACGTGCGCTAGAAGCATTACAGTAAGCGCTGTTCCCCGGTGCCGGGTGCTGAACACGGCTCTCATCATTCTCCGTTACTCTGCTGGAGATCGGCATGAGCTAGGGAGAATGATGAGAGTTATATTTAAGCAATAAAAGAGACAGCAGGCAGCAGCTGATGGGACTATTACTCCCATCAGCCTACCCCTGTTGCTGCTAATAACAGTGACAGCAAGAGCCACCACCTGCGCTATAAAGAAATAAATAAATTAAAAAGGGCATGGCTTCCCCTGTATTTTCTATAACCAGCCAGGCAAAACTCACAGCTGGGGGCTGCAATCCTCAGCTGTCAGCACCGTTGGTTATCCAGAACAGAGGGGTCCCCACGCAGTTTTTTAAAAAAATAATTTAAATAAATAATTTAAAAAATGACTTGGGATCCCCCTTCATTTTAATGACCAGCCTTGCTAAAGCTCACAGCTGGGAGCTGGTATTCTCAGGCTGGTAAGGAACCATGGATATTGACCCACCTCAGCCTAAAAATAACAGCCTGCAGCTGCCCAGAAATGGCACATCTAATACATGCGCCAATTCTGGCGCTTTGCTCGGTTCTTCCCACTTGCCCTGGCAAGTGGGGTTCATATTTGTGGGGTTGATGTCACCTTTGTATTGTCAGGTGACATCAAGCTCAGAGGTTAGTATTAGTAATGGAGAGGCATTCAATAAGACGCCCCCACAACTAACCCCATAGTCACATTGTATAAAAACACATACCAAGAATAAAGTCCTTTAATTTAAAAAATGACACAGACTCCTTTAATAATCTTAATTAAACCATGCTAACAAACTTGCCTAATTCCACCAAAGCCCTCGTTCTCCTGTAATAAAACTAAATTAAAAAATACACAACAATACACCATACCTGTCTGTCGTTCTGTCCCACGCAGTAATCCATGTCTGTGTGGTAATTGGTTTTCAACCTGAATGGTGCCAAGATGCAACCATCTAGGCTGAGAAACATTGATGAATGAGCTGCTGGGAACGCAGTGCCAGTGACCAGGGGTGATGTCATAGAGGTTACATCCGGTCACTGAGGCTCCATTCCCAGCCAGGCTGAGCTGCAGTGACTTCGGTGAGATCCCCGCTAGCACAGTGAGCCGTGAGCACTTTACTCTTGTCTCTGATGGGAGAATTTTCACTCCAAAAAGAGCATTTTCACTGCAATCAAGGTACAGACATTTGTGATAGTGATAGACAGTGAAGCTGCAGACAGGCAGGGAAAAATCTTCTAATAGAGTAAAAGTATGTTTAAGTATGTCCCCGGCAGCTGTGTGATTCTTGTTTCTCTGCCTGTGTATCTGCATTAGAAGCATGCATGCTGCAGAGAGTTCATTGCTAAGCCATGCAATTCACAAGATGCAGCACTCTTCCATTGAAATTAAGTACTAAAAAACTAAAGTTTTTGATTGATATTGACTCTCAAAGCAGTCAGAATTAGTGTTGAGCATTCTGATACTGCAATATCGGGTATCGGCCGATATTCGCGGTATCGCAGTTCCGATACTGAGTTCCGATACTTTTAGAAGATCGAATACCGGAATTGGAAGTTCCCATAATGCAATGAGCCAGTTTGATTTTATTCAGCCAATGAGGAATCCTAAGAAGTGTGGGCACATCCTGTTATGCATGTTAGGCATGTTAACTAATGGCATGGCTGTGATTAGCTGCTGAAATGATGTCATGATGCACTATAAAAGCCGCTGCCATTCTGGGTTCACTCTGCTGTGAATTTACTTAGGGACAGGACGCTGCTGTTCTGACTCTGAGGGACAGTTTGAGCTATCGATTTGCTTTATTGTGCTTTACACAGGCTACTTTAGCAACCGCTGTGTGAGAAGCTTTCTTTTGCCTTGCAGCACTGTTCACGGCTGTCTGCGAGGTCTCTGTGTGTGAGTGCAGCTCACGCTGTAGTGTGTTCTGCAGCCACCTCCGGTTGTAGTCCACTCAGCGTGCGTCACTGCCTCATGCATTGTCCTTTTTTGCATTAGTGCTGCTCATTTTTCCAGATTTCTCCTATTAGTGTGGTTCTATCCGTATCCAGCTAGAGTGCTTGAAAACACTATATAGGAGTAGATAGAGGAGCTTTTCTGCAGCCTTGCAGCGCTGTTCACGGCTGTCTGCGAGGTCTCTGTGTGTGAGTGCAGCTCACGCTGTAGTGTGTTCTGCAGCCACCTCCGGTTGTAGTCCGCTCAGCGTGCGTCACTGCCTCATACATTGTCCTTTTTTGCATTAGTGCTGCTCATTTTTCCTGATTTCTCCTATTAGTGTGGTTCCATCCGTATCCAGCTAGATTGCTTGAAAATACTATATAGGAGTAGATAGAGGAGCTTTTCTGCAGCCTTGCAGTACTGTTCATGGCTGTCTGCGAGGTCTCTGTGTGTGAGTGCAGCTCACGCTGTAGTGTGTTCTGCAGCCACCTCCGGTTGTAGTCCGTTCAGCGTGCATCACTGCCTCATACATTGTCCTTTTTTGCATTAGTGCTGCTCATTTTTCCAGATTTCTCCTATTAGTGTTGTTCCATCCGTATCCAGCTAGAATATTTGCAAACACTATATAGGAGTAGATAGGGGAGCCTTTCTGCTGGCTTTTGCCCTGCAGCCCCAGCCAGATTAGTATTAGCCTATTTTTTGGAGCCTCATCTATTGCATTGTAGGTTACCTTCCTGCATTGTAATAGCTACAAAAAGTTTGTGATACTATCGGTTTTACATCTTTGGGCACATCCAGTGTCTTTTTGTGAAAAAAAAGTTAATAAAGTTCACCAAACACTCCACTTTATAGTTGTGTAGTCCACATTAGCTCATATTAAAGTCTAGTCCACACTTTATAAAATTAGTGTTTCTTATACCTGTTAGCAGCTGTTCAGGAATAAGCACACTAAGCCCTTAGTACTTTGCTGCCTATCTTTATCAGTCTACCAAGAAGAAGAAGGCAGGGAGTAAGGCACATGGTCATGGGCGTGGAGTTTCTGCAGGGAGAGGACGTGGGGATTCTGTGCCTGCTGCAGGCACCAGTGACTCAGCATTCCCCAGTTTTACCAGGGAACAGTCCTTTATGCGCAGCTTTGTAGGAGCTCGCCGTGCCCCACTACTGCGGGACGAACAAATTGAAGCCGTTGTCGGATGGATGGCAGCTAATGCATCGACTTCAATTAGTTCCAGATCCTCTAAGGTCCAGAGCACTGAAGAGCACCCATTTGTCTCTTCACCACCTGCCAAATTTCCCAGGCAGTCAGAGAGCCCTGGACAGGAGCCATCTCTACTTCTGTTCTCTGAATCTGTTGGCTTGGAAAGAGGGGGCCAGCCAAGCAGCATTTGAGAATTTGAAGAAGAGGAGGTATGCAGTGATGCGCAACAGCTTTGTCTCTCTGAATCTGAAGAGGCAGGTGGGCCAGTGCCTATGGTCAGCACACCTCAGTATGCATCTGATGATGAGACCCAGGTGCCACTTTCTGGTGCATACTGTGCTGTCGAGACTACCCAGGAGAAGCAGTCGTTTGAAGAGGGTAGTGTAGATGATGAGGTCCTTGACCCATCATGGTGTGAGGTACAGGAAGGTGGTGGGACCAGCTCTGAGGAAGAGATTCCCCGAATGGCCAAAAAAGGAGGGAGAGGGAGGGGGCAGACTCGGTTGCCTGTAGCCTCCACTTTGGCACCCATTAGGAGCATGCCTCTTCCAAAACCCAAAATGGGCACTCCCAAGACTTGCAGTGCCTGATCCTTTTTTGACGCAGTTGCAGATGACATTTGCTTTGTCACATGCAAGCTGTGTAATCAGAAAGTGAAAAGAGGAAAAAGTGTCAGCAACCTCAATACCACAAATTTGTGGAAACATGTGCGGACCAAGCACGTGGTGGAGTTACAAACACACACTGAAGACCTAAGCCAACCTACAGCACCACCTACCACCTCTTCAGCTCGTGTTGTAGCCTCCAGCTCACACACAGCTGATTTGGCTTCCTCACAGGATCGCCATGGAAGAACCTCTGGCACTGTTGTACAGAGACACAGTGTCATTCCACCCACAGCACCACGTTCCCTGTCATCCTCACACTCCCAGGCCAGTCTACAAACATCGGTAGCACAGGCATGGGAGAAAAGGTGCCCATACTCGGCAAACGACCCTCGAGGACAGGCTCTGAATGCTGACATTGCAAAACTACTGTCCCTTGAAATGCTCTCATTCAGGCTGGTGGAGACTGACACCTTCCGTAACTTCATGGCATTGGCAGTCCCACAATACAACATGCCCAGCCGCTTTTATTTCAGCAGGCAAGCCGTCCCTGCCCTGCAAAAGCATGTGGAGGGAAAAATTAAACATGCGCTACTAAACGCCGTCAGTAGCAAGGTCCACCTGACCACCGATGCGTGGACCAGTAACAATGGACAGGGACGATATCTTTCCCTCACTGCCCATTGGGTAAATGTTGTGGAGCCGGGTACAGATCTTGAGAGAGGCGCTGTATGTGTTCTGCCAACTCCAAGGATTGCAGGAATCCAGTCTGTACACATTGACTCCTCCTCATACTCCAGTTCCTCTCAATCAGCGCTGCAGGAGCCATCACAGTCTACCTCCACATGGACCCATGAATGCTTAGCTGTTACGACCGATATGAGCACAGTCGTGGCCAAATGTCAACAGGCCGTATTGAAATTAATTTATTTGGGGAATCGAAGCCACACAGCGCAGGAGCTCTGGAATGCCATCAAGCAGGAGAGCGACTTGTAGTTTCTGCCAGCGAATCTCCAGCCAGGCATGGTAGTGTGTGACAATGGCCGAAATCTGGTGGCAGCTCTGAGCCTAGGCAACCTCAATCACATCCCATGTCTGGCACATGTGCTCAACTTGGTCGTGCAGAGTTTTTTGAGGGACTATCCGGATCTTGGTGCACTGCTGCACAAGGTCCACATAGAGTGGGCTCACTTGCGGCGTTCCAGCATGGCAAGATCGTGCATTGCAGCTCTGCAGTGCCGATTCCACCTTCCGGAACATCGCATCATATGTGACCTACCCACCAGGTGGAATTCAACGTTACATATGTTGGAGTGGTTGTGTGAGCAGCAGGCAGCATTAATGGAGTGCCAGCTGCATCAGGCGCAAACAAGTAACACTGTGCGCCGTTCACACTTCACCACCACTGAGTGGGCCTCTATGAAGGACATCTGCCATGTTTTGCGTGCCTTTGATGATTCCAAACAGATGGCGAGTGCAGATGATGCACTAGTCAGCATGACTATCCCCCTTATCTGCCTGCTTGAAAAAACACTGCAAGCACTAAGGGAGGAGGTTGTGGAAGAGGTGGATGATGAGGAGTCACAAATGCCATCTGCTTCTGGACAGTCTGCGCAACGTGGTTCCTCACAAAGGCCTAGGCAGGGGACACTTTGTGAGGAGGATGAGGAGGAGTCAATGGAGGAGGAAGACATCTGTCCAGAGGAGGGAGGTACACAATGCTCTAGTAGTCAGTATGTAGAGTGAGGGTGGGGTGATGCAGAGCAGGCAGAGATGACGCCTCAAGCAGGAGACAGCGTTTCTTGGCCATTTGGCAGTCTGTAGCACATGGTTGATTTCATTCTGCAGTGCCTGAGAAACGACCGCCACATCGCCCACATTCTCAGCACGGCTGATTATTGGGTGTACACCCTCCTAGATCCTCACTACCGGGACAACTTACAAAGCCTCATAACACCGTTGAACCGGGAGCGTAAAATGCGGGAGTACCAAGACACACTGGTGCATTCCATCATGTTCTCCACTCCACCCGAGAGCAGTGCTGCTAGTGCTTTACAAAGCAGCTCAGTGCGTCGAGGCAGTGGAGGAAGCTCTGCACAAAGAGGGAGCAGAAGCAGCGCCTCAGCACAAGGCAAGACCAGTATGGCCCAAATGTAGCAAAGTTTTGTGTCCCCGCCACAAATGTCTACACCATCACAGATGGCTCCAGTCAGCAGGAGGCAACGTTTCCGTCAGATGGTGACAGACTACATGTCTTGCCCTCAGTGTTCTCCCACATGGCTCTTCCCCCTTCAAGTTTTGGGTCTCTAAGCTGGATACATGGCCAGAGCTTAGCAAGTATGCATTGGAGGTGCTGGCTTGCCCTGCTGCCAGCATATTATCAGAACGCGTCTTTATTGCCACAGGTGGGGTACTAACAGACCGTCGCATGCGACTATCCTCCGATAACGTTGACCGGCTTACTTTTCTGAAAATGAATAAGGCCTGGATCTCGCGGGAATTTGCCAGTCCTCTTCTAGATTAAATAATTGTTTGGCAACAGTATCCAGGTCTCCTGTTGTGCTCATGTTTCTACCACCGGAACTGTAATCCCTGGGCTCCAACACCGCCAGTTGCTGCTCAGAAGTGCTGTCTGCACAGTCAACACCTACTCCTGTGATATTGGGGTTCAGTAACGTCAGCTGATCCCCTGCTGTGTGTCCGGCAATTTCTCCTGCTCTGACCACACTCACACTACTACAGATATTAAACTTGTTCCAATTAGGCCTCTGGCTACACTCTGTTTCTACTGTAATCCCTGGGCTCCAACACCGCCAGTTGCTGCTCAGAAGTGCCATCTGCACAGTCATCACATGCTCCAGTGTTATTGGGGTTGAGTAAGGTCAGCTGATCCCCTGCTGTGTGTCCGGCAATTTTGCCTGCTCTGTCCACAATCACACTACTACAGATATTAAACTTGCTCCAATTAGGCCTCTGGCTACACTCTGTTTCTACTGTAATCCCTGGGCTCCAACACCGCCAGTTGCTGCTCAGAAGTGTCTTTGGCACGGGTACTCCCTCCTGCCCAGCCTGGTTCCAGCACACCAGCTGTTTCCGTTTAGTGTCAACGTCACTTTGCCTCCAATACGTTGTCCTGTCTTGTTGCGGTCGGGTTAGCTGACTCTCTGATTCCTGCAGTTTAGATGCTTCCTATGTGGGCTGCGGGATCTCGCAATGAAGGCTGGTTCCGTAGTGCCAATAGGACAAGCTCCCCCTGTAGGACTGTGGGTTTCGGTGACTCCGGCCTGCTCACGGCCTTGTAACTTTTTTTTCATGTGTACCTTCTGCTGCCTATCTGCGTTCCAGTACCAGTAGCTGGTTCTTTGGAAGTCAATCTTGAATATGTCCCCCTGGGTTCCAGTAACGTCAGCTTGTTCCAGGCAGAGCCTTTGGCTTAGGTGCCTCCTTCTCGGTATCTAAGTTCCACCAACGTCTGCTGGTCCTTGGTAGTGCTTTCTGGCACAGGTACTTCCTGCTAAGTAACCAGGTTCCAGTGCCATCAGCTGGTCCTCAGTAGTTCCATTGGCTCTTGTACCTTCGGCTACCCATCCAGGTTCCAGTACTGTCAGCTGGTTCTCAGCAGTTCCTCAGCCTTCTTGTACCTTCTGCTACATTTCCAAGTTCAAGCTTTTTGAAATGGTTTTTGGTAATCACTCTGGATCTCCCTGATGACGACCCTAAAGACGATGACCCTGAAGACCACCCCGAAGAAGACGACGACCCCGAAAACGATGACCCTGGAGACGGCGACCCTGAAAACCACCCCGAAGAAGACGACGACCCCAAAAACGACGACCCTGGAGACGACGACCCTGAAGACCACCCCGAAGAAGACGACGACCCCGAAGACGACCCTGAAGACCACCCCAAAGAAGACCAAGAAGATGACCCTGAAGAAGATGACCAAGAGGACAAAGAACAAGATGACAACCACCAAGATACAGAAGAACAAGAGACAGAAGTCCAAGAAGCGGAAGAACAAGAAGCTGCAGAGCAAAAAGCAGAAGAACATTAAGCATAAGACTAAAAATCAGAGCAAAAGATATTATCTAAATGATAAGCAGAAGAAGACTAAGTAGTGTATGGGGGTGAGTCCATTCCTCCTCATGGTGCCCCTGGAAAATACCTCCTGCTGCAGGCAAAACTGAACGCGGACAAATCCTGTTGTAAATCTTTTGTGACAGGCAGAACGGAAGGTGTAATCTTCAAACTTTTATAGATACAGGAATGCCTGTCACAAATAAGAATATGATGAAGAAGAAGAATAGGAAGAAGATGAAGAAGTAGAATATGAAGAAGAATAATAGTTGAATATGAAGAATGTAAAAAAAAGAATAATAGGAAGAAGGTGAAGAAGAAGAAGAAGATGAATAAGGTGAAGAAGAAGTTGATGAAAAAGATGCTGCTGCTGAGGATGATGGAGAAAGTGTGGGAGAAGTAAAAAAGAAGGTGAAGAGCATGGAAGTAGTGAAACATAAATATCTGACAAAATATCAAAAAGCTTAACATAGTCAATATCTTTGTAACTCCGAAAGTCTTAAAAAAAAATTAATTCCTGCTATTCCATTTGATTGGGCTAAACCTCTATGCCTTTAATGTCTCCTCCACCTCCCCCAATACATTCTACATTATTCTTAGTTGTTTTCCTTCATGTAGAATTAACCTACAAGGAAAGTAAGGGTTTATTTTCATTCTGATATTTGTGTCCCATTGACTTGCATTGGTTTCCGGTATCTGAATCAGCGATATCCGATATTTTTGGGGTATCGGTCCGATCCAATCCGATCCGATATTTCCCGATATCGGAAGGTATCGCTCAACACTAGTCAGAATCTAATAAAAGTAACCACACAAATATAATTATATTTTTTCTTTGTTGATTAAACTACATTTTTGGTGATAGGTACTTTTTAAACTTCTGTTGTGCATGCTGCAGCATTCACAACGTAACACTGCATGCATGAACGGTGCCTCTTTGAATTAAAAAAATTAAGGAGGGCAGCGGACAAAAAAAAATGTCGCTGCTGGTCCATTTTGCAGATGAGCAGTATGGCCCACCAGGAATCTGCAGATGGCAAGTCTGGGTCTGCAGCCTTCCAATGTTTTAGCACAAAGCTCAGAAATTTTGCAAATTACATTTTTTATTTTCTTTCAGGATTTCAATTAAACCTTGAACAGACTTTACTGTAATGCTTGGAAAAACATCAGACATCTGTTATAGTTAGGGTATGTTCATACGTTACATTTTTGCAGCATTTTTTCAGTACATTTTTTATATGTAAAAAATTTTGTGATTTACTGTACTTCCAAAATGAATGGGATTTTTAGAATCTCATTCACATGGTGCATTTTTCTTTGCATACTTTTAGTAGGGGTGCATCCATTCTTTCAGCATTTTTGCAGTGTGTTTCACTCATTCAAGTAAAAATGCAAAAAAAAAGCACAATTTTTTTTAATCAAAAATGTGTGTATTGGACACTGTGTTTTTCCTGCCAGGAAATGCCCTCTTAGTGCAGAATGAGCAGAGTGGAAACCTATTTTTAATCTGCAAGTATATTGTAAATTGCATTTGCTGTATTAAAATAAAATCGTTTTATTTCTTTGTCTTGTGTGCAAAGTTTTCTTTTATTGCAAAAAAATAACTTAAAAAGCTAATGTTAATGTACGGTAAGTATGCCCTTACAAGTGTTGTAAGAGATGTCCTTTGTCAGCTCGGAGTACATTACTGAAATATTAATAAGTATTAATAGTAAAAGTCATTTAGCTAAGATGAGATTTAAAGGACTAAAAGAGTATATCTAGAAAGTGAAAAAACAAAAATTACTCTACAATGTGATATTTCAATTTAAATTCATTTTCAATTTAATTCACATAATTTAAAATTAAACTATATGAACTAACACATAGGTATTTCAAGTGCAATATGGTTACCGCAATATAATGCACTATTTTATTTTGTACGCTGTATTTTTTTAAAGTTTGTTTTTCAATACTTTTGAAGTGGTAAAAAAGGATAGGATTCAAAACAGGTTTCTTACTTGGCATTTGGTTTGTAGCACAGAGGGGAAAATTATTTGTATTCTTATAATAAAACAAGCCAGTTGCCAAGTCAGGCTATCCCCTGCTATAGAACTATGTGACATGTGAGACTACAACCTCCAATATGTCTTGAAAAATGCTAAAGATAGACATGGAGCTGTTGTTAGCACACATAATCACTCTGAAAATATTGCACTAAATACGGTACTGAGCCACTCAAGGCTAGAATAAACATTTACATTCATTGACTCACAGGACACATCTTCTCTCATTATAGACATTCCCCTTCACTTCTCTTTTTTGACCAGACTTAAAAGGGTGGTCTGAAATACAATGTAATTTTCATCCTAAATCACTATCTATTTAATGTCATAATCTAAATTAATCTCTAATATACTGGAATTAAACGTTTCCTTTAATTATCTAACTGCTTTTTTGCTTCTTAAGGGGGCTTTACACATAGCGATATCGCTGGCAATATCGCTAAAGCGTCACTGATTTTGTGACGCAGCAGCAATATTGCTAGCGATATCACTACATGTGATACTTACCTCCGAACGGCTCCCCTGCTGGCTATCGCTGATTGCGCGAGATCGTCCTGGGCCGTTTCTCGTCGGCGGCTTCCTGCTGGCGCCGATGAGCGACGTGTGGACGCGGGCAGTGGGCATCATCATTGCCGCGTCTGACAGGTAAGTAACGACTGCTGCTGCATCACTGCTGAGATCTGCCTGTTTGGCTGCTCACTAGCGACCATTTAGCGATGCACCAGCGATCCTGACCGGGTCATATCGTGGTCGAGATCGCTGGTGCATCGCTAAATGTAACAGGGTCCTTACTGTTTTGATGACACTTCATTTGAGAATCCTAGTGCATGCTGGGATACTCAAGTGAAGCATCAATAGGGGGAAGAGGCTGCAGCCACAGGCATAGCCTCTGCCCCCTCACTGTAAGGAAGCATCATCAGTGACGCATGTTTCAGGGACTAGAATAGTCTCTGCTCTATCACTGTTCAATATAACAAGTTGGCATCAGAGGGCAGTGTTAGTGCATGGTGACAAAATACTCAGCATGCAGAGACCAGTGCCGTTTACGCAACTAATTGAGGTGGCACTTGTCTATGCCCACCGGGTAGTCTTAGAGCAATTTCTAACAGTGTGCTATGATGCGAGCTCATTACTGCTCATCTGTGCTGGCAAAACAGAGTGCGCTGTCATTATACAAATGTCTAAATTAGGATTTTATGCTAAATCTACTGTTCTTTGACCCCTTAATGACCAGGCATATTTCAGTTTTTTAATTTCTGTTTTTTGCTCCACTTTTCCCAGAGCCATAACTTTTATATCTTTCTGACAATATGCAGTATGAGGGCTTTTTTTTGCAGGACGAGTTGTACTTTTCATAGGCATCATGAAAAGTCGTGTCAATACGACCCAAGATGCCTATGTGGCATCATGAATTGATTGCCCCCCTGCGGGTTGGGTGACCGGGGTCACTGAAAGGTCACCCGACCCGCACACAGAGGACACTTCATAGTTAACCATAGGGGGCGTGGCTTAGCCCCCACATGCCTACGATCGCTCTGATTGGCTGTTAAAAGTGAAACAGCCAATCAGAGCAATTGTAATATTTCACCAATGAAATTTGGTGAAATATTACAATCCAGCCATGGCCGATGCTGCAATAGCATCTGCCATGGCTGGAGACACAGATCAGACCCCCCCACCGACTGACGGTGTTGACCGGCTGCTGCTGTCATAATCTGCCCCCTCCCCTTCCCTCTGCTACCCCTGCCTTCCGATCCCCCTTCACTCTCCACGGTGCCTCCGACGTCCTTCTGGCCGTCCCGGTGTCCCGCCATCTTGAATCATGGGCGCCGCCATCCTGGAAAATAGGGGGTGCATGCGCTGTGCGCCTGCTCGAATCTGCAATGCTGCAGATTCATTCATTTGTTTTGATCACTGTGATAAACTCTCACAGTGATCAAAGTTAAAAAAAAGTAAATCACCGCCCCCTTATCACCCCGATATGTAGGAACAAATAATAAAATAAAGAAAATATTTTTATTTTTATTTTTCCATTAGGGTTAGACTTAGGGCTAGGGTTGGAATTAGGATTAGGGTTGGAATTAGGGTTAGGGTTAGAAATAGGGTTAGGGTTAAAAATAGGGTTAGGGTTAGAATTAGGGTTAAGGTTGGAATTAGGGGTAGGGTTGGAATTAGGGTTAGGGTTAGAATTAGGGTTAGGGTTGGAATTAGGGTTAGGGTTGGAATTAGGGCTACGGTTGGGATTAGGGTTAGGATTAGAATTAGGACTAGGGTTGGAATTAGGGTTAAGATTAGGGATAGGGGTGGGATGGGGTTGGGATTAGGGTTAGGCTTGTGGTTAGGGTTAGAGTTGGGATTAGAGTTAGGGGTGTGTTGGGGTTAGGGTTGTGGTTAGGGTTATGATTAGGGTTGAGATTAGGGTTAGGGGTGTGTTGGGGTTAGGGTTGGAGATAGAATGGTGGGGTTTCCACTGTTTTGGCACATCACAGGGTCTCGAAACTGACATGGCGCCACCATTTATTTCAGCCAATTTTGCGTTCAAAAAGTCAAACAGTGCTCCCTCCATTCCAAGCTCCGACGTGTGCCCAAACAGTGGTTTACCCCCACATATGTGGTATCAGCGCACTCATGAAAAATTGCACAACAAATTTGGGTGTCTAATTTCTCCAGTTACCCTTGGGAAAATAAAAAATTGGGGGCTAAAAATTAATTTTGTGGAAAAAAATTATTTTTTATTTTCACGGCTCTGCGTTATAAACTTCTGTGAAGCACTTGGGGGTTCAAAGTGCTCATCACACATCTAGATTTAGTTCCTTGGGTGGTCTAGTTTCCAAAATGGGGTCACTTGTGGGGGTTTCCACTGTTTAGATACATCAGGGGCTCTGCAAACGTAACATGACGCTCGCAGACCATTCCATCAAGTCGGCATTTCAAAACGTCACTACTTCCCTTCCGAGCCCCGACGTGTGCCCAATAAAGTGGTACCCCTCCACATATGGGTAACAGCATACTCAGGACAAACTGGACAACAACTTTCGGGGTCCAACTTCTCCTGTTACCATTGTGAAAATAAAAAAATAGCGGGCTAAAAAAATCATTTTTTGAGGAATAAAAAAATATTTTTATTTTCATGGCTCTGCGTTATAAACTTCTGTGAAGCATCTGGGGGTTCAAAGTGCTCACTATGCATCTCGATAAGTTCCTTGGGGGGTCTAGTTTCCAAAATTTGGTCATTTGTGGGGGAGCTCCAAAGTTTAGGCACATCAGGGGCTCTGCAAACGCAACATGACACCCGCAGAACATTCCATCATAGTTAGCACTCCAAAATGGTGCTCCTTCCCTTCTGAGCTATCCCATGCTTCCAAACAGTGGATCCCCTCACATTTGGGGTATCGTTGTACTCAGGACAAATTGCACAACAACTTTTGTGGTCCAATTTCTCCTGTTAGCCTTGTGAAAATAAAAAATAGCGGGCTAAAAAATCATTTTTGAGGAAAAAAAATGATTTTTTATTTTCACTGCTCAGCATTTTAAACTTCTGTGAAGCACTTGAGGGTTCAAAGTGTTCACCACACATCTAGATAAGTTCCTTCAGGGTCTAGTTTCCAAAATGGGGTCACTTGTCGGGGAGCTCCAATGTTTAGGCGCACAGGGGCTCTCCAAACATGACATGGTGTCCGCTAATGATTGGATCTAATTTTCGATTCAAAAAGTTAAATGGTGCTCCTTCCCTTCCAGGCCCTGCCGTGTGCCCAAACAGTGGTTTATGACCACATATGAGGTATCGGTGTACTCAGGAGGAATTGCTCAACAAATTTTAGGATCCATTTTATCCTGTTGCCCATGTGAAAATGAAAAAACTGAGACTAAAAGAAAATTTTTGTGAAAAAAAGTACTTTTTTCATGGACCAATTTGTGAAGCACCTGGGGGTTCAAAGTGCTCATTATACATCTAGATAAGTTCCTTGGAGGGTCTAGTTTCCATAATGGGGGTCACTTGTGGGGGAGAGCCAATGTTTAGGCTCACAGGGGCTCTCCAAAGGTGACATGGCAACCTCTAAATATTCCAGCATATTTTCCATTCAAAAAGTCAAATGGCACACCTTCCCTTCTGAGCCCTGCCGTGCACCCAAACAGTGGTTTATGACCACATATGAGAAATTGCCCAGCAAATTTTAGGATCCATTTTATCCTGTTGCCCAGGTGAAAATGAAAAAATTGATGTTAAAAGAACATTTTTGTTGGAAAAATTAAAATGTCCATTTTTTCCTTCCACGTTGCTTTAGTTCCTGTGAAGCACCTGAAGGGTTAATAATCTTGAATGTAGTTTTGAGTAGCTTGAGGGGTGCAGTTTTTAGAATGGTGTCACTTTTGGGTATTTTCTGCCACATAGACGCCTCAAAGTGACTTCAAATGTCAGGTGGTCCCTAAAAAAATGGTTTTGTAAATTTTGCTGTAAAAATGAGAAATCGCTGGTCAACTTTTAACCCTTATAGCTTCCTGACAAAAAAATTTTGTTTCCAAAATTGTGCTGATGTAAAGTAGACATGTGGTAAATGTTATTTATTAACTATTTTGTGTCACATAACTCTCTGGTTTAGCAGAATAAAAATTCAAAATGTGAAAATTGCAAAGTTTTCAAAATTTTCGCCAAATTTCCGTTTTTTTCACAAATAAACACAAAAATTATCGACCTAAATTAACCACTAACATGAAGCCCAATATGTCACAAAAAAACAATCTCGGAATCGCTAGGATGCATTGAAGTGTTCCTGAGTTATTACTTCATAAAGGGACACTGGTCAGAATTGCAAAAAATGGCCTGGTCATTAAGGTCAAAATAGGATGGGTCATGAAGGGGTTAAGTGATGTTAAAAAAATTCCAAAATTTGTTAAAAAATTTGCGCCATTTTCCAAGATCTGTAGTGTCTTAATTTTTTGTGATCTGGGGCTGGGTGAAGGCTTATTTTTTTCGTATTGTGCTGATGTTTTTAATGATACCATTTTGGTGTATATAGAATCTTTTGATTATCTGTTATTGCATTTTATTGCAATGCAGAGGAGACCAAAAAAACGAAATTCTGGTGGTTGTAATTTTTTTCTTATCACGCCATTTAGCTTTCAGGTTAATTCTCTTTTTATATTGATAGACTGGGCAATTCTGAAAGCGCCTATACCAAATATAGATAAATGTATATTTTTTTTTATTGTTTTATTTTGAATGGGGCGAAAGGGGGGTGATTTGAACTTTTATATTTTTAAAATTTTTTAATATTTTTAAAGGCTTTTTTTTACTTTTGCATGCTTCAATAGTCTCCATGGGAGACTAGAAGCTGCAATACTTCGATCGTCTGTGCTACATAAAGGTGTTGATCAAATCGCCTGTGTATAGCAGAAATGCTCACTTGCTATGAGTGTTGACCAGGGGCGGCTTGTGAAAGCTGTGGCGAAATGCACATTGGGCACTGCGGTCTGAGTGGTAAGCAGTCCTCTTTATCATCAGGCACTTTATATTGTTCCTATTTTGTCATTATGCACTTTACTTTATTTTCAGATACTATCAATTTTATGTGCCCTGTTGATATCTATATGAAATTCTGCTACCTGGTGTGACGACCGTCTGCGAATCTGGGCTGCAGTAGGACCGTGCCCCGAGTAACCCCGAGACCCTTAACCCCTATACAGGGATCTGGAATTGTAGCAAGGCCCAAGGGGTAGCTGTCTAGGGGAGCAGTGGACCAGAGCATAACGGTCGTCAAGGGGTTAAAACTAAAACCTGTAATCGTGGTCCGGAGGCAGGAGTCGGAGGCCGGCGGGCAGCAGAGGTACAAAATCAGCAGGCAGAAGAAGGGTCCAAAGTCCGGGCCAAGGTCAGTAAAAGACCTGGAGGGCAGCAAAGGTACAAAATCAGCAGGCAGAAGAATGGTCAGAAATCCAGGCTGAGGTCAGAGTTAACTATAGCAAATCACACAGTAGCACACAGGGGAACCAAGAATATATCCGGCGGCTTGCAAGACCAGTCCCAAGGTATTTGAGGGATCAGGTCATCCCTCACAGGTTCCCAGACTGAGGATGTCATTAGGACCGCCCCCCGGACTAGGCCAGATGGTGATGCAGTAACCCCCTGATGACTGACAGAGGGGCGGAGCCTGTGCCTACCAGATGCCTGCGCAGGAGCCCCTTCTCTGTCATCACCATCACCCACGGGCGAACCACGGTGCCTCCCAGTGGCCGAGGCAGGATCAGCCATCCCTGAGTCTGACGGCGAAGTGACGGTCCGGTGCCTCCTAGTGGCCAAGACTGGAACAGCAGGCCCCGAGTCTGACGACGTGACAGACTGGCGCCTCCTAGTGGCCGAGGCCGGAACAGCAGGCCCCGAGTCTGGCGGGGACATGCCAGTCCGGCGCCTCCTTGTGGCTGAAGCCAGAACAGCAGGCCCTGAGTCTGACAGCGACGTTGTCATGATCCAGCATGGATCTGACAGATTAAATGGATAAGTGAACTTTTTTTCCTTTGGCTAGGTGCCAAAGTGATGTGATTGCCCCCGGTGGCCATTAGAATTATTACATGTGGTGTCGTTCATTCTAAGTTGCCCCGGTAGTGGTGAGTGGTAGTGCACTTTAGTTTCTTTGGTTTAGTGCACGTAATTATAAATCAGGTGTGAGGCTCTATAAAAGAGTTCAGGTGTGTTTGATGACTGTTGGTGATTTTGTGTTCGTCATTTGGGAAGCAGGCCTGAGTGAGGAAAGAGCTGAACATGAGTCCTGCGCAGCCCAGCCAGAGGGGACGAGTGGCAGCTATGTGGTCTGCAAGAAGGGCTGGCATGGCATGGTGGAGTCACAGTTCATGGAGTTGGCAGGAAGTGCTTGCATGACTTGGTGGAGTGACGACTATGGAGAGAGTTGCACTCAGCATGCGGGACTTGGTTGCTGAGAGCTGGACTCAAGCATGCTTGACTTTTTGGGCAGGAGCTGAACTCATCTTTGGGACTCTATTACTGGACTTCTGCAATTGGTGGTGGACTCTGCTCCAAAGCTGTACTATGGTGAAGGATCCAGTTATAGTGATGGATCCGGGTGGAGGAGAAGATGCACACAGGTGGTGGACTCTGTTGCTAGGAGCATATGCAACAGAGCAAAGCTAAGTGGTGTTTCCCCTGTATTGTCATTTTCCCTCATGTGTGTTTAGTGCAGTGGTGGGATTAGTTTCGGCACCGACCAATTCCCTAGTGAGGGTTTAGGTTCAGGGCGAGCTAGGGTTTTAAGGTTCCTGTGCGTCGCCTGGTGTGGAACCGGCATAGGGAACGTTAGGAGTGCAGGGACACTGGCTCAGGGGAGTACAGGAGGTCTCCACTTCCCTATTCCCTATTGCAGGGCCCACCATTGTTAATGTTACCCAGATTCCCCCTTTATTATTTAAATTCGCCTTACTGGAGGCGGGGTTTCCAGACTACTGTATGTATAACGTGTAATACTTAAATTCGCCAGTTGGTGGCGGCGTATCCAGCTGCACGTTTTATTATTTAAATTCGCCCCACTGGAGGCGCTGTATCCAGGGTCACGGGTGTCATGTGGGTTCGCCTTGCGGTACTCGCATCCAGACACACGTGACCATGACAGACGTGACACCTGGCTCCTTTTTCATCTATGCACTTTAATATATCCAATTTTGGATTATATTTACATTTAAGGCCATAGGTGCAATAATATATTATGTGGTACTACTTTATTTATTCATTATTTCTTGTTATCCTGTTTTTTACTTATTTTTACCTCAGTACCCGGTATTATGCATTAATTCCCTTTTGTGCAATACTCATTCTGCTGGCTGCTTATGTAACCATGTATTATACTCTGATTTGTAATTTCTTTCTGCTTACCACATTTATTTTCTGTTGAGAGATTTTATGTTATTGTTTATTATTTCTATTACGTTAATAAATATGCATGAAATTTACTACAGTCACGTCTCCTCTATATATGTTTTTCAGTTAACAACCGTTGGTGGATCGCGATTCCATCCGCGTCTGTTGCGGGCAAATGTCAGCTGTATAGATCACCTGTCATGAGCCTGGAAATGTTCTAGCTTAGCTCCAGAACCCACACCAAACTGGGGGATTCTGAGGTGGGTGTACTATTACACCCAACGTCAGAAAGAGGTTAAAACTTTTGAAATGTTTTCATTGTGTTCTGACTGTTACCATCAGCTGTTATGAATAGTGGATCTTTTGTTATCTACTGTATATAAGACAATACTATTTGAAGTAATTTTTTTTGTGTTTTCATGTAATGAAAAAAATTTTTTGGCCTCTGTCTGGCAAAAGAGCCCTATGGACAAATTTAGCATTTTATATTGGAAGCTTTCTCAGTGCACAAACTAATTATAAGGAAAAAGGTGGATATTTCAGCCTTACTGGAAAATGGGGCAGAGTTTAATCTCATTGACTTCAGATTTGACCAGTACCATGGTCTCAAGTCACATAAATTGTGTAGACCCTTACTCATAATCGGCATTAATTCTGTACCCTTGAGCCAGGGGTATTTTACGCAGGTTGTTTGAGTGATACATCTGCAGGTAGGGGCCATGAACTTGGAATTAATCGATTGATATTTCTAGGGGCTAGCCCTTTTCTGTAGTTCTTGGACTACCTTAGCTTATGCTGCATTATCCTGCAGTGGACAGGCAGACTCAAGAGGTGGTAAGGTGAAGTGAGTATTGTCAAGAGCATTCCTTGGACACCCGGTTAGCCAGGGTGGATGCCCAGTCTCTGGCAGAATACCTGTCTGAGTTCGAAAGTTCGGAACAAGGGTATCAAAAACTCCATTCTCATTGTCCTAATGATTGTGATGTTAATCTTATTTCTGGAGCCAAGTTGCCTAAGAGCAGGTTATGTAATATTTCTGGTCAGTAGAGACTGACCATGAAGGACTATGTCGCAGAAAGTCTGGCAAAGGGTCATATCAGAACTTGCTCGTCTACCGTTGCAGTGAATTTTTTCTTTGTTTTATACTGTACACACAACGCATGGCACATCCTACTTCCTTCTCAATCCTTGTTATATTTTGCCTCTTTGTTTTCTTCCCATCCTACATATCACTCAGAGACCTCTTTCCCCCCTCTGTGTGGAGCACAGTTGTCAAGCCACTCAGCGTATTCTTGGAAGTTACCATTGCATAGCAGACTCCATGCTCTTTTTCTGGATTCTCATACTAGGCTGTGTAAATGGGCCACACAGAAAAAAAAATTGAAGTTGTTTGCATCCCTTGCAGACGAGATGACATTTTCAGTTACACAGAATATAAAAAAACAAATTCTAAGCTTTATATTTTTTTTCCACTTTATGTCTGTCAATGTAATTCAAAAGCTACATTTTTGGAATTTAATTTTTTACTGTGTTTATCACATGGATTATGGCAATTTTACAACTTGGATTATTCTGAAAGGGGCGATACCAAACGTACTATTTTTGGTGTACTTTCATTGTTACATTAACCAAATTTTCTAATGGGTAAATGTTTTTTCATTTTTTATTTATTTATTTTTTCCAATTCCTTTATTTTACTTTTCTTTTTACTTTTTTTACTAAGTCCTAGTTGGTGATCTAACATCCTGAAATACTTCTCTAGTGCGGGATATTAAATCTGTCAGTGTTATTTCATTACTAACAAACGCATAGTTAGGAAAAATACTTTTCGATCCATGTTATTCAATAGTGTTGTTCACATGAACGATTTTTGTTTCATCCGACTGTCCGTCAGAAAATAAAATTGCAGCGTGTACTACGTTCTTCAGTTGCAACTCAGCCATTCAAGTTTATGGGTGCGTAAAAATACAGATCTCACACAGAACGTCCAAGTGGCATCTGATTTTCACGGATATATTTCTATTATAAACCTAGGAAACTGTATTTGATCATAAACATTTTTAATGTAATTGTATAAAATTGGATCTGCTTATGGAAAGTTCTTAGAGGATATGGCAGATGGCTGAGCCGAACGCCAATATTTTCCTTGTGTTATCATGGCAACTACTTACAACCCACTGTATCGGGGTGCTAAATGGCTTAAAGAGGGAATCCACTCTTTCAAATAACCATCTAGATACTGCTAAGCACTGACAGTACCTAAACAGTTTATCGATGGCAATCGGCAATTCCGATCATGGCGTCATGACATATAATATACAGCTGACATCAGCTGATGATGGTGTTCACTCTGATTGAGAGAGTCACTTCCCACTGCATTGTACTTGTACTTCAGATGTTGGAAAGGGATTAGAAAAAAATCCTCCTTTTCATATTCACCTACCATAAGTGATCCAGCAACGAGGAAAAGAGACATCTCCGCTCTGACACACAACATTCTGAAATACTGAGGTCAAGCGTGATGTTGATAAAGGACATTGATGAGCTCATCCTTTGTTATTGTCTCTGTTGTCTTGAGGATATTTTAAAGCACCATTACACCACAGATGGCAGCCTCAGGGAGCACATGCAGCCGGTGGATCTCCAGATGGAGACCAATGTTCTATTTGGATATTAAGCTAACAACTTCACCCAATTCCCTACAAGGATGGTTAAAAAACCAAGTAAGGACTGATAGGGAAGAATACCTGTCTGAGTTCGAAAGTTCGGAACAAGGGTGCTAGTGTGCACATGCAAGGGGACAGGTAAAGACAATACTGAAACAGGAGGCATCAAAGGTTACCATTCATATGCTTTTCTTCTATTTTAAAAATAAAATTTCTTTTCATTATTCTGTAGAAATAGTTGCCAACAATGCCAAATTTGCCAAGACTGTCATAGATTTTCAAAAGCAACGACGTCATGTACTGGTCTGAAAAGGAGCTGATTTCTGTAAATGACATCCAAAAGTGTGAACTCAATTCCATTTTGCTGATTCCTGGAGCAGTCCTGGGGGAGGGGCTTAAATTTTTAGAAACTTAGATGTTATGTTAGAAATATGTCATAAATAGGTCTAACCTTAATAGCACTTACGTAGGCCTTTTGGAATACTGTAATAAATGATTTTGAATTAGTTAAGGTTGTGAGTTATCCGGTTCTTTTGCATAAATGCATGGAGACAGCTACAATAAGATTATATCAGTTTGAAGGGCTCAGCATCTACATTTATTCCCTTCACATTGTGGCCAATTTCTCTTTTTTCCACTTTCGCTCTTTCTTCTCCTTTTTCAAGAGCAATATCTTTTTTATTTTTCTGTCCACATAGCTGTATGAGGGATTGTTTTTTGCAGGATAAGTTGTCCTATTGAATAACACCCTTCATTTTATCATATGATGCACTGGAAAGAATGATTAAATTCTAAGTGCATTGAAATTGCAAAGACAAATTCCGCAAATGTTTTTTTTTTTTTTTTCATTTACCACATTCACTACATGGTAAAAACATTGCAATATGATTCTGCAGGTCAGTGCAATTATGATATCAAATATACATCCTATGTAAGGAAGGGGAAATAAATGGACAGCTCCTTGATTTCCATAGGAACTGTGAGATGCTTTATTTCACCTTTTATAGTCACATTTTTCTTAGTTTCCCAGCAAATACTATAATGAGTAGCAGCAAAACTTAAGTTCAGCTTAATGTCAGGGGCCTTTCTAACTAAATTTGAATTGTCTAAGGCCTCTTTCACACTTCCGTTTTTGACCATTAGTCAAAATCCGCCAGTTTTTGAAAAAAACGGATCCGCCATTTTTTTTGGCGGATCCATTTTTTTCCCCATTGAGTTGCATTACCGGCGGATCTTGACGGATGGCCATCCGTTGGATCCGTTTTTTTGTGGATCCATCAAATTTTTTGCGTCCGCCGACATGCCTGGACGGACCCTGCAACGTTTTTTGTGCTGTAGGATCCGCATTTTCCAGTGCGAATGCCCGGAGAAAGGAAGTCAGGCGGAAAATTAACCCTGAAATCCTTTCTGGTGGATGAAAAAAATCTCTCTCTCTCTCTTCCTTTAAAATTCTGCATTCAGCGGATCCATCAAAAACGGATCCTGTGGCATCTGTTCACATCAGTTAGGAACGGATCCGCTTGTCCACCTTTTTGGCGGATTTTAACTGACACAAAAAACTGAAGTGTGAAAAAGAGGCCTAAAGAGGATGATCCTTTAATGACATAAAGCTATTTTAGGTCATTTTATATTATGTAAATTTGTTCTATATGTGAATTGGCGAACTGACAGTTTCCCTAACAACATTAATTTATGAATTAAAAATGTGTATCACACAACAGTGTTTCAATATTTTGCTGTTTAGACTTCTTAGATATGTTTTCTTTGAAGATGATACAAATATGATGGGCAGAACATAAGGATTAAACAGAACAAAGGAATGGATAAAGAAGTATATCCATCGGTTTAATTATTAGTTCAGGAGCCAGGATAAAATAAGATGAAAGACTGATGCCCTACAGATTTTTTTTATGTACTTTAGATATCAGTGAATTTTTAATGCTATTGCACATTCAATTCTTTATTTTTTTCATATGACTTCATTTGATTTGTCCTGTCCATGACCTCTTCACTAGCAAAGCATAACAAATATTTTTATTCTTTGAACATTCGTTTCAGGCATTGATCATTGATAAAATAAAATTTACATTTTTCCATAGATTATTTTCTGCTTTCCATGTTATTTTGTGTATAAAATAGTTTATTTCCAAGTATTATCTATAACATGAATGTGGTCCGGAAAGCTGAGAAAAAATTAAAAGCTCAGCAAACATAAATATTGTAAACAGGTTACTGATAATGTAACAGATTACAAATATGATTGAAGTAGTGTGAAGAAGAAAATGTAAAAATACTACCAAATCAAAAATAAAAGAGCTTTACCAAAGAACTTTGAAGACGAAGGTAAAACATATAACAGTAGCCTCTGACCTATACAGAGATATAATATTGTATCTAGAGATGAGCAGGTTTGGCAAGAATCATATTTGTCAAATCGTGCAGGTTTTACTAGAAAATTTGATTTTCAGCAAAGTTATTTGCTGCAAATTTAATGTTCCTTCTCTCTACAGCCCAGAGTATAAAAACGTTTGACGGCCAAAAAAAAAAAATAATTCTCACATCACCCCTCACCTGTCCAGCCTCCCCCACTGCTCACTGCCTGAAGTCTTCTTCTTCAGGACTCTTATTTTCACCTTAAAGCAATCTACCTTTCAATCTAGCACAGGACTTCCAGTTGCAATTAGCCCTCATATGTGCATGTCCTGCAAATGTGGCGCTGTGATATTATGTGGAGACCTTATGACACGTAGCAATGACCAAGCCTGTTTGGTAATGCTACTCACTCCGCTGCTCAAAGAGAAACACACATGAACGTTTCTTCTATTGGTTTATTTAAAACATGGCATAAACCAGGTCAGGGTTCAATATAAAAATAAGCCCTGTGGAGACTTGGGATGAGACAGCGGGTGCCCAACTCCGCTAGCCAAAACTGCATTGACCAGGGATCGTCCCACTGAACGACTTCACTCCTTTCACCGTGGGCATAGAGCTACTCAGACAACACAGGGTGAGGGTAAAACAGTGTGGCAATAATTTATTGAACCACAAAACAGGCAAATAACATGTAGAACATTGACATCAAAATACCACAAGATGATGCACATTACAGAGTCTCACCCTTCCGCTGACTCGCCGGATAATAGCAACTGTTGCTTCAGATCTTACGGGGCTGATTACCCCACCTGTGGCACGCACACAGAGGGGAGGTAACAACAAGTGTAGGAAGATGATAGTCCATTCAGGTACAAGGCCAGTTTACCAGAGAGTTACAACCTGGTTTCTCTGAACATCTCCATGGAGCCAGGCGATTGGCAGGTCCAAATCCTGGCTTTCTCTAAACGTAACCATGGATTTGCTGTAGTCAATGGAGCAGATCTGTATTCTTCCAGCTGGGGCCGAGGTCTCCTAAGCTGACATCCTGTAAAATGAGAAATCTGTGTCCCTCGTGATAGAGCAATGATGTATTGGCTGGTCTCCTGTAGAGACTCTCTGGATGTCTTGATGTTTGGATGTCTTGTTTGAATCTATAGCTCTCATAGAGAGCCATATAAGCTCTTTTTATGGTTAACAACAAGTGTTCTTCAATCCAGCAGTCATAAATAAGGGGGAGAATGGTGATGACTAGTGATGGGCGAGCACTAAATGCTCGGGTGCTCGTTACTCGGGTTGAGCAAATTGGAATACTCGGGTACTCGGACAGAACAACAAGCCCATGTAAGTCTATGGGAGACCCGAGCATTTTTACCACGATCCCCTCAGGGGTCCTTATAAGTTCTAAAACCATCAGAAAATGACGGAATCACTGCTCAAATGACACAAGAACATCATGGGGATCATGCCTGGAAGCATTATTGACTCCTAGGTCACAGCTGTAAGCAATGTTGTCAGAGTTTAACACTATTTTTATAGGTGGACCAAAAAACATGCAAAAACAAAACCAAAATGGATTTTGCTGGGAAATATGTTAAGGTACATCCTTTCCAGGTTAATGACTTGTATATAAGGCAAAATAATTAACTTCAGACCAAAATGTTCCTCCCCCACTTGGGCTATGTTTAGTAACAGCGTTTTTAAAGTGTTTTTTCAACTTTAACATTGATTTCAACCAAAACAAGTGCATTCACGGGGAAATATCATTGTAACATTTACCAACCCTAGCTAGCCATGTGGTGTGTGACACATAAGCAGACATATCTTGTTTCATTTATGAAGGAGGGACTCTTAAAGTCATAGAGCCTATTTTTTCAGTGGCATCAGGCAGAATGAATCTGCTTAAAGAGCCATTATTAAACACTGGGTCTCCTAAACTGTTATAGCCTATGCAGTGAGTGGATGGGCTGTCAAGAATTATGACTCACCCCAAAACCCCTTTCACGGGATGTTCAGGAGGGATTCCCTATAAAATGTTGCATTAAATGCAAGGTCTGCCCTGCTACCAAGTCATATGCACCCCAATAAGCCTTTGAACCCATATACTGGACTGGCACAGGAAAATCTACTTCACATTATTCATTTTGTACTCCCATTCTGTTTTCTTATGCATTGACCTCAATGCCTGCCCTGCTGTCAAGTCATCTGCACCTCAATATGCCTTTGAACCCAGGTACTGGATAAGCACAGGAAAATCCACTTCACATTATTTATTTTGTACTCCCATTCTGCTTTCTTAAGCATTGACAGAAAGGTCTGCCCTGCTGCCAAGTCATTTGCACCCCAATATGCCTTTGAACCCAGGTACTGGATGGGCCCAGGAAAATCCACTTCACATTATTCATTTTGTACTCCCATTCTGTTTTCTTATGGATTGACTGCAAGGCCTGCCATGCTACCAAGTCATATGCACCCCAATAAGCCATTGAACCCACATACTGGATGGGCCCAGGAAAATCCACTTCATATTATTCATTTTGTACTCCCATTCTGTTTTCTTATGCATTGATAGCAAGACCTGCCCTGCTGCCAAGTCATCTGCAAACCAATATGCCTTTGAACTCAGGTACTGGATGGGTACAGGAACATCCAATTCACATTATTCATTTTGAACTCCCATTCTGTTTTCTTATGGATTGACTGCAAGGCCTGCCCTGTTACCAAGTCATATGCACCCCAATAACCCCAACCCACTTGGAAGAAACATGGAGGAGGGCCTCTTAACAAAAAAGTCCCATTAAAAAGGAGTGGATCTCCTAGACTTGTAATGCTCATATACTAAGTGTGTTGGCTGGCAAACATTTTCCCCTATGGGGTACATCTCAACCTTTTCCATAACAAGTATTTAACACCCAGCAAAATCAACCATCCTTGTTAGGATTTTGACAATGGCTGTAGCAGCACAAACACGTTAACGCTGGTGATCTAGTGGTGGCGGATGATGAGACGTGGAGGAAGGCCTGATTTAAAACTATGCCCAATTTAAAGGAGCGGGTCTCCTAGACTTGGAATGCCCATACACTAAGTGTATGGCCTGGCATACATTTCCTCCTGGGGGTAGATATCAACATAGTGGGTACTATTTTTTAGGGGCATCATAAACACCTTGCAAAACTGTACCATGGTTTCCTGCACAGTTGCTGCTGGGAAGATGCATGTTTTTAGTAACAATCTGGCAGACAAATCATTGGATGAAGTGATCTGGAAAAGGGGCATGGTGATGACAGGAATGGGAAAGTGCATGATTAATAACAGCAGTGGCTATGGGAGGTATGAGATCCAGGATACAGCCAACAATAATTCGTCGTTTAGCCACCATCAATTACCAGAATCGGTTTCATGGCAGTTTGAAGATCCGTGTAACAGATGCGCGTGTGAGACTCGACCTATGAAATGCCCTTCCAAAATATGTTACTAAAGACGCATGTGCCTATATAAAGGGAAAAGTGCAACATGTTCATGAGGAGCTGAATTAGAGAATGCAGATCAGTGTTGGAGGAAAGCCAAACAAACTAATGGATGCTCATGAAAAACTAAGTTTAAAGAGGAGTGTGTTACGGGCTTGTGGAATGCACCAAATAATAAAGATGGAATAAGGTGCGTTCGCAGCCCAGGGTCCACTGTGCAGAGATGACAAACTGCTGCTTGGCAATGGTCGGACGCTATATGGAGTAGTAGTAACTAACTCCGGTCGGTAACCACGGTGTGAAAGGAAGCGGCCTCTGTTACCTCACAGAACCGCACTACCACTCAACGTAAATGCCGGAGCCTGTTAGCCTCACAGGACTCGGCAAGGTGAACACTAGCCAAGAGACACAGGACTTTGCCCCAAGGACACAGGGTTAGAGTCCCTCTAGTCCCATTAGTGTTCGACACTGCAACTGCGATGCCAGAAGTAATAATTTAATTGCACCATGTACGCACTGTACCGGTTCAGCGGCCGCCACTAACCAGCCTGAGCAGGGAGGTAAGTGCTTGACTTGCACACGGCGCTGCTGCAAGGAACACTGCTGCTCTTGTGGTACAGTGGTGCCTTGTGCTGAATGGCACTATCTGGCGCTAACGCTCGTGTGGAGAGTGGGATGCTCTATGGTGCATAGCTTATGCCACTACTGGCGCTGACTCTATCTTCCTAAACCCTAACACATACACAACCAAGGGTAGGGGTTTCATAATGAGTCAGTCACCAGTTTCATACATCCATCATCACACACACAACTAGCCATCAGAGTCTATACTAGCGCATGGCCGAGCGGCATGTGACTCTTTTATAGCGGCGTCCTTCCGGGACCTTCCCAGTGGACCAATCAGAGCAGGAACGGGACCTGCACATGTGACCTCCGACCTCCAATGAGAGGTCGTTCCACGGGCATGCTCAGTAGGCAGCATACAGGACTTAGTCCCTGGAGTGTCTGCTTGCTGCTGACTCAAACATGGTGTTACAGCACAGCCTGAAGGAGCATCCAGACGCCTAGTATTACCCTGGGCAAGACGCTTGGACCGATGTCTCTGCTGAGCAGGAATCTCTGCGGCCGCAGAGGAATGAGAGACCGCAGAGGACATAGCTTGAGATTTCCCCAGTTCAGTGGGGGGAAACTCGACGCCTAGCAGAGTGCATTGTCCGTAACTATAAACACACCCGTGGCACAAGCTTCTTCATCTTCACCCATACATGTTACCAATAATATCCTAATGTTCCAGTCTAAAATTAATTGTCCTAATATAACAAACACTTTTAAAGGAATGCCACAAAACGTACATAACCACAACCCTTGGAAACACCTGATTTCCTCTTTACAACGTTATGGACGCTTTTGGTATTGATGACGACTTCGAAATTTACCACATCCACACCAATAAGATGAAGATCACAGCTGCAAAAAAGGCAGTGAATATCTGGAAAATAATTTTCTCTAGGGCAAAGTTTACCTCCTACTAAAATGGTACTGAACGAGGCATGCACAGCTCTCAGGTGTACTCAGCGCGAGATGCTTGAAAGATGATGTCTTCTGATTTGTCCATGTCCAATTTTTGAAAGTGAGCAGAAAAGAAGGATGATATAGCAGGAAGATGTGTGATTTTGGTCAGTAAGGTGATGTCAGGTACAGATAGGTAGATCTGCGTGTCATCGGTGTAGTGATGATATTGCAAAGCGTGCCATTGCATCAGCTGTTCCCAGGCCGAAGGTGTAGATGGAGAAGAGTAGGGGTCCTAGAACAGTGCCTTGGGGAACAATGAAAGACTGGTATTGAGATGAGGAGGTGGTGTGGGAGAGGGAGACAATGAATGTCCCCAACCAGTGTTGTTTTTTTTTAAAGACTCTGCCGATAACCCCAAAAAGGACAATTGCAACATCAGCCATGGCCGCATCAGAAGGGGCAGAAAAACACCAGGCTCCATGAACAGTGCCTGCAGGTGATACCACTGCTTCTTCTGCTGTTATGCGTGTAAGCCAATCCCCTGTCCACAGTGCATGCGAAGATGCCTCCTTCCCTGCACCTGCCTTTGAACACAGTGAAACAGCACCATCATCAAGCACGTCCACATTCTTGTCCCAGCGCAGCTTACAGTTGTCCATACCCCAGTTATTGGACAGTAAGTGGAAAGACGCGGCCAACAGCCCACAGGCCACAAATTTCTCATCTGCTTGTGCTCTAAATGTTGCATTTTAGGCTCATGGGAGATGGACGCTTTCCACAACCTGATGGTGGTGACAGTAACAAGGTACTTGGTCCCCAATCGCCACTATTTCTCCGGGTATGCCATCACGACACTACACAAGCAAGCACGTGTCCCACAACATTACCGGGGCCATCAACAATGTTGTTACAGGAAAAGTGCACCTAACCACAGACCCAGGGACAAGTGCTTGTGGGCAGGGATGGTACATCTCACTGATTGCACACTGGGTTTGCGTAGAAGAAGTCATGAGCCAGTCGGACATTGGGAAACCATGTCACAGATGTATGGAGGAGACAGGTTGTGGAAGGCTTTGTATGTCATATTTAGGGTTTTGAACTGTAGCTTATGGACAATAGGAAGGCAGTGAAGAGCATGGCAGAGAGGAGAGGCTGGGGAATAAAGGAGGGACAGTTAGATTACTCTAGCAGCAGAGTTTTGGATAGATTTGAGTGGTGCAAGAGTGCTAGAGGGGAGGCTAGAGAGTATAAGGTTGCAATTGTCGAGGAGGGAGATCATGAGGGCATGCACAAACATTTTTGAATTTTCTTGGAATGTACCGATCCAGGAAATGCTTTTGAGTTGTAATGGGCAGGAGGAGGCAAGAGCTTGGATCTTAGCTTGAAAGAGAGGGCAGGGTCGAGAATCACCGCAAGGGCATGAACATGCGAGAATATTTGTCCCGGTGTTCCGTCCCGGTATTACACAGACATGTGTCCCACAACATTACCCGTTCCCTCCGCAATGCTGTTACTTCGAAAGTCCACCTAACCACAAACATGTGGACAATGTTTGTGGTCAGGGACGGTACATATCACTGAGGGTACAATGGGATAACATAGTGGAAGCCGGGACCAACTCCAACCTTGGTATGGTGCACGTCCTTCCAAACCCCGTGTATTGCGGGACCCACATCAATCTGGGTTGCCTCAACAGTCTACAGCTCCTGCACCTCCTCCTCCTTGACCTCCTCTTCAGCCTCCAGCTACAAAAGGTAGCACATCAGTCACAACCTGGAAGCACGGCAGCACTGCCAAATGATAGCGGGATCAGGCTGTCCTGAAGCTAATATGCTTATGTGACAAACCCCAAAATGCTGAAGAGTTGTGGACAGCTCTGAAAGAGCAGGCAGATCGGTGGCTGAGATGGCTGAACCCACAGCCAGGCATGGTTGTGTGTGAGACAATGGCTGGAACCTGATGGCTGCTCTGTGGTGAGGTGAGCTCACACACGTGCCATGCCTGGCTCATGTGCTTAACCAAATTGGTCAACGTTTTTTGAATAGCGACACGGAGCTGGCAGATCTGCTCAGAAAAGTGCAACGCTCGAAATACCCATTTTAGAAAGTCAGCTACAGCTTCATCCGCCCTTGCCGTGATTCAGCAGCGCTTGCAGCTTATGGCTCAACGACTGGTGCGTGATGCCCCCAGGCCATGGAACTTTACATTGCAGATGTTGAAAAAGATTTGTGAGCAGAAGAGGGCAGTTGGTGACTAATCTACCAGCATCACCAAGGTTGTTGGTATTCAGTTCTGTCTTCACACATAACATGTGAGGAGTGGACATGGATGTCTGACATATGTAACATCCTCCAAAACTTTGACGAATCCACAAAGAAGGTAAGCATCAATGACACCATAATTATTGTCTCCATCCTGCTTATCTGTGTTCTAATTTGAATATTGAGAGTTATTATAGAACGAAAACATATTTACAGTTTCAAACACAACTGTTATGAATGGGTCACTGTTATGAATGGGTCACTGTGGCCATAACCCTTCCATTTGACCAAATACTGGAGTCTCCGTCTAACCAAGTGAGAATCCAATATTTTCTCTACCTCATATTCCACATTGCCTTCAACCAACACAGGGTCAGGAGGTGCTGCCATAGGAACCACTGGCTCAACAAACCTCTTCAACAGAGATTTGTGAAATACGTTATGGATCTTGAACGTAAATGGAAGAGCCAATCGAAAAGAAACAGGATTAAGAATCTCCAAAATCTTATAAGGTCCGATAAATCTTGGCTTAAATTTTGGAGATGCAACCTTCATAGGAATATTCTTAGACGACAACCAAACCATATCACCCACTTTAAACCGGGGACCAATGGTTCTAGGCCGGTTGGAAAATCGCTGGGCCTTTTCCTGAGAGAGTGACAACTTATCCACCACTAGGTCCCATATCTGCTGCATTCTCTCAACCACAGTGTCCACACCTGGGCAGGACGAAGATTCCACTTGCCCTGAAGAGAATTGAGGATGAAACCAAAAATTACAGAAAAAGGGTGACATTAAAGTGGCAGAACTAGCTATATTATTGAGCGCGAATTCGGCCAAGGGCAAAAATGAGACCCAATCATCCTGATCAGCAGATATAAAACATCTTAAATAAGACTCCAAGGTCTGGTTTGTTCTCTGTTTGTCCATTGGCCTGGGGATGAAACGCGGAGAAGGATAACTGAATTCCCAGATTGGAACAAAAGGCTTTCCAAAATCTGGACTCAAACTGGACTCCTCTGTCAGACACAATGTTCTCAGGAATCCCATGTAACCGAACCACCTGTTGTAAAAACAAGGGCACCAACTCAGCGGAAGATGGCAACTTTGGGAGTGGTACAAGATGGACCATCTTCGAAAATCTATCACAAATCAGGAAGACCAGAAATAAAATCCATGGCCTCTTGGGCACCGGCAGGGGCATCAGCAACCAACTAGAACGAGAACAAGATTTAGACCGAGAACAAGTCCCACAGGACTGTACAAAATTCCTGACATCACGAGATAAGGTCGGCCACCAAAAAGACCGACTCACCAAATCTCTGGTACCAAAAATACCTGGATGACCAGCCAATGCGGAGCAATGAATTTCAGACATCACTCTCTTTCTCCACTGGTCAGGAACATACAATATTCCCAAAGGGCAACGCTCAGGTTTATCCTCCTGAATAGAGTTGAGCGACTTTTGGTTTTTTAGGGTCGCGTTTCGTTTCGTGAAACCCGACTTTTCCAAAAGTCGGGTCGAGCAAGATCGTCCGATTATAGGGAAAAGTCGGGGTCGTCCCGAAACACGAAACCCAATGTAAGTCAATGGGGAATAAAAGTCGGCAGTGAGAGGAGGACAGGAAACACACCTACAGTGCCCATTTGAATGCCAAAAGCATCAATTCTTCTTACTTAAGCTTGTCAACCTTAATTAACTTCATAATACAAGTTATGCACTGAAAAATGGGGGTTATTTGGCTAAAGTTGTGGGGGGGAGGGCTGGCTGCAGGTTTTCATGTGCCCTGGGCGAAAGAGTGCCCCATTAACACATACCACAACTCATCATGCTCCGATACGGCAGAGAAATAGCGGTATAGTACAATGAAAAATACTTCACTTTTTACATCTCATGACGAGGCCCATCTTTTTCTCCATACAGAATCATTGGTCCCATATAATGTTTTAAACAGTATATGATGAGCTCCACATAATGCTACAGTATATGATGGTCCCCATGGATGAAGCTCCACTGTCTTATGGGCCCAAATAATGCTCCAAACATAATGGGCCCCATTTCTAATGCTCTAGTGTATAATGGGCCCTGTAAATGCTGCTCCAGTGTCTGATGTCCACCTTTGGAATGTTCCAGTGTATGGTGGGCCCCATCTATCATTCTCCAGAGTATAGTGCTCCCCAAAAATTGCTGTCCCAACATTGAAAACAATCAAATAAGTCTCCTCGCTAGGGAATCCCTGTACTAGTCTAGACTCCTCGTCGTCCCCATCTTCCATCTCACTGCACAGTATTTCAACTTTGCAAGTGCTGTGATCCTGGGCAAGCAGGGGGGGCCCACTCGTTGGCGACGGCACTGGCACAGGGCCCCTGATAGTACGGTGGTGTGTCTGATGGCGGGTGGGCCGATCCTGCACTTTCATCTGCAGCTTCCTCTTTGTCACCGTGTAAGATGGAACTGTATATGGGAAGGGTAACCTGAGTTTCATCAGGGTCAGATTCAGGCCGGGTAGCGTGCGAGGGGAATGTAGTGGTCTGGGTCAATGTACCAGCAGATTCATCGAGCAGTGGCTGGGCATCAGTGCACTTGTGTCGCCCCCAGGAGTACGGTCGCCACAGTGGCATTATCTTCTTCCTAGGGAGTGTGATGTCATGCTTGGGAGCAACGAAGGATCTCTCTAGCAGGTTAACTGATTGGGCGGCGTTATTCCCACGAGTCATGACCCTCCAAACAGCGTTCATGAAGGCAAAGTGTTTGTTTTACGTGGGCAGTATGGTTGCAAAGCTGAACCTTAAAGGAATGTCCAGAAGGGTACCACCAGGAGTGGAGCCTATGGTTAAATTCGACTCCACCTGGGAAACCTCAACCATGCCAGCTACAGAACAGATGCACACATTGCAAAATTAATTCCGTTAACGAACGAGACTCCGTCATGCCCCGCGGTCCGAGTCCGGCTTACTAGAGGGACACGTGAGGCTCTGGCACATGAGATTGGCCAATAACTGGTGTGTCATGCCCTTACATGTCCGTGGCTGCATGTGCGCTACACTGAAAAGGCCAGCGTTTGTCGCTTACAGGTGCAGATAACCCGCTAAACAACGTTAGTGATGGGGATCACTGATTACAATTATTACCCGCGAACAATCATTTCCCAGTAAGTGCAGGTCAACCGCAGTTCCGGAATTAGGCCTAACCGTCATTCCTGAAAAAATGAAAAACTTACGTGTGCAAACCACAGGTGCTGTAGCTTGCTTAACAGCTCGCCAGCCGTTCTCACGCCCAGTATGGATTACACGTGATTGCACAAAGGTGAGAAAGGGTACCGTATCCCCGGATAACATGTATGGATAGCGTACACATTCAAAATATATGTCTCAGGAGGCAGGCTCAGACGGTGTTAGGCCCAGTATGGATTGCACGTGATTGCAGAAAGGTTAGAAAGGGTACTGTATCCCCGGATAACATGTATGGATAGCGTACACATTCAAAATATATGTCTATACATCAGGAGGCAGGCTCAGACGGTGTTAGGCCCAGTATGGATTGCACGTGATTGCAGAAAGGTTAGAAAGGGTACTGTATCCCCGGATAACATGTATGGATAGCGTACACATTCAAAATATATGTCTATACATCAGGAGGCAGGCTCAGACGGTGTTAGGCCCAGTATGGATTGCACGTGATTGCACAAAGGTTAGAAAGGGTACCGTTTCCCCGGATAACATGTATGGATAGCGTACACATTCAAAATATATGTCTCAGGAGGCAGGCTCAGACGGTGTTAGGCCCAGTATGGATTCCACGTGATTGCACAAAGGTTAGAAAGGGTACCGTTTCCCCGGATAACATGTATGGATAGCGTACACATTCAAAATATATGTCTCAGGAGGCAGGCTCAGACGGTGTTAGGCCCAGTATGGATTGCACGTGATTGCACAAAGGTTAGAAAGGGTACCGTATCCCCGGATAACATGTATGGATAGCGTACACATTCAAAATATATGTCTCAGGAGGCAGGCTCAGACGGTGTTAGGCCCAGTATGGATTGCACGTGATTGCACAAAGGTTAGAAAGGGTACCGTATCCCCGGATAACATGTATGGATAGCGTACACATTCAAAATATATGTCTCAGGAGGCAGGCTCAGACGGTGTTAGGCCCAGTATGGATTGCACGTGATTGCACAAAGGTTAGAAAGGGTACTGTATCCCCGGATAACATGTATGGATAGCGTACACATTCAAAATATATGTCTATACATCAGGAGGCAGGCTCAGACGGTGTTAGGCCCAGTATGGATTGCACGTGATTGCAGAAAGGTTAGAAAGGGTACTGTATCCCCGGATAACATGTATGGATAGCGTACACATTCAAAATATATGTCTCAGGAGGCAGGCTCAGACGGTGTTAGGCCCAGTATGGATTGCACAAAGGTTAGAAAGGGTACCGTATCCCCAGATAAAATGTATGGATAGCGTACACATTCAAAATATATGTCTATACATCAGGAGGCAGGCTCAGACGGTGATAGGCCCAGTATGGATTGCACGTGATTGCACAAAGGTTAGAAAGGGTACCGTATCCCCAGATAACATGTATGGATAGCGTACACATTCAAAATATATGTCTCAGGAGGCAGGCTCAGACGGTGTTAGGCCCAGTATGGATTGCACGTGATTGCACAAAGGTTAGAAAGGGTACCGTATCCCCGGATAACATGTATGGATAGCGTACACATTCAAAATATATGTCTATACATCAGGAGGCAGGCTCAGACGGTGTTAGGCCCAGTATGGATTGCACGTGATTGCACAAAGGTTAGAAAGGGTACCGTATCCCCGGATAACATGTATGGATAGCGTACACATTCAAAATATATGTCTCAGGAGGCAGGCTCAGACGGTGTTAGGCCCAGTATGGATTGCACGTGATTGCACAAAGGTTAGAAAGGGTACCGTATCCCCGGATAACATGTATGGATAGCATACACATTCAAAATATACGTCTATACATCAGGAGGCAGGCTCAGACGGTGTTAGGCCCAGTATGGATTGCACGTGATTGCACAAAGGTTAGAAAGGGTACCGTATCCCCGGATAACATGTATGGATAGCGTACATATTCAAAATATATGTCTCAGGAGGCAGGCTCAGACGGTGTTAGGCCCAGTATGGATTGCACGTGATTGCACAAAGGTTAGAAAGGGTACCGTATCCCCAGATAACATGTATGGATAGCGTACACATTCAAAATATATGTCTCAGGAGGCAGGCTCAGACGGTGTTAGGCCCAGTATGGATTGCACGTGATTGCACAAAGGTTAGAAAGGGTACCGTATCCCCAGATAACATGTATGGATAGCGTACACATTCAAAATATATGTCTATACATCAGGAGGCAGGCTCAGACGGTGTTAGGCCCAGTATGGATTGCACGTGATTGCACAAAGGTTAGAAAGGGTACCGTTTCCCCGGATAACATGTATGGATAGCGTACACATTTAAAATATATGTCTCAGGAGGCAGGCTCAGACGGTGTTAGGCCCAGTATGGATTCCACGTGATTGCACAAAGGTTAGAAAGGGTACCGTTTCCCCGGATAACATGTATGGATAGCGTACACATTCAAAATATATGTCTCAGGAGGCAGGCTCAGACGGTGTTAGGCCCAGTATGGATTGCACGTGATTGCACAAAGGTTAGAAAGGGTACCGTATCCCCGGATAACATGTATGGATAGCGTACACATTCAAAATATATGTCTCAGGAGGCAGGCTCAGACGGTGTTAGGCCCAGTATGGATTGCACGTGATTGCACAAAGGTTAGAAAGGGTACCATATCCCCAGATAACATGTATGGACAGCGTACACATTCAAAATATATGTCTATACATCAGGAGGCAGGCTCAGACGGTGTTAGGCCCAGTATGGATTGCACGTGATTGCACAAAGGTTAGAAAGGGTACCGTTTCCCCGGATAACATGTATGGATAGTGTACACATTCAAAATATATGTCTCAGGAGGCAGGCTCAGACGGTGTTAGGCCCAGTATGGATTGCACATGATTGCACAAAGGTTAGAAAGGGTACCGTATCCCCGGATAACATGTATGGATAGCGTACACATTCAAAATATATGTCTCAGGAGGCAGGCTAAGACGGTGTTAGGCCCAGTATGGATTGCACGTGATTGCACAAAGGTTAGAAAGGGTACCGTATCCCCGGATAACATGTATGGATAGCGTACACATTCAAAATATATGTCTCAGGAGGCAGGCTCAGATGGTGTTAGGCCCAGTATGGATTGCACGTGATTGCACAAAGGTTAGAAAGGGTACCGTATCCCCAGATAACATGTATGGATAGCGTACACATTTAAAATATATGTCTCAGGAGGCAGGCTCAGACGGTGTTAGGCCCAGTATGGATTGCACGTGATTGCACAAAGGTTAGAAAGGGTACCGTATCCCCGGATAACATGTATGGATAGCGTACACATTCAAAATATATGTCTCAGGAGGCAGGCTCAGACGGTGTTAGGCCCAGTATGGATTGCACGTGATTGCACAAAGGTTAGAAAGGGTACCGTATCCCCAGATAACATGTATGGATAGCGTACACATTCAAAATATATGTCTCAGGAGGCAGGCTCAGACGGTGTTAGGCCCAGTATGGATTGCACGTGATTGCACAAAGGTTAGAAAGGGTACCGTATCCCCTGATAACATGTATTGATAGCGTACACATTCAAAATATATGTCTATACATCAGGAGGCAGGCTCAGACGGTGTTAGGCCCAGTATGGATTGCACGTGATTGCACAAAGGTTAGAAAGGGTACCGTTTCCCCGGATAACATGTATGGATAGCGTACACATTCAAAATATATGTCTCAGGAGGCAGGCTCAGACGGTGTTAGGCCCAGTATGGATTGCACTTGATTGCACAAAGGTTAGAAAGGGTACCGTATCCCCAGATAACATGTATGGATAGCGTACACATTCAAAATTTATGTCTATACATCAGGAGGCAGGCTCAGACGGTGTCAGGCACAGTATGGATTTGACGGCCCAGATTACACAGCGGAGGAGCAGGGAGAGGTAAAGATTGCAAATGCTGGGGCCCTGCCCAAGCAAGGGGGGCCCACTCGTGGGCGTCGGTACTGGCACTGGGCCCCTCATAGTACAGCGGTGTGTCTGACGGAGGGTGTGCACCACCACCGTCAGAGACACTTGATTGCACTATGAGGGACCCTGTGCCAGTGCCCGCGCCCAAGAGTCGGCCTACCCACCTGTCCAGGGCAACGGCACTCGCACGGTGTCATGCGCTAGGTGGTGACCCCGGCCATGGGGGGGAGGCAGCACAGTTAGGGAGTTTTAGAAAGTGGCATATGTTGATATTGGACATTCAGCTGATGCAAAAGGCGAAATAGGTGAAGTCCCAGGAAGAGGTGGACCAAAGCAAGCCATTTTTCTGTCACCCTATGTGTCATCAGGGGAAGGTGGGACAAAATCCTTGGAAACCCATGCATGGTTCATTTTAATGAAGGTTAGATCATCCACATTTTGGGTTGACAGACGGGTCCTTTTTTCTGTCAGGATTGATCCAGCTGCACTGAAGACTCTTTCCGATAGCACACTTGCAGCTGGGCAAGCGAGCTCCTGTAAGGCATATTGGGCCAATTCAGGCCAGGTGTCCAGTTTAGCGGCCCAATAGTCAAAGGGGAATGACCTGTGTGGGAGAACATCGATATGGGAGGAAAAGTAGTTTGTAACCATAGTTGACAACTGCTGTCTCCTGTCACTTTTCATCGATGCAGTATTACCAGTTGTGTGAGCGGTATTTGAAAAATCAGAGCACAACATTGTCATGAAACCCCTGTCTCCAACGCCACTTCTGCTGTGTGCACCACGAACACCTCTGGCAAGCTGCCCCCGGCCCGTACGGCTCGTGTGAGAACCATCACCGCTGCTGTGTGCTGGGAATGCCTCAAGCAACTGATTTACCAGAGTTGCTTGTTTATTAGCCAATATTAGGTCAAGGTTCTCCTGTGGCATGATGTTTTGTAATTTGCCTTTATAGCGTGGATCCAGGATGCTGGCCAACCAGTAGTCGTCATCGTTTATCATTTTGGCAATGCGGGGGTCCCTTTTTAGGATCTGCAAGGCATAATCTGACATGTGGGCCAATGTTCCCGGTGTCAATGATGCACTGCGAGTGCTGGGTGGAGGAGCACTTTCTGGCAAATCCACATCCCTCCAGTCACGCACAAACCCTGTACCAGACCTTGCCACGCCAACATTTTCACTTGCCCCACGAGATGCATCCTCCTCCCCTAAGTAATCATCCCCATCATCATCCTCCTCCTCCTCTTCTTCCTCCACCTCGTCCAGGAGAGGTCCCTGAGCAGACAATGGCTGAATGTCATCAAGGATTCCCTCCTCCTCTTCCTCCTCATCAACATTGGCTGCAGACGCCTGCTCCTTAAGGTGCGTCAAAGTTTGCATGAGCAGACGCATAAGTGGGATGCTCATGCTTAGGATGGCGTCGTCTGCGCTTACCAGCTGTGTACATTCCTCAAAACACTGAAGGACTTTACAGAGGTCTTTCAGCTTCGACCACTGCACACCTGTCAACTCCATGTCTGCTCTCAAAGTGCCTGGCCGTGTATCCTCCCACAAATGCATTATGGCCTGCCTCTGCTCGCACAGCCGCTCCACCATGTGCAGGGTGGAGTTCCACCTTGTTGCAATGTCGATAATGAGGCGGTGGTTGGGAAGGTGGAGCAATCGCTGCAGCTTCTGCATACGAACGGAGTGTACAGGCGACCGGCGGATGTGTGCGCACAGTCTTCACACCTTCTGGAGCAGGGCTGTTAACTCCGGATAATTTTTGAGGAAGCACTGCACCACCAGGTTCAAGGTGTGAGCCAAGCAAGGTATGTGGCTGAGTTTTGAAAGGGCTATGGCTGCCACAAAATTACGGCCGTTATCACTAACTACCTTGCCTGCCTCAAGATGTACACTGCCCAGCCATGACTCAGTTTGTCGCTTCAAGTACTCGGCCAGCACCTCGGCGGTGTGTCTGTTGCCCAAACACATCATCTGCAACACAGCCTGCTGACGCTTTCCACTAGCTGCTCGATAGGGGGACACATCGTGTGCAACAGTGGCAGCTGCAGATGGAGTGCTCGTACGACTGCGCTCTGTGGACGAGCTTTCGCTTCTGGAGGAGGAGGAGGAGGAGGAGGGTCGAACGCCTACAGCCAACTGTTTCCTATACCGTGGGCTAGGCAGCACTGTCCCACCACCGCTGTCCCCTGTGGACCCTGCATCCACCACATTAACCCAGTGCGCAGTGATGGACACGTAACGGCCCTGGCCATGCCGACTGGACCATGCATCAGTTGTGAGGTGCACCTTTCCGCTCACTGACTGCTTGAGTGCATGGACAATGCGGTCTTTCACATGATGGTGGAGGGCTGGGATGGCTTTGCGAGAGAAGTGGCGACTGGGTAGGTCATAGCGTGGTACTGCATAGGCCATGAGTTCGCGGAAAGCTGTGCTTTCCACCAACCGAAAGGGCATCATCTCAAACGAGATTAGTTTGGCAATGTGGGCGTTCAAACCCAGTGTATGAGGATGAGAGACTGAGTACTTTCTTGACCTACTCATAGTGTCTGGGAGGATGAGCTGGACTTGAGAGCTGCATATGGTGGAAGTAGCGGTGGACAGGGCGGACTGAGAGAGGGTTGATGATGGTGATGGAGTTGGTGTTCTTTCTGATGGCCTAGAATCAGTCTTTCGTTGATATAACAGTGGGATTCCCTGACTGCTGTGGCCTTGCAACGACACCTCAACATTTGCTGCTGTGCTAACCGGTGGGCTTACAGTGGGGGAAACAATGTAGCGTTGCTGACTACCTTCGCTGTGATCAGTTGCACATGTGGCACTTGAGGTTTGGTGTTGTGTCCACGCTTGCAAGTGCATGCTGGTTAAATGTCTAAGCATGCAACTGGTATTCAAATTTTTCAGATTTTTCCCTCGGCTAAAGGTCTTTGCGCACTTCTTACAGATAACCTTGGCCTGATCATGAGGATTTTATTCAAAAAAGTGCCACACTGCACTCTTCCTACTTTGGCAGACATTTTGCGGCCTAGCACGCTGTGATCTTTTGACCCTCTGGACAAGCTGTCCAGCAACTCTTTTGATGTTTGGAACCTGTCTTTGGAGTGCTACGGGCCTGCCAGATAACAGCTGTTGCGATGTCGATGTCTGCTGTGGATGCTCCTCATCTGAGCTATTGGAAGCAGCACCCTCTTCCCCCAATGGATGCCAATCTGGGTCAACAACAGGGTCATCCATCACCTCCTCTTCTATGTCATGTGCACCTTCCTCTGTGTCACCGTGTATGGTGGTATAGTGTGCGGGAAGGGGCACCTGAGTCTCATCAGGGTCAGAATCTGGCTCTGTACACTGCGAGGACAATGTAGTGCTCTGAGTGAATGTACCAGCAGAATCATCCATCAGCGGCTGTGCATCAGTGCACTCCATGTTAGATTCATCTTGGCCTGGGTAATTCACCATTTGACTTGATAATCCAGGCATGGTATGTGAAATCAGCTCCATGGAGTAATCAGTAGTATGGCCTGCGTCATCTTTCAATCTTGGTTGGGGTGAAGGACACAAGGAAAGGTGTGGTTCATGAACATGAGCCTCCAATGACGACTCAGTGCTTTTACTTTTTACAACTGAAGAAGAGGAGGCGATAGAGCTGGAGGCTGAGTCAGCAATGTAAGACAAAATTTTTTCCTGATGCTCTGGCTTTAAAAGCGGTTTGCCAACTCCTAGAAAACTAAGCGTTCGAGGCCTTATGTAGCCAGACGATGATGCAGGCTCAACACCTCCTGCATTCGGTCCTATTTTGCTCTTGCCACTACCATCAGATCCACCACCAACACCATCTTTACCAGCTGCCAACCCCCACCCAATTCCACGGCCTCTTCCACCAGCCTTCCTCATTTTTGGTAGAAATGTAGACAAAATCCAAAAAACTATATAGTAATGTAAAACAAGGTACAAGGTGTCTATAGGACAGGGGAGATTTTGAATTTCTGCAGACACTTGTGGACACTGGACACTTTTGGATTGTGTGAGGCCCACTGATATCTGAAAGCTATGTGACAGGCTCGATGGCACAGCTGTGACCAAAGTGACTAGAGGATAAGGGAGATTTTGAATCTCTGCACACACTTTTGGACACTGGACACTTTTGGATTGTGTGAGGCCCACTGATATCTGAGCGCTATGTCACAGGCTCGATGGCACAGCTGTGACCAAAGTGACTAGAGGATAAGGGAGATTTTGAATCTCTGCACACACTTTTGGACATTGGACACTTTTGGATTGTGTGAGGCAAAATGAATATCTGAGCGCTATGTGACAGGCTCGATGGCACAGCTGTGACCAAAGTGACTAGAGGATAAGGGAGATTTTGAATCTCTGCACACACTTTTGGACACTGGACACTTTTGGATTGTGTGAGGCCCACTGATATCTGAGCGCTATGTGACAGGCTCGATGGCACAGCTGTGACCAAAGTGACTAGAGGATAAGGGAGATTTTGAATCTCTGCACACACTTTTGGACACTGGACACTTTTGGATTGTGTGAGGCCTAATGAATATATGAGCGCTATGTGACAGGCTCGATGGCACAGCTGTGACCAAAGTGACTAGAGGATAAGGGAGATTTTGAATCTCTGCACACACTTTTGGACACTGGACACTTTTGGATTGTGTGAGGCCCACTGATATCTGAGCGCTATGTGACAGGCTCGATGGCACAGCTGTGACCAAAGTGACTAGAGGATAAGGGAGATTTTGAATCTCTGCACACACTTTTGGACACTGGACACTTTTGGATTGTGTGAGGCCCAATGAATATCTGAGCGCTATGTGACAGGCTCGATGGCACAGCTGTGACCAAAGTGACTAGAGGATAAGGCAGATTTTGAATCTCTGCACACACTTTTGGACACTGGACACTTTTGGATTGTGTGTGGCCCATTGATATCTGAGCGCTATGTCACAGGCTCCATGGCACAGCTGTGACCAAAGTGACTAGAGGATAAGGGAGATTTTGAATCTCTGCACATACTTTTGGACACTGGACACTTTTGGATTGTGTGAGGCCCAATGAATATCTGAGCGCTATGTGACAGGCTCGATGGCACAGCTGTGACCAAAGTGACTAGAGGATAAGGGAGATTTTGAATCTCTGCACACACTTTTGGACACTGGACACTTTTGGATTGTGTGAGGCCCAATGAATATCTGAGCGCTATGTGACAGGCTCGATGGCACAGCTGTGACCAAAGTGACTAGAGGATAAGGGAGATTTTGAATCTCTGCACACACTTTTGGACACTGGACACTTTTGGATTGTGTGAGGCCCAATTAATATCTGAGCGCTATGTGACAGGCTCGATGGCACAGCTGTGACCAAAGTGACTAGAGGATAAGGGAGATTTTGAATCTCTGCACACACTTTTGGACACTGGACACTTTTGGATTGTGTGAGGCCCAATGAATATCTGAGCGCTATGTGACAGGCTCGATGGCACAGCTGTGACCAAAGTGACTAGAGGATAAGGGAGATTTTGAATGTCTGCATACACTTTTGGACACTGGACACTTTTGGATTGTGTGAGGCCCACTGATATCTGAGCGCTATGTGACAGGCTCGATGGCACAGCTGTGACCAAAGTGACTAGAGGATAAGGGAGATTTTGAATCTCTGCACACACTTTTGGACACTGGTCACTTTTGGATTGTGTGAGGGCCACTGATATCTGAGCACTATGTCACAGGCTCGATGGCACAGCTGTGACCAAAGTGACTAGAGGATAAGGGAGATTTTGAATCTCTGCACACACTTTTGGACACTGGACACTTTTGGATTGTGTGAGGCCCAATGAATATCTGAGCGCTATGTGACAGGCTCGATGGCACAGCTGTGACCAAAGTGACTAGAGGATAAGGGAGATTTTGAATCTCTGCACACACTTTTGGACACTGGACACTTTTGGATTGTGTGAGGCCCAATGAATATCTGAGCGCTATGTGACAGTCTCGATGGCACAGCTGTGAACAAAGTGACTAGAGGATAAGGGAGATTTTGAATCTCTGCACACACGTTTGGACACTGGACACTTTTGGATTGTGTGAGGCCCAATGAATATCTGAGCGCTATGTGACAGGCTCGATGGCACAGCTGTGACCAAAGTGACTAGAGGATAAGGGAGATTTTGAATCTCTGCACACACTTTTGGACACTGGACACTTTTGGACTGTGTGAGGCCCAATGAATATCTGAGCGCTATGTGACAGGCTCGATGGCACAGCTGTGACCAAAGTGACTAGAGGATAAGAGAGATTTTGAATCTCTGCACACACTTTTGGACACTGGACACTTTTGGATTGTGTGAGGCCCAATGAATATCTGAGCGCTATGTGACAGGCTCGATGGCACAGCTGTGACCAAAGTGACTAGAGGATAAGGGAGATTTTGAATCTCTGCACACACTTTTGGACACTGGACACTTTTGGATTGTGTGAGACCCACTGATATCTGAGCGCTATGTGACAGGCTCGATGGCACAGCTGTGACCAAAGTGACTAGAGGATAAGGGAGATTTTGAATCTCTGCACACACTTTTGGACACTGGACACTTTTGGATTGTGTGAGGCCCTCTGATATCTGAGCGCTATGTCACAGGCTCGATGGCACAGCTGTGACCAAAGTGACTAGAGGATAAGGAGATTTTGAATCTCTGCACACACTTTTGGACACTGGACACTTTTGGATTGTGTGAGGCCTAATGAATATCTGAGCACTATGTGACAGGCTCGATGGCACAGCTGTGACCAAAGTGACTAGAGGATAAGGGAGATTTTGAATCTCTGCACACACTTTTGGACACTGGACACTTTTGGATTGTGTGAGGCCCAATGAATATCTGAGCGCTATGTGACAGGCTCGATGGCACAGCTGTGACCAAAGTGACAAGAGGATAAGGGAGATTTTGAATCTCTGCACACACTTTTGGACACTGGACACTTTTGGATTGTGTGAGGCCCAATGAATATCTGAGCGCTATGTGACAGGCTCGATGGCACAGCTGTGACCAAAGTGACTAGAGGATAAGGGAGATTTTGAATCTCTGCACACACTTTTGGACACTGGACACTTTTGGATTGTGTGAGGCCCAATGAATATCTGAGCGCTATGTGACAGGCTCGATGGCACAGCTGTGACCAAAGTGACTAGAGGATAAGGGAGACTTTGAATCTCTGCACACACTTTTGGACACTGGACACTTTTGGATTGTGTGAGGCCCACTGATATCTGAGCGCTATGTGACAGGCTCGATGGCACAGCTGTGACCAAAGTGACTAGAGGATAAGGGAGATTTTGAATCTCTGCACACACTTTTGGACACTGGACACTTTTGGATTGTGTGAGGCCCACTGATATCTGAGCGCTATGTCACAGGCTCGATGGCACAGCTGTGACCAAAGTGACTAGAGGATAAGGGAGATTTTGAATCTCTGCACACACTTTTGGACACTGGATACTTTTGGATTGTGTGAGGCCCACTGATATCTGAGCGCTATGTCACAGGCTCGATGGCACAGCTGTGACCAAAGTGACTAGAGGATAAGGGAGATTTTGAATCTCTGCACACACTTTTGGACACTGGACACTTTTGGATTGTGTGAAGCCCACTGTTATCTGAGCGCTATGTGACAGGCTCGATGGCACAGCTGTGACCAAAGTGACTAGAGGATAAGGGAGATTTTGAATCTCTGCACACACTTTTGGACACTGGACACTTTTGGATTGTGTGAGGCCCAATGAATATCTGAGCGCTATGTGACAGGCTCGATGGCACAGCTGTGACCAAAGTGACTAGAGGATAAGGGAGACTTTGAATCTCTGCACACACTTTTGGACACTGGACACTTTTGGATTGTGTGAGGCCCACTGATATCTGAGCGCTATGTGACAGGCTCGATGGCACAGCTGTGACCAAAGTGACTAGAGGATAAGGGAGATTTTGAATCTCTGCACACACTTTTGGACACTGGACACTTTTGGATTGTGTGAGGCCCACTGATATCTGAGCGCTATGTCACAGGCTCGATGGCACAGCTGTGACCAAAGTGACTAGAGGATAAGGGAGATTTTGAATCTCTGCACACACTTTTGGACACTGGACACTTTTGGATTGTGTGAGGCCCACTGATATCTGAGCGCTATGTCACAGGCTCGATGGCACAGCTGTGACCAAAGTGACTAGAGGATAAGGGAGATTTTGAATCTCTGCACACACTTTTGGACACTGGACACTTTTGGATTGTGTGAGGCCCAATGAATATCTGAGCGCTATGTGACAGGCTCGATGGCACAGCTGTGACCAAAGTGACTAGAGGATAAGGGAGATTTTGAATCTCTGCACACACTTTTGGACACTGGACACTTTTGGATTGTGTGAGGCCCAATGAATATCTGAGTGCTATGTGACAGGCTCGATGGCACAGCTGTGACCAAAGTGACTAGAGGATAAGGGAGATTTTGAATCTCTGCACACACTTTTGGACACTGGACACTTTTGGATTGTGTGAGGCCCAATGAATATCTGAGCGCTATGTGACAGGCTCGATGGCACAGCTGTGACCAAAGTGACTAGAGGATAAGGGAGATTTTGAATCTCTGCACACACTTTTGGACACTGGACACTTTTGGATTGTGTGAAGCCCACTGATATCTGAGCGCTATGTGACAGGCTCGATGGCACAGCTGTGACCAAAGTGACTAGAGGATAAGGGAGATTTTGAATCTCTGCACACACTTTTGGACACTGGACACTTTTGGATTGTGTGAGGCCCAATGAATATCTGAGCGCTATGTCACAGGCTCGATGGCACAGCTGTGACCAAAGTGATTGGAGGAAAAGGGAAATTTTGAATCTCTGCACACACTTTTGGACACTGGACACTTTTGGATTGTGTGAGGCCCAATGAATATCTGAGCGCTATGTGACAGGCTCGATGGCACAGCTGTGACCAAAGTGACTAGAGGATAAGGGAGATTTTGAATCTCTGCACACACATTTGGACACTGGACACTTTTGGATTGTGTGAGGCCCACTGATATCTGAGCGCTATGTGACAGGCTCGATGGCACAGCTGTGACCAAAGTGACTAGAGGATAAGGGAGATTTTGAATCTCTGCACACACATTTGGACACTGGACACTTTTGGATTGTGTGAGGCCCACTGATATCTGAGCGCTATGTGACAGGCTCGATGGCACAGCTGTGACCAAAGTGACTAGAGGATAAGGGAGATTTTGAATCTCTGCACACACTTTTGGACACTGGACACTTTTGGATTGTGTGAGGCCCACTGATATCTGAGCGCTATGTGACAGGCTCGATGGCACAGCTGTGACCAAAGTGACTAGAGGATAAGGGAGATTTTGAATCTCTGCACACACTTTTGGACACTGGACACTTTTGGATTGTGTGAGGCCTAATGAATATATGAGCGCTATGTGACAGGCTCGATGGCACAGCTGTGACCAAAGTGACTAGAGGATAAGGGAGATTTTGAATCTCTGCACACACTTTTGGACACTGGACACTTTTGGATTGTGTGAGGCCCACTGATGTCTGAGCGCTATGTGACAGGCTCGATGGCACAGCTGTGACCAAAGTGACTAGAGGATAAGGGAGATTTTGAATCTCTGCACACACTTTTGGACACTGGACACTTTTCGATTGTGTGAGGCCCAATGAATATCTGAGCGCTATGTGACAGGCTCGATGGCACAGCTGTGACCAAAGTGACTAGAGGATAAGGGAGATTTTGAATCTCTGCACATACTTTTGGACACTGGACACTTTTGGATTGTGTGAGGCCCAATGAATATCTGAGCGCTATGTGACAGGCTCGATGGCACAGCTGTGACCAAAGTGACTAGAGGATAAGGGAGATTTTGAATCTCTGCACACACTTTTGGACACTGGACACTTTTGGATTGTGTGAGGCCCAATGAATATCTGAGCGCAATGTGACAGGCTCGATGGCACAGCTGTGACCAAAGTGACTAGAGGATAAGGGAGATTTTGAATCTCTGCACACACTTTTGGACACTGGACACTTTTGGATTGTGTGAGGCCCAATTAATATCTGAGCGCTATGTGACAGGCTCGATGGCACAGCTGTGACCAAAGTGACTAGAGGATAAGGGAGATTTTGAATCTCTGCACACACTTTTGGACACTGGACACTTTTGGATTGTGTGAGGCCCAATGAATATCTGAGCGCTATGTGACAGGCTCGATGGCACAGCTGTGACCAAAGTGACTAGAGGATAAGGGAGATTTTGAATGTCTGCATACACTTTTGGACACTGGACACTTTTGGATTGTGTGAGGCCCACTGATATCTGAGCGCTATGTGACAGGCTCGATGGCACAGCTGTGACCAAAGTGACTAGAGGATAAGGGAGATTTTGAATCTCTGCACACACTTTTCGACACTGGTCACTTTTGGATTGTGTGAGGCCCACTGATATCTGAGCGCTATGTCACAGGCTCGATGGCACAGCTGTGACCAAAGTGACTAGAGGATAAGGGAGATTTTGAATCTCTGCACACACTTTTGGACACTGGACACTTTTGGATTGTGTGAGGCCCAATGAATATCTGAGCGCTATGTGACAGGCTCGATGGCACAGCTGTGACCAAAGTGACTAGAGGAAAAGGGAGATTTTGAATCTCTGCACACACTTTTGGACACTGGACACTTTTGGATTGTGTGAGGCCCAATGAATATCTGAGCGCTATGTGACAGTCTCGATGACACAGCTGTGAACAAAGTGACTAGAGGATAAGGGAGATTTTGAATCTCTGCACACACGTTTGGACACTGGACACTTTTGGATTGTGTGAGGCCCAATGAATATCTGAGCGCTATGTGACAGGCTCGATGGCACAGCTGTGACCAAAGTGACTAGAGGATAAGGGAGATTTTGAATCTCTGCACACACTTTTGGACACTGGACACTTTTGGACTGTGCGAGGCCCAATGAATATCTGAGCGCTATGTGACAGGCTCGATGGCACAGCTGTGACCAAAGTGACTAGAGGATAAGAGAGATTTTGAATCTCTGCACACACTTTTGGACACTGGACACTTTTGGATTGTGTGAGGCCCAATGAATATCTGAGCGCTATGTGACAGGCTCGATGGCACCGCTGTGACCAAAGTGACTAGAGGATAAGGGAGATTTTGAATCTCTGCACACACTTTTGGACACTGGACACTTTTGGATTGTGTGAGGCCCTCTGATATCTGAGCGCTATGTCACAGGCTCGATGGCACAGCTGTGACCAAAGTGACTAGAGGATAAGGAGATTTTGAATCTCTGCACACACTTTTGGACACTGGACACTTTTGGATTGTGTGAGGCCTAATGAATATCTGAGCACTATGTGACAGGCTCGATGGCACAGCTGTGACCAAAGTGACTAGAGGATAAGGGAGATTTTGAATCTCTGCACACACTTTTGGACACTGGACACTTATGGATTGTGTGAGGCCCAATGAATATCTGAGCGCTATGTGACAGGCTCGATGGCACAGCTGTGACCAAAGTGACTAGAGGATAAGGGAGATTTTGAATCTCTGCACACACTTTTGGACACTCGACACTTTTGGATTGTGTGAGGCCCAATGAATATCTGAGCGCTATGTGACAGGCTCGATGGCACAGCTGTGACCAAAGTGACTAGAGGATAAGGGAGATTTTGAATCTCTGCACACACTTTTGGACACTGGACACTTTTGGATTGTGTGAGGCCCACTGATATCTGAGCGCTATGTCACAGGCTCGATGGCACAGCTGTGACCAAAATGACTAGAGGATAAGGGAGATTTTGAATCTCTGCACACACTTTTGGACACTGGACACTTTTGGATTGTGTGAGGCCCACTGATATCTGAGCGCTATGTGACAGGCTCGATGGCACAGCTGTGACCAAAGTGACTAGAGGATAAGGGAGATTTTGAATCTCTGCACACACTTTTGGACACTGGACACTTTTGGATTGTGTGAGGCCCAATGAATATCTGAGCGCTATGTGACAGGCTCGATGGCACAGCTGTGACCAAAGAGACTAGAGGATAAGGGAGATTTTGAATCTCTGCACACACTTTTGGACACTGGACACTTTTGGATTGTGTGAGGCCCAATGAATATCTGAGTGCTATGTGACAGGCTCGATGGCACAGCTGTGACCAAAGTGACTAGAGGATAAGAGAGATTTTGAATCTCTGCACACACTTTTGGACACTGGACACTTTTGGATTGTGTGAGGCCCAATGAATATCTGAGCGCTATGTGACAGGCTCGATGGCACAGCTGTGACCAAAGTGACTAGAGGATAAGGGAGATTTTGAATCTCTGCACACACTTTTGGACACTGGACACTTTTGGATTGTGTGAGGCCCACTGATATCTGAGCGCTATGTGACAGGCTCGATGGCACAGCTGTGACCAAAGTGACTAGAGGATAAGGGAGATTTTGAATCTCTGCACACACTTTTGGACACTGGACACTTTTGGATTGTGTGAGGCCCAATGAATATCTGAGTGCTATGTGACAGGCTCGATGGCACAGCTGTGACCAAAGTGACTAGAGGATAAGGGAGATTTTGAATCTCTGCACACACTTTTGGACACTGGACACTTTTGGATTGTGTGAGGCCCAATGAATATATGAGCGCTATGTGACAGGCTCGATGGCACAGCTGTGACCAAAGTGACTAGAGGATAAGGGAGATTTTGAATCTCTGCACACACTTTTGGACACTGGACACTTTTGGATTGTGTGAAGCCCACTGATATCTGAGCGCTATGTGACAGGCTCGATGGCACAGCTGTGACCAAAGTGACTAGAGGATAAGGGAGATTTTGAATCTCTGCACACACTTTTGGACACTGGACACTTTTGGATTGTGTGAGGCCCAATGAATATCTGAGCGCTATGTCACAGGCTCGATGGCACAGCTGTGACCAAAGTGATTGGAGGATAAGGGAAATTTTGAATCTCTGCACACACTTTTGGACACTGGACACTTTTGGATTGTGTGAGGCCCAATGAATATCTGAGCGCTATGTGACAGGCTCGATGGCACAGCTGTGACCAAAGTGACTAGAGGATAAGGGAGATTTTGAATCTCTGCACACACTTTTGGACACTGGACACTTTTGGATTGTGTGAGGCCTAATGAATATATGAGCGCTATGTGACAGGCTCGATGGCACAGCTGTGACCAAAGTGACTAGAGGATAAGGGAGATTTTGAATCTCTGCACACACTTTTGGACACTGGACACTTTTGGATTGTGTGAGGCCCACTGATATCTGAGCGCTATGTGACAGGCTCGATGGCACAGCTGTGACCAAAGTGACTAGAGGATAAGGGAGATTTTGAATCTCTGCACACACTTTTGGACACTGGACACTTTTCGATTGTGTGAGGCCCAATGAATATCTGAGCGCTATGTGACAGGCTCGATGGCACAGCTGTGACCAAAGTGACTAGAGGATAAGGGAGATTTTGAATCTCTGCACATACTTTTGGACACTGGACACTTTTGGATTGTGTGAGGCCCAATGAATATCTGAGCGCTATGTGACAGGCTCGATGGCACAGCTGTGACCAAAGTGACTAGAGGATAAGGGAGATTTTGAATCTCTGCACACACTTTTGGACACTGGACACTTTTGGATTGTGTGAGGCCCAATTAATATCTGAGCGCTATGTGACAGGCTCGATGGCACAGCTGTGACCAAAGTGACTAGAGGATAAGGGAGATTTTGAATCTCTGCACACACTTTTGGACACTGGACTCTTTTGGATTGTGTGAGGCCCAATGAATATCTGAGCGCTATGTGACAGGCTCGATGGCACAGCTGTGACCAAAGTGACTAGAGGATAAGGGAGATTTTGAATGTCTGCATACACTTTTGGACACTGGACACTTTTGGATTGTGTGAGGCCCACTGATATCTGAGCGCTATGTGACAGGCTCGATGGCACAGCTGTGACCAAAGTGACTAGAGGATAAGGGAGATTTTGAATCTCTGCACACACTTTTGGACACTGGTCACTTTTGGATTGTGTGAGGCCCACTGATATCTGAGCGCTATGTCACAGGCTCGATGGCACAGCTGTGACCAAAGTGACTAGAGGATAAGGGAGATTTTGAATCTCTGCACACACTTTTGGACACTGGACACTTTTGGATTGTGTGAGGCCCAATGAATATCTGAGCGCTATGTGACAGGCTCGATGGCACAGCTGTGACCAAAGTGACTAGAGGATAAGGGAGATTTTGAATCTCTGCACACACTTTTGGACACTGGACACTTTTGGATTGTGTGAGGCCCAATGAATATCTGAGCGCTATGTGACAGTCTCGATGGCACAGCTGTGAACAAAGTGACTAGAGGATAAGGGAGATTTTGAATCTCTGCACACACGTTTGGACACTGGACACTTTTGGATTGTGTGAGGCCCAATGAATATCTGAGCGCTATGTGACAGGCTCGATGGCACAGCTGTGACCAAAGTGACTAGAGGATAAGGGAGATTTTGAATCTCTGCACACACTTTTGGACACTGGACACTTTTGGACTGTGCGAGGCCCAATGAATATCTGAGCGCTATGTGACAGGCTCGATGGCACAGCTGTGACCAAAGTGACTAGAGGATAAGAGAGATTTTGAATCTCTGCACACACTTTTGGACACTGGACACTTTTGGATTGTGTGAGGCCCAATGAATATCTGAGCGCTATGTGACAGGCTCGATGGCACAGCTGTGACCAAAGTGACTAGAGGATAAGGGAGATTTTGAATCTCTGCACACACTTTTGGACACTGGACACTTTTGGATTGTGTGAGGCCCTCTGATATCTGAGCGCTATGTCACAGGCTCGATGGCACAGCTGTGACCAAAGTGACTAGAGGATAAGGAGATTTTAAATCTCTGCACACACTTTTGGACACTGGACACTTTTGGATTGTGTGAGGCCTAATGAATATCTGAGCACTATGTGACAGGCTCGATGGCACAGCTGTGACCAATGTGACTAGAGGATAAGGGAGATTTTGAATCTCTGCACACACTTTTGGACACTGGACACTTTTGGATTGTGTGAGGCCCAATGAATATCTGAGCGCTATGTGACAGGCTCGATGGCACAGCTGTGACCAAAGTGACTAGAGGATAAGGGAGATTTTGAATCTCTGCACACACTTTTGGACACTGGACACTTTTGGATTGTGTGAGGCCCAATGAATATCTGAGCGCTATGTGACAGGCTCGATGGCACAGCTGTGACCAAAGTGACTAGAGGATAAGGGAGATTTTGAATCTCTGCACACACTTTTGGACACTGGACACTTTTGGATTGTGTGAGGCCCAATGAATATCTGAGCGCTATGTGACAGGCTCGATGGCACAGCTGTGACCAAAGTGACTAGAGGATAAGGGAGACTTTGAATCTCTGCACACACTTTTGGACACTGGACACTTTTGGATTGTGTGAGGCCCACTGATATCTGAGCGCTATGTGACAGGCTCGATGGCACAGCTGTGACCAAAGTGACTAGAGGATAAGGGAGATTTTGAATCTCTGCACACACTTTTGGACACTGGACACTTTTGGATTGTGTGAGGCCCACTGATATCTGAGCGCTATGTCACAGGCTCGATGGCACAGCTGTGACCAAAGTGACTAGAGGATAAGGGAGATTTTGAATCTCTGCACACACTTTTGGACACTGGACACTTTTGGATTGTGTGAGGCCCACTGATATCTGAGCGCTATGTGACAGGCTCGATGGCACAGCTGTGACCAAAGTGACTAGAGGATAAGGGAGATTTTGAATCTCTGCACACACTTTTGGACACTGGACACTTTTGGATTGTGTGAAGCCCACTGATATCTGAGCGCTATGTGACAGGCTCGATGGCACAGCTGTGACCAAAGTGACTAGAGGATAAGGGAGATTTTGAATCTCTGCACACACTTTTGGACACTGGACACTTTTGGATTGTGTGAGGCCCAATGAATATCTGAGCGCTATGTGACAGGCTCGATGGCACAGCTGTGACCAAAGTGACTAGAGGATAAGGGAGACTTTGAATCTCTGCACACACTTTTGGACACTGGACACTTTTGGATTGTGTGAGGCCCACTGATATCTGAGCGCTATGTGACAGGCTCGATGGCACAGCTGTGACCAAAGTGACTAGAGGATAAGGGAGATTTTGAATCTCTGCACACACTTTTGGACACTGGACACTTTTGGATTGTGTGAGGCCCACTGATATCTGAGCGCTATGTCACAGGTTCGATGGCACAGCTGTGACCAAAATGACTAGAGGATATGGGAGATTTTGAATCTCTGCACACACTTTTGGACACTGGACACTTTTGGATTGTGTGAGGCCCACTGATATCTGAGCGCTATGTCACAGGCTCGATGGCACAGCTGTGACCAAAGTGACTAGAGGATAAGGGAGATTTTGAATCTCTGCACACACTTTTGGACACTGGACACTTTTGGATTGTGTGAGGCCCAATGAATATCTGAGCGCTATGTGACAGGCTCGATGGCACAGCTGTGACCAAAGTGACTAGAGGATAAGGGAGATTTTGAATCTCTGCACACACTTTTGGACACTGGACACTTTTGGATTGTGTGAGGCCCAATGAATATCTGAGTGCTATGTGACAGGCTCGATGGCACAGCTGTGACCAAAGTGACTAGAGGATAAGGGAGATTTTGAATCTCTGCACACACTTTTGGACACTGGACACTTTTGGATTGTGTGAGGCCCAATGAATATCTGAGCGCTATGTGACAGGCTCGATGGCACAGCTGTGACCAAAGTGACTAGAGGATAAGGGAGATTTTGAATCTCTGCACACACTTTTGGACACTGGACACTTTTGGATTGTGTGAGGCCCACTGATATCTGAGCGCTATGTGACAGGCTCGATGGCACAGCTGTGACCAAAGTGACTAGAGGATAAGGGAGATTTTGAATCTCTGCACACACTTTTGGACACTGGACACTTTTGGATTGTGTGAGGCCCAATGAATATCTGAGTGCTATCTGACAGGCTCGATGGCACAGCTGTGACCAAAGTGACTAGAGGATAAGGGAGATTTTGAATCTCTGCACACACTTTTGGACACTGGACACTTTTGGATTGTGTGAGGCCCAATGAATATCTGAGCGCTATGTGACAGGCTCGATGGCACAGCTGTGACCAAAGTGACTAGAGGATAAGGGAGATTTTGAATCTCTGCACACACTTTTGGACACTGGACACTTTTGGATTGTGTGAAGCCCACTGATATCTGAGCGCTATGTGACAGGCTCGATGGCACAGCTGTGACCAAAGTGACTAGAGGATAAGGGAGATTTTGAATCTCTGCACACACTTTTGGACACTGGACACTTTTGGATTGTGTGAGGCCCAATGAATATCTGAGCGCTATGTCACAGGCTCGATGGCACAGCTGTGACCAAAGTGATTGGAGGATAAGGGAAATTTTGAATCTCTGCACACACTTTTGGACACTGGACACTTTTGAATTGTGTGAGGCACAATGAATATCTGAGCGCTATGTGACAGGCTCGATGGCACAGCTGTGACCAAAGTGACTAGAGGATAAGGGAGATTTTGAATCTCTGCACACACATTTGGACACTGGACACTTTTGGATTGTGTGAGGCCCACTGATATCTGAGCGCTATGTGACAGGCTCGATGGCACAGCTGTGACCAAAGTGACTAGAGGATAAGGGAGATTTTGAATCTCTGCACACACTTTTGGACACTGGACACTTTTGGATTGTGTGAGGCCCACTGATATCTGAGCGCTATGTGACAGGCTTGATGGCACAGCTGTGACCAAAGTGACTAGAGGATAAGGGAGATTTTGTATCTCTGTACACACTTTTGGACACTGGACACTTTTGGATTGTGTGAGGCCCAATGAATATCTGAGCGCTATGTGACAGGCTCGATGGCACAGCTGTGACCAAAGTGACTAGAGGATAAGGGAGATTTTGAATCTCTGCACACACTTTTGGACACTGGACACTTTGGATTGTGTGAGGCCCACTGATATCTGAGCGCTATGTGACAGGCTCGATGGCACATCTGTGACCAAAGTGACTAGAGGATAAGGGAGATTTTGAATCTCTGCACACACTTTTGGACACTGGACACTTTTGGATTGTGTGAGGCCCAATGAATATCTGAGTGCTATGTGACAGGCTCGATGGCACAGCTGTGACCAAAGTGACTAGAGGATAAGGGAGATTTTGAATCTCTGCACACACTTTTGGACACTGGACACTTTTGGATTGTGTGAGGCCCAATGAATATCTGAGCGCTATGTGACAGGCTCGATGGCACAGCTGTGACCAAAGTGACTAGAGGATAAGGGAGATTTTGAATCTCTGCACACACTTTTGGACACTGGACACTTTTGGATTGTGTGAAGTCCACTGATATCTGAGCGCTATGTGACAGGCTCGATGGCACAGCTGTGACCAAAGTGACTAGAGGATAAGGGAGATTTTGAATCTCTGCACACACTTTTGGACACTGGACACTTTTGGATTGTGTGAGGCCCAATGAGTATCTGAGCGCTATGTCACAGGCTCGATGGCACAGCTGTGACCAAAGTGATTGGAGGATAAGGGAAATTTTGAATCTCTGCACACACTTTTGGACACTGGACACTTTTGGATTGTGTGAGGCCCAATGAATATCTGAGCGCTATGTGACAGGCTCGATGGCACAGCTGTGACCAAAGTGACTAGAGGATAAGGGAGATTTTGAATCTCTGCACACACATTTGGACACTGGACACTTTTGGATTGTGTGAGGCCCACTGATATCTGAGCGCTATGTGACAGGCTCGATGGCACAGCTGTGACGAAAGTGACTAGAGGATAAGGGAGATTTTGAATCTCTGCACACACTTTTGGACACTGGACACTTTTGGATTGTGTGAGGCCCACTGATATCTGAGCGCTATGTGACAGGCTTGATGGCACAGCTGTGACCAAAGTGACTAGAGGATAAGGGAGATTTTGAATCTCTGTACACACTTTTGGACACTGGACACTTTTGGATTGTGTGAGGCCCAATGAATATCTGAGCGCTATGTGACAGGCTCGATGGCACAGCTGTGACCAAAGTGACTAGAGGATAAGGGAGATTTTGAATCTCTGCACACACTTTTGGACACTGGACACTTTTGGATTGTGTGAGGCCCACTGATATCTGAGCGCTATGTGACAGGCTCGATGGCACAGCTGTGACCAAAGTGACTAGAGGATAAGGGAGATTTTGAATCTATACACACACTTTTGGACACTGGACACTTTTGGATTGTGTGAGGCCCAATGAATATCTGAGCGCTATGTGACAGGCTCGATGGCACAGCTGTGACCAAAGTGACTAGAGGATAAGGGAGATTTTGAATCTCTGCACACACTTTTGGACACTGGACACTTTTGGATTGTGTGAGGCCCACTGATATCTGAGCTCTATGTCACAGGCTCGATGGCACAGCTGTGACCAAAGTGACTAGAGGATAAGGGAGATTTTGAATCTCTGCACACACTTTTGGACACTGGACACTTTTGGATTGTGTGAGGCCCAATGAATATCTGAGCGCTATGTGACAGGCTCGATGGCACAGCTGTGACCAAAGTGACTAGAGGATAAGGGAGATTTTGAATCTCTGCACACACTTTTGGACACTGGACACTTTTGGATTGTGTGAGGCCCAATGAATATCTGAGCGCTATGTGACAGGCTCGATGGCACAGCTGTGACCAAAGAGACTAGAGGATAAGGGAGATTTTGAATCTCTGCACACACTTTTGGACACTGGACACTTTTGGATTGTGTGAGGCCCACTGATATCTGAGCGCTATGTGACAGGCTCGATGGCACAGCTGTGACCAAAGTGACTAGAGGATAAGGGAGATTTTGAATCTCTGCACACACTTTTGGACACTGGACACTTTTGGATTGTGTGAGGCCCACTGATATCTGAGCGCTATGTCACAGGCTCGATGGCACAGCTGTGACCAAAGTGACTAGAGGATAAGGGAGATTTTGAATCTCTGCACACACTTTTGGACACTGGACACTTTTGGATTGTGTGAGGCCCAATGAATATCTGAGCGCTATGTGACAGGCTCGATGGCACAGCTGTGACCAAAGTGACTAGAGGATAAGGGAGATTTTGAATCTCTGCACACACTTTTGGACACTGGACACTTTTGGATTGTGTGAGGCCCAATGAATATCTGAGCGCTATGTGACAGGCTCGATGGCACAGCTGTGACCAAAGTGACTAGAGGATAAGGGAGATTTTGAATCTCTGCACACACTTTTGGACACTGGACTCTTTTGGATTGTGTGAGGCCCAATGAATATCTGAGCGCTATGTGACAGGCTCGATGGCACAGCTGTGACCAAAGTGACTAGAGGATAAGGGAGATTTTGAATGTCTGCATACACTTTTGGACACTGGACACTTTTGGATTGTGTGAGGCCCACTGATATCTGAGCGCTATGTGACAGGCTCGATGGCACAGCTGTGACCAAAGTGACTAGAGGATAAGGGAGATTTTGAATCTCTGCACACACTTTTGGACACTGGTCACTTTTGGATTGTGTGAGGCCCACTGATATCTGAGCGCTATGTCACAGGCTCGATGGCACAGCTGTGACCAAAGTGACTAGAGGATAAGGGAGATTTTGAATCTCTGCACACACTTTTGGACACTGGACACTTTTGGATTGTGTGAGGCCCAATGAATATCTGAGCGCTATGTGACAGGCTCGATGGCACAGCTGTGACCAAAGTGACTAGAGGATAAGGGAGATTTTGAATCTCTGCACACACTTTTGGACACTGGACACTTTTGGATTGTGTGAGGCCCAATGAATATCTGAGCGCTATGTGACAGTCTCGATGGCACAGCTGTGAACAAAGTGACTAGAGGATAAGGGAGATTTTGAATCTCTGCACACACGTTTGGACACTGGACACTTTTGGATTGTGTGAGGCCCAATGAATATCTGAGCGCTATGTGACAGGCTCGATGGCACAGCTGTGACCAAAGTGACTAGAGGATAAGGGAGATTTTGAATCTCTGCACACACTTTTGGACACTGGACACTTTTGGACTGTGCGAGGCCCAATGAATATCTGAGCGCTATGTGACAGGCTCGATGGCACAGCTGTGACCAAAGTGACTAGAGGATAAGAGAGATTTTGAATCTCTGCACACACTTTTGGACACTGGACACTTTTGGATTGTGTGAGGCCCAATGAATATCTGAGCGCTATGTGACAGGCTCGATGGCACAGCTGTGACCAAAGTGACTAGAGGATAAGGGAGATTTTGAATCTCTGCACACACTTTTGGACACTGGACACTTTTGGATTGTGTGAGGCCCTCTGATATCTGAGCGCTATGTCACAGGCTCGATGGCACAGCTGTGACCAAAGTGACTAGAGGATAAGGAGATTTTAAATCTCTGCACACACTTTTGGACACTGGACACTTTTGGATTGTGTGAGGCCTAATGAATATCTGAGCACTATGTGACAGGCTCGATGGCACAGCTGTGACCAATGTGACTAGAGGATAAGGGAGATTTTGAATCTCTGCACACACTTTTGGACACTGGACACTTTTGGATTGTGTGAGGCCCAATGAATATCTGAGCGCTATGTGACAGGCTCGATGGCACAGCTGTGACCAAAGTGACTAGAGGATAAGGGAGATTTTGAATCTCTGCACACACTTTTGGACACTGGACACTTTTGGATTGTGTGAGGCCCAATGAATATCTGAGCGCTATGTGACAGGCTCGATGGCACAGCTGTGACCAAAGTGACTAGAGGATAAGGGAGATTTTGAATCTCTGCACACACTTTTGGACACTGGACACTTTTGGATTGTGTGAGGCCCAATGAATATCTGAGCGCTATGTGACAGGCTCGATGGCACAGCTGTGACCAAAGTGACTAGAGGATAAGGGAGACTTTGAATCTCTGCACACACTTTTGGACACTGGACACTTTTGGATTGTGTGAGGCCCACTGATATCTGAGCGCTATGTGACAGGCTCGATGGCACAGCTGTGACCAAAGTGACTAGAGGATAAGGGAGATTTTGAATCTCTGCACACACTTTTGGACACTGGACACTTTTGGATTGTGTGAGGCCCACTGATATCTGAGCGCTATGTCACAGGCTCGATGGCACAGCTGTGACCAAAGTGACTAGAGGATAAGGGAGATTTTGAATCTCTGCACACACTTTTGGACACTGGACACTTTTGGATTGTGTGAGGCCCACTGATATCTGAGCGCTATGTGACAGGCTCGATGGCACAGCTGTGACCAAAGTGACTAGAGGATAAGGGAGATTTTGAATCTCTGCACACACTTTTGGACACTGGACACTTTTGGATTGTGTGAAGCCCACTGATATCTGAGCGCTATGTGACAGGCTCGATGGCACAGCTGTGACCAAAGTGACTAGAGGATAAGGGAGATTTTGAATCTCTGCACACACTTTTGGACACTGGACACTTTTGGATTGTGTGAGGCCCAATGAATATCTGAGCGCTATGTGACAGGCTCGATGGCACAGCTGTGACCAAAGTGACTAGAGGATAAGGGAGACTTTGAATCTCTGCACACACTTTTGGACACTGGACACTTTTGGATTGTGTGAGGCCCACTGATATCTGAGCGCTATGTGACAGGCTCGATGGCACAGCTGTGACCAAAGTGACTAGAGGATAAGGGAGATTTTGAATCTCTGCACACACTTTTGGACACTGGACACTTTTGGATTGTGTGAGGCCCACTGATATCTGAGCGCTATGTCACAGGTTCGATGGCACAGCTGTGACCAAAATGACTAGAGGATAAGGGAGATTTTGAATCTCTGCACACACTTTTGGACACTGGACACTTTTGGATTGTGTGAGGCCCACTGATATCTGAGCGCTATGTCACAGGCTCGATGGCACAGCTGTGACCAAAGTGACTAGAGGATAAGGGAGATTTTGAATCTCTGCACACACTTTTGGACACTGGACACTTTTGGATTGTGTGAGGCCCAATGAATATCTGAGCGCTATGTGACAGGCTCGATGGCACAGCTGTGACCAAAGTGACTAGAGGATAAGGGAGATTTTGAATCTCTGCACACACTTTTGGACACTGGACACTTTTGGATTGTGTGAGGCCCAATGAATATCTGAGTGCTATGTGACAGGCTCGATGGCACAGCTGTGACCAAAGTGACTAGAGGATAAGGGAGATTTTGAATCTCTGCACACACTTTTGGACACTGGACACTTTTGGATTGTGTGAGGCCCAATGAATATCTGAGCGCTATGTCACAGGCTCGATGGCACAGCTGTGACCAAAGTGACTAGAGGATAAGGGAGATTTTGAATCTCTGCACACACTTTTGGACACTGGACACTTTTGGATTGTGTGAGGCCCACTGATATCTGAGCGCTATGTGACAGGCTCGATGGCACAGCTGTGACCAAAGTGACTAGAGGATAAGGGAGATTTTGAATCTCTGCACACACTTTTGGACACTGGACACTTTTGGATTGTGTGAGGCCCAATGAATATCTGAGTGCTATGTGACAGGCTCGATGGCACAGCTGTGACCAAAGTGACTAGAGGATAAGGGAGATTTTGAATCTCTGCACACACTTTTGGACACTGGACACTTTTGGATTGTGTGAGGCCCAATGAATATCTGAGCGCTATGTGACAGGCTCGATGGCACAGCTGTGACCAAAGTGACTAGAGGATAAGGGAGATTTTGAATCTCTGCACACACTTTTGGACACTGGACACTTTTGGATTGTGTGAAGCCCACTGATATCTGAGCGCTATGTGACAGGCTCGATGGCACAGCTGTGACCAAAGTGACTAGAGGATAAGGGAGATTTTGAATCTCTGCACACACTTTTGGACACTGGACACTTTTGGATTGTGTGAGGCCCAATGAATATCTGAGCGCTATGTCACAGGCTCGATGGCACAGCTGTGACCAAAGTGATTGGAGGATAAGGGAAATTTTGAATCTCTGCACACACTTTTGGACACTGGACACTTTTGGATTGTGTGAGGCCCAATGAATATCTGAGCGCTATGTGACAGGCTCGATGGCACAGCTGTGACCAAAGTGACTAGAGGATAAGGGAGATTTTGAATCTCTGCACACACATTTGGACACTGGACACTTTTGGATTGTGTGAGGCCCACTGATATCTGAGCGCTATGTGACAGGCTCGATGGCACAGCTGTGACCAAAGTGACTAGAGGATAAGGGAGATTTTGAATCTCTGCACACACTTTTGGACACTGGACACTTTTGGATTGTGTGAGGCCCACTGATATCTGAGCGCTATGTGACAGGCTTGATGGCACAGCTGTGACCAAAGTGACTAGAGGATAAGGGAGATTTTGTATCTCTGTACACACTTTTGGACACTGGACACTTTTGGATTGTGTGAGGCCCAATGAATATCTGAGCGCTATGTGACAGGCTCGATGGCACAGCTGTGACCAAAGTGACTAGAGGATAAGGGAGATTTTGAATCTCTGCACACACTTTTGGACACTGGACACTTTGGATTGTGTGAGGCCCACTGATATCTGAGCGCTATGTGACAGGCTCGATGGCACATCTGTGACCAAAGTGACTAGAGGATAAGGGAGATTTTGAATCTCTGCACACACTTTTGGACACTGGACACTTTTGGATTGTGTGAGGCCCAATGAATATCTGAGTGCTATGTGACAGGCTCGATGGCACAGCTGTGACCAAAGTGACTAGAGGATAAGGGAGATTTTGAATCTCTGCACACACTTTTGGACACTGGACACTTTTGGATTGTGTGAGGCCCAATGAATATCTGAGCGCTATGTGACAGGCTCGATGGCACAGCTGTGACCAAAGTGACTAGAGGATAAGGGAGATTTTGAATCTCTGCACACACTTTTGGACACTGTACACTTTTGGATTGTGTGAAGTCCACTGATATCTGAGCGCTATGTGACAGGCTCGATGGCACAGCTGTGACCAAAGTGACTAGAGGATAAGGGAGATTTTGAATCTCTGCACACACTTTTGGACACTGGACACTTTTGGATTGTGTGAGGCCCAATGAGTATCTGAGCGCTATGTCACAGGCTCGATGGCACAGCTGTGACCAAAGTGATTGGAGGATAAGGGAAATTTTGAATCTCTGCACACACTTTTGGACACTGGACACTTTTGGATTGTGTGAGGCCCAATGAATATCTGAGCGCTATGTGACAGGCTCGATGGCACAGCTGTGACCAAAGTGACTAGAGGATAAGGGAGATTTTGAATCTCTGCACACACATTTGGACACTGGACACTTTTGGATTGTGTGAGGCCCACTGATATCTGAGCGCTATGTGACAGGCTCGATGGCACAGCTGTGACGAAAGTGACTAGAGGATAAGGGAGATTTTGAATCTCTGCACACACTTTTGGACACTGGACACTTTTGGATTGTGTGAGGCCCACTGATATCTGAGCGCTATGTGACAGGCTTGATGGCACAGCTGTGACCAAAGTGACTAGAGGATAAGGGAGATTTTGAATCTCTGTACACACTTTTGGACACTGGACACTTTTGGATTGTGTGAGGCCCAATGAATATCTGAGCGCTATGTGACAGGCTCGATGGCACAGCTGTGACCAAAGTGACTAGAGGATAAGGGAGATTTTGAATCTCTGCACACACTTTTGGACACTGGACACTTTTGGATTGTGTGAGGCCCACTGATATCTGAGCGCTATGTGACAGGCTCGATGGCACAGCTGTGACCAAAGTGACTAGAGGATAAGGGAGATTTTGAATCTCTACACACACTTTTGGACACTGGACACTTTTGGATTGTGTGAGGCCCAATGAATATCTGAGCGCTATGTGACAGGCTCGATGGCACAGCTGTGACCAAAGTGACTAGAGGATAAGGGAGATTTTGAATCTCTGCACACACTTTTGGACACTGGACACTTTTGGATTGTGTGAGGCCCACTGATATCTGAGCTCTATGTCACAGGCTCGATGGCACAGCTGTGACCAAAGTGACTAGAGGATAAGGGAGATTTTGAATCTCTGCACACACTTTTGGACACTGGACACTTTTGGATTGTGTGAGGCCCAATGAATATCTGAGCGCTATGTGACAGGCTCGATGGCACAGCTGTGACCAAAGTGACTAGAGGATAAGGGAGATTTTGAATCTCTGCACACACTTTTGGACACTGGACACTTTTGGATTGTGTGAGGCCCAATGAATATCTGAGCGCTATGTGACAGGCTCGATGGCACAGCTGTGACCAAAGAGACTAGAGGATAAGGGAGATTTTGAATCTCTGCACACACTTTTGGACACTGGACACTTTTGGATTGTGTGAGGCCCACTGATATCTGAGCGCTATGTGACAGGCTCGATGGCACAGCTGTGACCAAAGTGACTAGAGGATAAGGGAGATTTTGAATCTCTGCACACACTTTTGGACACTGGACACTTTTGGATTGTGTGAGGCCCACTGATATCTGAGCGCTATGTCACAGGCTCGATGGCACAGCTGTGACCAAAGTGACTAGAGGATAAGGGAGATTTTGAATCTCTGCACACACTTTTGGACACTGGACACTTTTGGATTGTGTGAGGCCCAATGAATATCTGAGCGCTATGTGACAGGCTCGATGGCACAGCTGTGACCAAAGTGACTAGAGGATAAGGGAGATTTTGAATCTCTGCACACACTTTTGGACACTGGACACTTTTGGATTGTGTGAGGCCCAATGAATATCTGAGCGCTATGTGACAGGCTCGATGGCACAGCTGTGACCAAAGTGACTAGAGGATAAGGGAGATTTTGAATCTCTGCACACACTTTTGGACACTGGACACTTTTGGATTGAATGAAGCCCACTGATATCTGAGCGCTATGTGACAGGCTCGATGGCACAGCTGTGACCAAAGTGACTAGAGGATAAGGGAGATTTTGAATCTCTGCACACACTTTTGGACACTGGACACTTTTGGATTGTGTGAGGCCCAAAGAATATCTGAGCGCTATGTGACAGGCTCGATGGCACAGCTGTGACCAAAGTGACTAGAGGATAAGGGAGATTTTGAATCTCTGCACACACTTTTGGACACTGGACACTTTTGGATTGTGTGAGGCCCAATGAATATCTGAGCGCTATGTGACAGGCTCGATGGCACAGCTGTGACCAAAGTGACTAGAGGATAAGGGAGATTTTGAATCTCTGCACACACTTTTGGACACTGGACACTTTTGGATTGTGTGAGGCCCAATGAATATCTGAGCGCTATGTGACAGGCTCGATGGCACAGCTGTGACCAAAGTGACTAGAGGATATGGGAGATTTTGAATCTCTGCACACACTTTTGGACAATGGACACTTTTGGATTGTGTGAGGCCCAATGAATATCTGAGCGCTATGTGACAGGCTCGATGGCACAGCTGTGACGAAAGTGACTAGAGGATAAGGGAGATTTTGAATCTCTGCACACACTTTTGGACACTGGACACTTTTGGATTGTGTGAGGCCCACTGATATCTGAGCGCTATGTGACAGGCTCGATGGCACAGCTGTGACCAAAGTGACTAGAGGATAAGGGAGATTTTGAATCTCTGCACACACTTTTGGACACTGGACACTTTTGGATTGTGTGAGGCCCACTGATATCTGAGCGCTATGTGACAGGCTCGATGGCACAGCTGTGACCAAAGTGTCTAGAGGATAAGGGAGATTTTGAATCTCTGCACACACTTTTGGACACTGGACACTTTTGGATTGTGTGAGGCCCAATGAATATCTGAGCGCTATGTGACAGGCTCGATGGCACAGCTGTGACCAAAGTGACTAGAGGATAAGGGAGATTTTGAATCTCTGCACACACTTTTGGACACTGGACACTTTTGGATTGTGTGAGGCCCACTGATATCTGAGCGCTATGTGACAGGCTCGATGGCACAGCTGTGACCAAAGTGACTAGAGGCTAAGGGAGATTTTGAATCTCTGCACACACTTTTGGACACTGGACACTTTTGGATTGTGTGAGGCCCACTGATATCTGAGCGCTATGTGACAGGCTCGATGGCACAGCTGTGACCAAAGTGACTAGAGGATAAGGGAGATTTTGAATCTCTGCACACACTTTTGGACACTGGACACTTTTGGATTGTGTGAGGCCCACTGATATCTGAGCGCTATGTCACAGGCTCGATGGCACAGCTGTGACCAAAGTGACTAGAGGATAAGGGAGATTTTGAATCTCTGCACACACTTTTGGACACTGGACACTTTTGGATTGTGTGAGGCCCACTGATATCTGAGCGCTATGTGACAGGCTCGATGGCACAGCTGTGACCAAAGTGACTAGAGGATAAGGGAGATTTTGAATCTCTGCACACACTTTTGGACACTGGACACTTTTGGATTGTGTGAGGCCCACTGATATCTGAGCGCTATGTGACAGGCTCGATGGCACAGCTGTGACCAAAGTGACTAGAGGATAAGGGAAATTTTGAATCTCTGCACACACTTTTGGACACTGGACACTTTTGGATTGTGTGAGGCCCAATGAATATCTGAGCGCTATGTGACAGGCTCGATGGCACAGCTGTGACCAAAGTGACTAGAGGATAAGGGAGATTTTGAATCTCTGCACACACTTTTGGACACTGGACATTTTTGGATTGTGTGATGCCCAATGAATATCTGAGCGCAATGTCACAGGCTCGATGTCACAGCTGTGACCAAAGTGACTAGAGGATAAGGGAGATTTTGAATCTCTGCACACACTTTTGGACACTGGACACTTTTGGATTGTGTGAGGCCCACTGATATCTGAACGCTATGTCACAGGCTCGATGGCACAGCTGTGACCAAAGTGACTAGAGGATAAGGGAGATTTTGAATCTCTGCACACACTTTTGGACACTGGACACTTTTGGATTGTGTGAGGCCCACTGATATCTGAGCGCTATGTCACAGGCTCGATGGCACAGCTGTGACCAAAGTGACTAGAGGATAAGGGAGATTTTGAATCTCTGCACACACTTTTGGACACTGGACACTTTTGGATTGTGTGAGGCCCAATGAATATCTGAGCGCTATGTGACAGGCTCGATGGCACAGCTGTGACAAAAGTGACTAGAGGATAAGGGAGATTTTGAATCTCTGCACACACTTTTGGACACTGGACACTTTTGGATTGTGTGAGGCCCAATGAATATCTGAGCGCTATGTGACAGGCTCGATGGCACAGCTGTGACCAAAGTGACTAGAGGATAAGTGAGATTTTGAATCTCTGCACACACTTTTGGACACTGGACACTTTTGGATTGTGTGAGGCCCAATGAATATCTGAGCGCTATGTGACAGGCTCGATGGCACAGCTGTGACCAAAGTGACTAGAGGATAAGGGAGATTTTGAATCTCTGCACACACTTTTGGACACTGGACACTTTTGGATTGTGTGAGGCCCAATGAATATCTGAGCGCTATGTGACAGGCTCGATGGCACAGCTGTGACCAAAGTGACTAGAGGATAAGGGAGATTTTGAATCTCTGCACACACTTTTGGACACTGGACACTTTTGGATTGTGTGAGGCCCAATGAATATCTGAGCGCTATGTCACAGGCTCGATGGCACAGCTGTGACCAAAGTGACTAGAGGATAAGGGAGATTTTGAATCTCTGCACACACTTTTGGACACTGGACACTTTTGGATTGTGTGAGGCCCACTGATATCTGAGCGCTATGTGACAGGCTCGATGGCACAGCTGTGACCAAAGTGACTAGAGGTTAAGGGAGATTTTGAATCTCTGCACACACTTTTGGACACTGGACACTTTTGGATTGTGTGAGGCCCAATGAATATATGAGCGCTATGTGACAGGCTCGATGGCACAGCTGTGACCAAAGTGTCTAGAGGATAAGGGAGATTTTGAATCTCTGCACACACTTTTGGACACTGGACACTTTTGGATTGTGTGAGGCCCAATGAATATCTGAGCGCTATGTGACAGGCTCGATGGCACAGCTGTGACCAAAGTGACTAGAGGATAAGGGAGATTTTGAATCTCTGCACACACATTTGGACACTGGACACTTTTGGATTGTGTGAGGCCCACTGATATCTGAGCGCTATGTGACAGGCTCGATGGCACAGCTGTGACCAAAGTGACTAGAGGATAAGGGAGATTTTGAATCTCTGCACACACTTTTGGACACTGGACAATTTTGGATTGTGTGAGGCCCACTGATATCTGAGCGCTATGTGACAGGCTTGATGGCACAGCTGTGACCAAAGTGACTAGAGGATAAGGGAGATTTTGTATCTCTGTACACACTTTTGGACACTGGACACTTTTGGATTGTGTGAGGCCCACTGATATCTGAGCGCTATGTGACAGGCTCGATGGCACAGCTGTGACCAAAGTGACTAGAGGATAAGGGAGATTTTGAATCTCTGCACACACTTTTGGACACTGGACACTTTTGGATTGTGTGAGGCCCAATGAATATCTGAGTGCTATGTGACAGGCTCGATGGCACAGCTGTGACCAAAGTGACTAGAGGATAAGGGAGATTTTGAATCTCTGCACACACTTTTGGACACTGGACACTTTTGGATTGTGTGAGGCCCAATGAATATCTGAGCGCTATGTGACAGGCTCGATGGCACAGCTGTGACCAAAGTGACTAGAGGATAAGGGAGATTTTGAATCTCTGCACACACTTTTGGACACTTTACACTTTTGGATTGTGTGAAGTCCACTGATATCTGAGCGCTATGTGACAGGCTCGATGGCACAGCTGTGACCAAAGTGACTAGAGGATAAGGGAGATTTTGAATCTCTGCACACACTTTTGGACACTGGACACTTTTGGATTGTGTGAGGCCCAATGAGTATCTGAGCGCTATGTCACAGGCTCGATGGCACAGCTGTGACCAAAGTGATTGGAGGATAAGGGAAATTTTGAATCTCTGCACACACTTTTGGACACTGGACACTTTTGGATTGTGTGAGGCCCAATGAATATCTGAGCGCTATGTGACAGGCTCGATGGCACAGCTGTGACCAAAGATACTAGAGGATAAGGGAGATTTTGAATCTCTGCACACACATTTGGACACTGGACACTTTTGGATTGTGTGAGGCCCACTGATATCTGAGCGCTATGTGACAGGCTCGATGGCACAGCTGTGACGAAAGTGACTAGAGGATAAGGGAGATTTTGAATCTCTGCACACACTTTTGGACACTGGACACTTTTGGATTGTGTGAGGCCCACTGATATCTGAGCGCTATGTGACAGGCTTGATGGCACAGCTGTGACCAAAGTGACTAGAGGATAAGGGAGATTTTGAATCTCTGTACACACTTTTGGACACTGGACACTTTTGGATTGTGTGAGGCCCAATGAATATCTGAGCGCTATGTGACAGGCTCGATGGCACAGCTGTGACCAAAGTGACTAGAGGATAAGGGAGATTTTGAATCTCTGCACACACTTTTGGACACTGGACACTTTTGGATTGTGTGAGGCCCACTGATATCTGAGCGCTATGTGACAGGCTCGATGGCACAGCTGTGACCAAAGTGACTAGAGGATAAGGGAGATTTTGAATCTCTACACACACTTTTGGACACTGGACACTTTTGGATTGTGTGAGGCCCAATGAATATCTGAGCGCTATGTGACAGGCTCGATGGCACAGCTGTGACCAAAGTGACTAGAGGATAAGGGAGATTTTGAATCTCTGCACACACTTTTGGACACTGGACACTTTTGGATTGTGTGAGGCCCACTGATATCTGAGCTCTATGTCACAGGCTCGATGGCACAGCTGTGACCAAAGTGACTAGAGGATAAGGGAGATTTTGAATCTCTGCACACACTTTTGGACACTGGACACTTTTGGATTGTGTGAGGCCCAATGAATATCTGAGCGCTATGTGACAGGCTCGATGGCACAGCTGTGACCAAAGTGACTAGAGGATAAGGGAGATTTTGAATCTCTGCACACACTTTTGGACACTGGACACTTTTGGATTGTGTGAGGCCCAATGAATATCTGAGCGCTATGTGACAGGCTCGATGGCACAGCTGTGACCAAAGAGACTAGAGGATAAGGGAGATTTTGAATCTCTGCACACACTTTTGGACACTGGACACTTTTGGATTGTGTGAGGCCCACTGATATCTGAGCGCTATGTGACAGGCTCGATGGCACAGCTGTGACCAAAGTGACTAGAGGATAAGGGAGATTTTGAATCTCTGCACACACTTTTGGACACTGGACACTTTTGGATTGTGTGAGGCCCACTGATATCTGAGCGCTATGTCACAGGCTCGATGGCACAGCTGTGACCAAAGTGACTAGAGGATAAGGGAGATTTTGAATCTCTGCACACACTTTTGGACACTGGACACTTTTGGATTGTGTGAGGCCCAATGAATATCTGAGCGCTATGTGACAGGCTCGATGGCACAGCTGTGACCAAAGTGACTAGAGGATAAGGGAGATTTTGAATCTCTGCACACACTTTTGGACACTGGACACTTTTGGATTGTGTGAGGCCCAATGAATATCTGAGCGCTATGTGACAGGCTCGATGGCACAGCTGTGACCAAAGTGACTAGAGGATAAGGGAGATTTTGAATCTCTGCACACACTTTTGGACACTGGACACTTTTGGATTGAATGAAGCCCACTGATATCTGAGCGCTATGTGACAGGCTCGATGGCACAGCTGTGACCAAAGTGACTAGAGGATAAGGGAGATTTTGAATCTCTGCACACACTTTTGGACACTGGACACTTTTGGATTGTGTGAGGCCCAATGAATATCTGAGCGTTATGTGACAGGCTCGATGGCACAGCTGTGACCAAAGTGACTAGAGGATAAGGGAGATTTTGAATCTCTGCACACACTTTTGGACACTGGACACTTTTGGATTGTGTGAGGCCCAAAGAATATCTGAGCGCTATGTGACAGGCTCGATGGCACAGCTGTGACCAAAGTGACTAGAGGATAAGGGAGATTTTGAATCTCTGCACACACTTTTGGACACTGGACACTTTTGGATTGTGTGAGGCCCAATGAATATCTGAGCGCTATGTGACAGGCTCGATGGCACAGCTGTGACCAAAGTGACTAGAGGATAAGGGAGATTTTGAATCTCTGCACACACTTTTGGACACTGGACACTTTTGGATTGTGTGAGGCCCAATGAATATCTGAGCGCTATGTGACTGGCTCGATGGCACAGCTGTGACCAAAGTGACTAGAGGATATGGGAGATTTTGAATCTCTGCACACACTTTTGGACACTGGACACTTTTGGATTGTGTGAGGCCCAATGAATATCTGAGCGCTATGTGACAGGCTCGATGGCACAGCTGTGACCAAAGTGACTAGAGGATAAGGGAGATTTTGAATCTCTGCACACACGTTTGGACACTGGACACTTTTGGATTGTGTGAGGCCCAATGAATATCTGAGCGCTATGTGACAGGCTCGATGGCACAGCTGTGACGAAAGTGACTAGAGGATAAGGGAGATTTTGAATCTCTGCACACACTTTTGGACACTGGACACTTTTGGATTGTGTGAGGCCCACTGATATCTGAGCGCTATGTGACAGGCTCGATGGCACAGCTGTGACCAAAGTGACTAGAGGATAAGGGAGATTTTGAATGTCTGCACACACTTTTGGACACTGGACACTTTTGGATTGTGTGAGGCCCAATGAATATCTGAGCGCTATGTGACAGGCTCGATGGCACAGCTGTGACCAAAGAGACTAGAGGATAAGGGAGATTTTGAATCTCTGCACACACTTTTGGACACTGGACACTTTTGGATTGTGTGAGGCCCACTGATATCTGAGCGCTATGTGACAGGCTCGATGGCACAGCTGTGACCAAAGTGACTAGAGGATAAGGGAGATTTTGAATCTCTGCACACACTTTTGGACACTGGACACTTTTGGATTGTGTGAGGCCCACTGATATCTGAGCGCTATGTCACAGGCTCGATGGCACAGCTGTGACCAAAGTGACTAGAGGATAAGGGAGATTTTGAATCTCTGCACACACTTTTGGACACTGGACACTTTTGGATTGTGTGAGGCCCAATGAATATCTGAGCGCTATGTGACAGGCTCGATGGCACAGCTGTGACCAAAGTGACTAGAGGATAAGGGAGATTTTGAATCTCTGCACACACTTTTGGACACTGGACACTTTTGGATTGTGTGAGGCCCAATGAATATCTGAGCGCTATGTGACAGGCTCGATGGCACAGCTGTGACCAAAGTGACTAGAGGATAAGGGAGATTTTGAATCTCTGCACACACTTTTGGACACTGGACACTTTTGGATTGAATGAAGCCCACTGATATCTGAGCGCTATGTGACAGGCTCGATGGCACAGCTGTGACCAAAGTGACTAGAGGATAAGGGAGATTTTGAATCTCTGCACACACTTTTGGACACTGGACACTTTTGGATTGTGTGAGGCCCAATGAATATCTGAGCGTTATGTGACAGGCTCGATGGCACAGCTGTGACCAAAGTGACTAGAGGATAAGGGAGATTTTGAATCTCTGCACACACTTTTGGACACTGGACACTTTTGGATTGTGTGAGGCCCAAAGAATATCTGAGCGCTATGTGACAGGCTCGATGGCACAGCTGTGACCAAAGTGACTAGAGGATAAGGGAGATTTTGAATCTCTGCACACACTTTTGGACACTGGACACTTTTGGATTGTGTGAGGCCCAATGAATATCTGAGCGCTATGTGACAGGCTCGATGGCACAGCTGTGACCAAAGTGACTAGAGGATAAGGGAGATTTTGAATCTCTGCACACACTTTTGGACACTGGACACTTTTGGATTGTGTGAGGCCCAATGAATATCTGAGCGCTATGTGACAGGCTCGATGGCACAGCTGTGACCAAAGTGACTAGAGGATATGGGAGATTTTGAATCTCTGCACACACTTTTGGACACTGGACACTTTTGGATTGTGTGAGGCCCAATGAATATCTGAGCGCTATGTGACAGGCTCGATGGCACAGCTGTGACCAAAGTGACTAGAGGATAAGGGAGATTTTGAATCTCTGCACACACGTTTGGACACTGGACACTTTTGGATTGTGTGAGGCCCAATGAATATCTGAGCGCTATGTGACAGGCTCGATGGCACAGCTGTGACGAAAGTGACTAGAGGATAAGGGAGATTTTGAATCTCTGCACACACTTTTGGACACTGGACACTTTTGGATTGTGTGAGGCCCACTGATATCTGAGCGCTATGTGACAGGCTCGATGGCACAGCTGTGACCAAAGTGACTAGAGGATAAGGGAGATTTTGAATGTCTGCACACACTTTTGGACACTGGAGACTTTTGGATTGTGTGAGGCCCACTGATATCTGAGCGCTATGTGACAGGCTCGATGGCACAGCTGTGACCAAAGTGACTAGAGGATAAGGGAGATTTTGAATGTCTGCACACACTTTTGGACACTGGACACTTTTGGATTGTGTGAGGCCCAATGAATATCTGAGCGCTATGTGACAGGCTCGATGGCACAGCTGTGACCAAAGTGACTAGAGGATAAGGGAGATTTTGAATCTCTGCACACACTTTTGGACACTGGACACTTTTGGATTGTGTGAGGCCCAATGAATATCTGAGCGCTATGTGACAGGCTCGATGGCACAGCTGTGACCAAAGTGACTAGAGGATAAGGGAGATTTTGAATCTCTGCACACACTTTTGTACACTGGACACTTTTGGATTGTGTGACGCCTACTGATATCTGAGCGCTATGTGACAGGCTCGATGGCACAGCTGTGACCAAAGTGACTAGAGGCTAAGGGAGATTTTGAATCTCTGCACACACTTTTGGACACTGGACACTTTTGGATTGTGTGAGGCCCACTGATATCTGAGCGCTATGTGACAGGCTCGATGGCACAGCTGTGACCAAAGTGACTAGAGGATAAGGGAGATTTTGAATCTCTGCACACACTTTTGGACACTGGACACTTTTGGATTGTGTGAGGCCCACTGATATCTGAGCGCTATGTTACAGGCTCGATGGCACAGCTGTGACCAAAGTGACTAGAGGATAAAGGAGATTTTGAATCTCTGCACACACTTTTGGACACTGGACACTTTTGGATTGTGTGAGGCCCACTGATATCTGAGCGCTATGTGACAGGCTCGATGGCACAGCTGTGACCAAAGTGACTAGAGGATAAGGGAGATTTTGAATCTCTGCACACACTTTTGGACACTGGACACTTTTGGATTGTGTGAGGCCCACTGATATCTGAGCGCTATGTGACAGGCTCGATGGCACAGCTGTGACCAAAGTGACTAGAGGATAAGGGAAATTTTGAATCTCTGCCCACACTTTTGGACACTGGACACTTTTGGATTGTGTGAGGCCCAATGAATATCTGAGCGCTATGTGACAGGCTCGATGGCACAGCTGTGACCAAAGTGACTAGAGGATAAGGGAGATTTTGAATCTCTGCACACACTTTTGGACACTGGACACTTTTGGATTGTGTGAGGCCCAATGAATATCTGAGCGCTATGTCACAGGCTCGATGGCACAGCTGTGACCAAAGTGACTAGAGGATAAGGGAGATTTTGAATCTCTGCACACACTTTTGGACACTGGACACTTTTGGATTGTGTGAGGCCCAATGAATATCTGAGCGCTATGTGACAGGCTCGATGGCACAGCTGTGACCAAAGTGACTAGAGGATAAGGGAGATTTTGAATCTCTGCACACACTTTTGGACACTGGACACTTTTGGATTGTGTGAGGCCCAATGAATATCTGAGCGCTATGTGACAGGCTCGATGGCACAGCTGTGACCAAAGTGACTAGAGGATAAGGGAGATTTTGAATCTCTGCACACACTTTTGGACACTGGACACTTTTGGATTGTGTGAGGCCCAATGAATATCTGAGCGCTATGTGACAGGCTCGATGGCACAGCTGTGACCAAAGTGACTAGAGGATAAGGGAGATTTTGAATCTCTGCACACACTTTTGGACACTGGACACTTTTGGATTGTGTGAGGCCCAATGAATATCTGAGCGCTATGTCACAGGCTCGATGGCACAGCTGTGACCAAAGTGACTAGAGGATAAGGGAGATTTTGAATCTCTGCACACACTTTTGGACACTGGACACTTTTGGATTGTGTGAGGCCCACTGATATCTGAGCGCTATGTGACAGGCTCGATGGCACAGCTGTGACCAAAGTGACTAGAGGATAAGGGAGATTTTGAATCTCTGCACACACTTTTGGACACTGGACACTTTTGGATTGTGTGAGGCCCACTGATATCTGAGCGCTATGTCACAGGCTCGATGGCACAGCTGTGACCAAAGTGACTAGAGGATAAGGGAGATTTTGAATCTCTGCACACACTTTTGGACACTGGACACTTTTGGATTGTGTGAGGCCCAATGAATATCTGAGCGCTATGTGACAGGCTCGATGGCACAGCTGTGACAAAAGTGACTAGAGGATAAGGGAGATTTTGAATCTCTGCACACACTTTTGGACACTGGACACTTTTGGATTGTGTGAGGCCCAATGAATATCTGAGCGCTATGTGACAGGCTCGATGGCACAGCTGTGACCAAAGTGACTAGAGGATAAGTGAGATTTTGAATCTCTGCACACACTTTTGGACACTGGACACTTTTGGATTGTGTGAGGCCCAATGAATATCTGAGCGCTATGTGACAGGCTCGATGGCACAGCTGTGACCAAAGTGACTAGAGGATAAGGGAGATTTTGAATCTCTGCACACACTTTTGGACACTGGACACTTTTGGATTGTGTGAGGCCCAATGAATATCTGAGCGCTATGTGACAGGCTCGATGGCACAGCTGTGACCAAAGTGACTAGAGGATAAGGGAGATTTTGAATCTCTGCACACACTTTTGGACACTGGACACTTTTGGATTGTGTGAGGCCCAATGAATATCTGAGCGCTATGTCACAGGCTCGATGGCACAGCTGTGACCAAAGTGACTAGAGGATAAGGGAGATTTTGAATCTCTGCACACACTTTTGGACACTGGACACTTTTGGATTGTGTGAGGCCCACTGATATCTGAGCGCTATGTGACAGGCTCGATGGCACAGCTGTGACCAAAGTGACTAGAGGTTAAGGGAGATTTTGAATCTCTGCACACACTTTTGGACACTGGACACTTTTGGATTGTGTGAGGCCCACTGATATCTGAGCGCTATGTGACAGGCTCGATGGCACAGCTGTGACCAAAGTGACTAGAGGATAAGGGAGATTTTGAATCTCTGCACACACTTTTGGACACTGGATACTTTTGGATTGTGTGAGGCCCACTGATATCTGAGCGTTATGTCAAAGGCTCGATGGCACAGCTGTGACCAAAGTGACTAGAGGATAAGGGAGATTTTGAATCTCTGCACACACTTTTGGACACTGGACACTTTTGGATTGTGTGAGGCCCAATGAATATCTGAGCGCTATGTGACAGGCTCGATGGCACAGCTGTGACCAAAGTGACTAGAGGATAAGGGAGATTTTGAATCTCTGCACACACTTTTGGACACTGGACACTTTTGGATTGTGTGAGGCCCAATGAATTTCTGAGCGCTATGTGACAGGCTCGATGGCACAGCTGTGACCAAAGTGACTAGAGGATAAGGGAGATTTTGAATCTCTGCACACACTTTTGGACACTGGACACTATTGGATTGTGTGAGGCCCAATGAATATCTGAGCGCTATGTGACAGGCTCGATGGCACAGCTGTGACCAAAGTGACTAGAGGATAAGGGAGATTTTGAATCTCTGCACACACTTTTGGACACTGGACACTTTTGGATTGTGTGAGGCCCACTGATATCTGAGCGCTATGTGACAGGCTCGATGGCACAGCTGTGACCAAAGTGACTAGAGGATAAGGGAGATTTTGAATCTATGCACACACTTTTGGACACTGGACACTTTTGGATTGTGTGAGGCCCAATGAATATCTGAGAGCTATGTGACAGGCTCGATGGCACAGCTGTGACCAAAGTGACTAGAGAATAAGGGAGATTTTGAATCTCTGCACACACTTTTGGACACTGGACACTTTTGGACTGTGTGAGGCCCAATGAATATCTGAGCGCTATGTGACAGGCTCGATGGCACAGCTGTGACCAAAGTGACTAGAGGATAAGGGAGATTTTGAATCTCTGCACACACTTTTGGACACTGGACACTTTTGGATTGTGTGAGGCCCAATGAATATCTGAGCGCTATGTCACAGGCTCGATGGCACAGCTGTGACCAAAGTGACTAGAGGATAAGGGAGATTTTGAATCTCTGCACACACTTTTGGACACTGGACACTTTTGGATTGTGTGAGGCCCACAGATATCTGAGCGCTATGTGACAGGCTCGATGGCACAGCTGTGACCAAAGTGACTAGAGGATAAGGGAGATTTTGAATCTCTGCACACACTTTTGGACACTGGACACTTTTGGATTGTGTGAGGCCCACAGATATCTGAGCGCTATGTGACAGGCTTGATGGCACAGCTGTGACCAAAGTGACTAGAGGATAAGGGAGATTTTGTATCTCTGTACACACTTTTGGACACTGGACACTTTTGGATTGTGTGAGGCCCACTGATATCTGAGCGCTATGTGACAGGCTCGATGGCACAGCTGTGACCAAAGTGACTAGAGGATAAGGGAGATTTTGAATCTCTGCACACACTTTTGGACACTGGACACTTTTGGATTGTGTGAGGCCCAATGAATATCTGAGTGCTATGTGACAGGCTCGATGGCACAGCTGTGACCAAAGTGACTAGAGGATAAGGGAGATTTTGAATCTCTGCACACACTTTTGGACACTGGACACTTTTGGATTGTGTGAGGCCCAATGAATATCTGAGCGCTATGTGACAGGCTCGATGGCACAGCTGTGACCAAAGTGACTAGAGGATAAGGGAGATTTTGAATCTCTGCACACACTTTTGGACACTTTAAACTTTTGGATTGTGTGAAGTCCACTGATATCTGAGCGCTATGTGACAGGCTCGATGGCACAGCTGTGACCAAAGTGACTAGAGGATAAGGGAGATTTTGAATCTCTGCACACACTTTTGGACACTGGACACTTTTGGATTGTGTGAGGCCCAATGAGTATCTGAGCGCTATGTCACAGGCTCGATGGCACAGCTGTGACCAAAGTGATTGGAGGATAAGGGAAATTTTGAATCTCTGCACACACTTTTGGACACTGGACACTTTTGGATTGTGTGAGGCCCAATGAATATCTGAGCGCTATGTGACAGGCTCGATGGCACAGCTGTGACCAAAGTGACTAGAGGATAAGGGAGATTTTGAATCTCTGCACACACATTTGGACACTGGACACTTTTGGATTGTGTGAGGCCCACTGATATCTGAGCGCTATGTGACAGGCTCGATGGCACAGCTGTGACGAAAGTGACTAGAGGATAAGGGAGATTTTGAATCTCTGCACACACTTTTGGACACTGGACACTTTTGGATTGTGTGAGGCCCACTGATATCTGAGCGCTATGTGACAGGCTTGATGGCACAGCTGTGACCAAAGTGACTAGAGGATAAGGGAGATTTTGAATCTCTGTACACACTTTTGGACACTGGACACTTTTGGATTGTGTGAGGCCCAATGAATATCTGAGCGCTATGTGACAGGCTCGATGGCACAGCTGTGACCAAAGTGACTAGAGGATAAGGGAGATTTTGAATCTCTGCACACACTTTTGGACACTGGACACTTTTGGATTGTGTGAGGCCCACTGATATCTGAGCGCTATGTGACAGGCTCGATGGCACAGCTGTGACCAAAGTGACTAGAGGATAAGGGAGATTTTGAATCTCTACACACACTTTTGGACACTGGACACTTTTGGATTGTGTGAGGCCCAATGAATATCTGAGCGCTATGTGACAGGCTCGATGGCACAGCTGTGACCAAAGTGACTAGAGGATAAGGGAGATTTTGAATCTCTGCACACACTTTTGGACACTGGACACTTTTGGATTGTGTGAGGCCCACTGATATCTGAGCTCTATGTCACAGGCTCGATGGCACAGCTGTGACCAAAGTGACTAGAGGATAAGGGAGATTTTGAATCTCTGCACACACTTTTGGACACTGGACACTTTTGGATTGTGTGAGGCCCAATGAATATCTGAGCGCTATGTGACAGGCTCGATGGCACAGCTGTGACCAAAGTGACTAGAGGATAAGGGAGATTTTGAATCTCTGCACACACTTTTGGACACTGGACACTTTTGGATTGTGTGAGGCCCAATGAATATCTGAGCGCTATGTGACAGGCTCGATGGCACAGCTGTGACCAAAGAGACTAGAGGATAAGGGAGATTTTGAATCTCTGCACACACTTTTGGACACTGGACACTTTTGGATTGTGTGAGGCCCACTGATATCTGAGCGCTATGTGACAGGCTCGATGGCACAGCTGTGACCAAAGTGACTAGAGGATAAGGGAGATTTTGAATCTCTGCACACACTTTTGGACACTGGACACTTTTGGATTGTGTGAGGCCCACTGATATCTGAGCGCTATGTCACAGGCTCGATGGCACAGCTGTGACCAAAGTGACTAGAGGATAAGGGAGATTTTGAATCTCTGCACACACTTTTGGACACTGGACACTTTTGGATTGTGTGAGGCCCAATGAATATCTGAGCGCTATGTGACAGGCTCGATGGCACAGCTGTGACCAAAGTGACTAGAGGATAAGGGAGATTTTGAATCTCTGCACACACTTTTGGACACTGGACACTTTTGGATTGTGTGAGGCCCAATGAATATCTGAGCGCTATGTGACAGGCTCGATGGCACAGCTGTGACCAAAGTGACTAGAGGATAAGGGAGATTTTGAATCTCTGCACACACTTTTGGACACTGGACACTTTTGGATTGAATGAAGCCCACTGATATCTGAGCGCTATGTGACAGGCTCGATGGCACAGCTGTGACCAAAGTGACTAGAGGATAAGGGAGATTTTGAATCTCTGCACACACTTTTGGACACTGGACACTTTTGGATTGTGTGAGGCCCAATGAATATCTGAGCGTTATGTGACAGGCTCGATGGCACAGCTGTGACCAAAGTGACTAGAGGATAAGGGAGATTTTGAATCTCTGCACACACTTTTGGACACTGGACACTTTTGGATTGTGTGAGGCCCAAAGAATATCTGAGCGCTATGTGACAGGCTCGATGGCACAGCTGTGACCAAAGTGACTAGAGGATAAGGGAGATTTTGAATCTCTGCACACACTTTTGGACACTGGACACTTTTGGATTGTGTGAGGCCCAATGAATATCTGAGCGCTATGTGACAGGCTCGATGGCACAGCTGTGACCAAAGTGACTAGAGGATAAGGGAGATTTTGAATCTCTGCACACACTTTTGGACACTGGACACTTTTGGATTGTGTGAGGCCCAATGAATATCTGAGCGCTATGTGACAGGCTCGATGGCACAGCTGTGACCAAAGTGACTAGAGGATATGGGAGATTTTGAATCTCTGCACACACTTTTGGACACTGGACACTTTTGGATTGTGTGAGGCCCAATGAATATCTGAGCGCTATGTGACAGGCTCGATGGCACAGCTGTGACCAAAGTGACTAGAGGATAAGGGAGATTTTGAATCTCTGCACACACGTTTGGACACTGGACACTTTTGGATTGTGTGAGGCCCAATGAATATCTGAGCGCTATGTGACAGGCTCGATGGCACAGCTGTGACGAAAGTGACTAGAGGATAAGGGAGATTTTGAATCTCTGCACACACTTTTGGACACTGGACACTTTTGGATTGTGTGAGGCCCACTGATATCTGAGCGCTATGTGACAGGCTCGATGGCACAGCTGTGACCAAAGTGACTAGAGGATAAGGGAGATTTTGAATGTCTGCACACACTTTTGGACACTGGACACTTTTGGATTGTGTGAGGCCCAATGAATATCTGAGCGCTATGTGACAGGCTCGATGGCACAGCTGTGACCAAAGAGACTAGAGGATAAGGGAGATTTTGAATCTCTGCACACACTTTTGGACACTGGACACTTTTGGATTGTGTGAGGCCCACTGATATCTGAGCGCTATGTGACAGGCTCGATGGCACAGCTGTGACCAAAGTGACTAGAGGATAAGGGAGATTTTGAATCTCTGCACACACTTTTGGACACTGGACACTTTTGGATTGTGTGAGGCCCACTGATATCTGAGCGCTATGTCACAGGCTCGATGGCACAGCTGTGACCAAAGTGACTAGAGGATAAGGGAGATTTTGAATCTCTGCACACACTTTTGGACACTGGACACTTTTGGATTGTGTGAGGCCCAATGAATATCTGAGCGCTATGTGACAGGCTCGATGGCACAGCTGTGACCAAAGTGACTAGAGGATAAGGGAGATTTTGAATCTCTGCACACACTTTTGGACACTGGACACTTTTGGATTGTGTGAGGCCCAATGAATATCTGAGCGCTATGTGACAGGCTCGATGGCACAGCTGTGACCAAAGTGACTAGAGGATAAGGGAGATTTTGAATCTCTGCACACACTTTTGGACACTGGACACTTTTGGATTGAATGAAGCCCACTGATATCTGAGCGCTATGTGACAGGCTCGATGGCACAGCTGTGACCAAAGTGACTAGAGGATAAGGGAGATTTTGAATCTCTGCACACACTTTTGGACACTGGACACTTTTGGATTGTGTGAGGCCCAATGAATATCTGAGCGTTATGTGACAGGCTCGATGGCACAGCTGTGACCAAAGTGACTAGAGGATAAGGGAGATTTTGAATCTCTGCACACACTTTTGGACACTGGACACTTTTGGATTGTGTGAGGCCCAAAGAATATCTGAGCGCTATGTGACAGGCTCGATGGCACAGCTGTGACCAAAGTGACTAGAGGATAAGGGAGATTTTGAATCTCTGCACACACTTTTGGACACTGGACACTTTTGGATTGTGTGAGGCCCAATGAATATCTGAGCGCTATGTGACAGGCTCGATGGCACAGCTGTGACCAAAGTGACTAGAGGATAAGGGAGATTTTGAATCTCTGCACACACTTTTGGACACTGGACACTTTTGGATTGTGTGAGGCCCAATGAATATCTGAGCGCTATGTGACAGGCTCGATGGCACAGCTGTGACCAAAGTGACTAGAAGATATGGGAGATTTTGAATCTCTGCACACACTTTTGGACACTGGACACTTTTGGATTGTGTGAGGCCCAATGAATATCTGAGCGCTATGTGACAGGCTCGATGGCACAGCTGTGACCAAAGTGACTAGAGGATAAGGGAGATTTTGAATCTCTGCACACACGTTTGGACACTGGACACTTTTGGATTGTGTGAGGCCCAATGAATATCTGAGCGCTATGTGACAGGCTCGATGGCACAGCTGTGACGAAAGTGACTAGAGGATAAGGGAGATTTTGAATCTCTGCACACACTTTTGGACACTGGACACTTTTGGATTGTGTGAGGCCCACTGATATCTGAGCGCTATGTGACAGGCTCGATGGCACAGCTGTGACCAAAGTGACTAGAGGATAAGGGAGATTTTGAATGTCTGCACACACTTTTGGACACTGGAGACTTTTGGATTGTGTGAGGCCCACTGATATCTGAGCGCTATGTGACAGGCTCGATGGCACAGCTGTGACCAAAGTGACTAGAGGATAAGGGAGATTTTGAATGTCTGCACACACTTTTGGACACTGGACACTTTTGGATTGTGTGAGGCCCAATGAATATCTGAGCGCTATGTGACAGGCTCGATGGCACAGCTGTGACCAAAGTGACTAGAGGATAAGGGAGATTTTGAATCTCTGCACACACTTTTGGACACTGGACACTTTTGGATTGTGTGAGGCCCAATGAATATCTGAGCGCTATGTGACAGGCTCGATGGCACAGCTGTGACCAAAGTGACTAGAGGATAAGGGAGATTTTGAATCTCTGCACACACTTTTGTACACTGGACACTTTTGGATTGTGTGAGGCCTACTGATATCTGAGCGCTATGTGACAGGCTCGATGGCACAGCTGTGACCAAAGTGACTAGAGGCTAAGGGAGATTTTGAATCTCTGCACACACTTTTGGACACTTGACACTTTTGGATTGTGTGAGGCCCACTGATATCTGAGCGCTATGTGACAGGCTCGATGGCACAGCTGTGACCAAAGTGACTAGAGGATAAGGGAGATTTTGAATCTCTGCACACACTTTTGGACACTGGACACTTTTGGATTGTGTGAGGCCCACTGATATCTGAGTGCTATGTTACAGGCTCGATGGCACAGCTGTGACCAAAGTGACTAGAGGATAAAGGAGATTTTGAATCTCTGCACACACTTTTGGACACTGGACACTTTTGTATTGTGTGAGGCCCACTGATATCTGAGCGCTATGTGACAGGCTCGATGGCACAGCTGTGACCAAAGTGACTAGAGGATAAGGGAGATTTTGAATCTCTGCACACACTTTTGGACACTGGACACTTTTGGATTGTGTGAGGCCCACTGATATCTGAGCGCTATGTGACAGGCTCGATGGCACAGCTGTGACCAAAGTGACTAGAGGATAAGGGAAATTTTGAATCTCTGCCCACACTTTTGGACACTGGACACTTTTGGATTGTGTGAGGCCCAATGAATATCTGAGCGCTATGTGACAGGCTCGATGGCACAGCTGTGACCAAAGTGACTAGAGGATAAGGGAGATTTTGAATCTCTGCACACACTTTTGGACCCTGGACACTTTTGGATTGTGTGAGGCCCAATGAATATCTGAGCGCTATGTCACAGGCTCGATGGCACAGCTGTGACCAAAGTGACTAGAGGATAAGGGAGATTTTGAATCTCTGCACACACTTTTGGACACTGGACACTTTTGGATTGTGTGAGGCCCAATGAATATCTGAGCGCTATGTGACAGGCTCGATGGCACAGCTGTGACCAAAGTGACTAGAGGATAAGGGAGATTTTGAATCTCTGCACACACTTTTGGACACTGGACACTTTTGGATTGTGTGAGGCCCAATGAATATCTGAGCGCTATGTGACAGGCTCGATGGCACAGCTGTGACCAAAGTGACTAGAGGATAAGGGAGATTTTGAATCTCTGCACACACTTTTGGACACTGGACACTTTTGGATTGTGTGAGGCCCAATGAATATCTGAGCGCTATGTGACAGGCTCGATGGCACAGCTGTGACCAAAGTGACTAGAGGATAAGGGAGATTTTGAATCTCTGCACACACTTTTGGACACTGGACACTTTTGGATTGTGTGAGGCCCAATGAATATCTGAGCGCTATGTCACAGGCTCGATGGCACAGCTGTGACCAAAGTGACTAGAGGATAAGGGAGATTTTGAATCTCTGCACACACTTTTGGACACTGGACACTTTTGGATTGTGTGAGGCCCACTGATATCTGAGCGCTATGTCACAGGCTCGATGGCACAGCTGTGACCAAAGTGACTAGAGGATAAGGGAGATTTTGAATCTCTGCACACACTTTTGGACACTGGACACTTTTGGATTGTGTGAGGCCCACTGATATCTGAGCGCTATGTCACAGGCTCGATGGCACAGCTGTGACCAAAGTGACTAGAGGATAAGGGAGATTTTGAATCTCTGCACACACTTTTGGACACTGGACACTTTTGGATTGTGTGAGGCCCAATGAATATCTGAGCGCTATGTGACAGGCTCGATGGCACAGCTGTGACAAAAGTGACTAGAGGATAAGGGAGATTTTGAATTTCTGCACACACTTTTGGACACTGGACACTTTTGGATTGTGTGAGGCCCAATGAATATCTGAGCGCTATGTGACAGGCTCGATGGCACAGCTGTGACCAAAGTGACTAGAGGATAAGTGAGATTTTGAATCTCTGCACACACTTTTGGACACTGGACACTTTTGGATTGTGTGAGGCCCAATGAATATCTGAGCGCTATGTGACAGGCTCGATGGCACAGCTGTGACCAAAGTGACTAGAGGATAAGGGAGATTTTGAATCTCTGCACACACTTTTGGACACTGGACACTTTTGGATTGTGTGAGGCCCAATGAATATCTGAGCGCTATGTGACAGGCTCGATGGCACAGCTGTGACCAAAGTGACTAGAGGATAAGGGAGATTTTGAATCTCTGCACACACTTTTGGACACTGGACACTTTTGGATTGTGTGAGGCCCAATGAATATCTGAGCGCTATGTCACAGGCTCGATGGCACAGCTGTGACCAAAGTGACTAGAGGATAAGGGAGATTTTGAATCTCTGCACACACTTTTGGACACTGGACACTTTTGGATTGTGTGAGGCCCACTGATATCTGAGCGCTATGTGACAGGCTCGATGGCACAGCTGTGACCAAAGTGACTAGAGGTTAAGGGAGATTTTGAATCTCTGCACACACTTTTGGACACTGGACACTTTTGGATTGTGTGAGGCCCACTGATATCTGAGCGCTATGTGACAGGCTCGATGGCACAGCTGTGACCAAAGTGACTAGAGGATAAGGGAGATTTTGAATCTCTGCACACACTTTTGGACACTGGATACTTTTGGATTGTGTGAGGCCCACTGATATCTGAGCGCTATGTCACAGGCTCGATGGCACAGCTGTGACCAAAGTGACTAGAGGATAAGGGAGATTTTGAATCTCTGCACACACTTTTGGACACTGGACACTTTTGGATTGTGTGAGGCCCAATGAATATCTGAGCGCTATGTGACAGGCTCGATGGCACAGCTGTGACCAAAGTGACTAGAGGATAAGGGAGATTTTGAATCTCTGCACACACTTTTGGACACTGGACACTTTTGGATTGTGTGAGGCCCAATGAATATCTGAGCGCTATGTGACAGGCTCGATGGCACAGCTGTGACCAAAGTGACTAGAGGATAAGGGAGATTTTGAATCTCTGCACACACTTTTGGACACTGGACACTTTTGGATTGTGTGAGGCCCAATGAATATCTGAGCGCTATGTGACAGGCTCGATGGCACAGCTGTGACCAAAGTGACTAGAGGATAAGGGAGATTTTGAATCTCTGCACACACTTTTGGACACTGGACACTTTTGGATTGTGTGAGGCCCACTGATATCTGAGCGCTATGTGACAGGCTCGATGGCACAGCTGTGACCAAAGTGACTAGAGGATAAGGGAGATTTTGAAACTATGCACACACTTTTGGACACTGGACACTTTTGGATTGTGTGAGGCCCAATGAATATCTGAGAGCTATGTGACAGGCTCGATGGCACAGCTGTGACCAAAGTGACTAGAGAATAAGGGAGATTTTGAATCTCTGCACACACTTTTGGACACTGGACACTTTTGGACTGTGTGAGGCCCAATGAATATCTGAGCGCTATGTGACAGGCTCGATGGCACAGCTGTGACCAAAGTGACTAGAGGATAAGGGAGATTTTGAATCTCTGCACACACTTTTGGACACTGGACACTTTTGGATTGTGTGAGGCCCAATGAATATCTGAGCGCTATGTCACAGGCTCGATGGCACAGCTGTGACCAAAGTGACTAGAGGATAAGGGAGATTTTGAATCTCTGCACACACTTTTGGACACTGGACACTTTTGGATTGTGTGAGGCCCACAGATATCTGAGCGCTATGTGACAGGCTCGATGGCACAGCTGTGACCAAAGTGACTAGAGGATAAGGGAGATTTTGAATCTCTGCACACACTTTTGGACACTGGACACTTTTGGATTGTGTGAGGCCCACTGATATCTGAGCGCTATGTGACAGGCTCGATGGCACAGCTGTGACCAAAGTGACTAGAGGATAAGGGAGATTTTGAATCTATGCACACACTTTTGGACACTGGACACTTTTGGATTGTGTGAGGCCCACTGATATCTGAGCGCTATGTGACAGGCTCGATGGCACAGCTGTGACCAAAGTGACTAGAGGATAAGGGAGATTTTGAATGTCTGCACACACTTTTGGACACTGGAGACTTTTGGATTGTGTGAGGCCCACTGATATCTGAGCGCTATGTGACAGGCTCGATGGCACAGCTGTGACCAAAGTGACTAGAGGATAAGGGAGATTTTGAATGTCTGCACACACTTTTGGACACTGGACACTTTTGGATTGTGTTAGGCCCAATGAATATCTGAGCGCTATGTGACAGGCTCGATGGCACAGCTGTGACCAAAGTGACTAGAGGATAAGGGAGATTTTGAATCTCTGCACACACTTTTGGACACTGGACACTTTTGGATTGTGTGAGGCCCAATGAATATCTGAGCGCTATGTGACAGGCTCGATGGCACAGCTGTGACCAAAGTGACTAGAGGATAAGGGAGATTTTGAATCTCTGCACACACTTTTGTACACTGGACACTTTTGGATTGTGTGAGGCCTACTGATATCTGAGCGCTATGTGACAGGCTCGATGGCACAGCTGTGACCAAAGTGACTAGAGGCTAAGGGAGATTTTGAATCTCTGCACACACTTTTGGACACTTGACACTTTTGGATTGTGTGAGGCCCACTGATATCTGAGCGCTATGTGACAGGCTCGATGGCACAGCTGTGACCAAAGTGACTAGAGGATAAGGGAGATTTTGAATCTCTGCACACACTTTTGGACACTGGACACTTTTGGATTGTGTGAGGCCCACTGATATCTGAGTGCTATGTTACAGGCTCGATGGCACAGCTGTGACCAAAGTGACTAGAGGATAAAGGAGATTTTGAATCTCTGCACACACTTTTGGACACTGGACACTTTTGTATTGTGTGAGGCCCACTGATATCTGAGCGCTATGTGACAGGCTCGATGGCACAGCTGTGACCAAAGTGACTAGAGGATAAGGGAGATTTTGAATCTCTGCACACACTTTTGGACACTGGACACTTTTGGATTGTGTGAGGCCCACTGATATCTGAGCGCTATGTGACAGGCTCGATGGCACAGCTGTGACCAAAGTGACTAGAGGATAAGGGAAATTTTGAATCTCTGCCCACACTTTTGGACACTGGACACTTTTGGATTGTGTGAGGCCCAATGAATATCTGAGCGCTATGTGACAGGCTCGATGGCACAGCTGTGACCAAAGTGACTAGAGGATAAGGGAGATTTTGAATCTCTGCACACACTTTTGGACCCTGGACACTTTTGGATTGTGTGAGGCCCAATGAATATCTGAGCGCTATGTCACAGGCTCGATGGCACAGCTGTGACCAAAGTGACTAGAGGATAAGGGAGATTTTGAATCTCTGCACACACTTTTGGACACTGGACACTTTTGGATTGTGTGAGGCCCAATGAATATCTGAGCGCTATGTGACAGGCTCGATGGCACAGCTGTGACCAAAGTGACTAGAGGATAAGGGAGATTTTGAATCTCTGCACACACTTTTGGACACTGGACACTTTTGGATTGTGTGAGGCCCAATGAATATCTGAGCGCTATGTGACAGGCTCGATGGCACAGCTGTGACCAAAGTGACTAGAGGATAAGGGAGATTTTGAATCTCTGCACACACTTTTGGACACTGGACACTTTTGGATTGTGTGAGGCCCAATGAATATCTGAGCGCTATGTGACAGGCTCGATGGCACAGCTGTGACCAAAGTGACTAGAGGATAAGGGAGATTTTGAATCTCTGCACACACTTTTGGACACTGGACACTTTTGGATTGTGTGAGGCCCAATGAATATCTGAGCGCTATGTCACAGGCTCGATGGCACAGCTGTGACCAAAGTGACTAGAGGATAAGGGAGATTTTGAATCTCTGCACACACTTTTGGACACTGGACACTTTTGGATTGTGTGAGGCCCACTGATATCTGAGCGCTATGTCACAGGCTCGATGGCACAGCTGTGACCAAAGTGACTAGAGGATAAGGGAGATTTTGAATCTCTGCACACACTTTTGGACACTGGACACTTTTGGATTGTGTGAGGCCCACTGATATCTGAGCGCTATGTCACAGGCTCGATGGCACAGCTGTGACCAAAGTGACTAGAGGATAAGGGAGATTTTGAATCTCTGCACACACTTTTGGACACTGGACACTTTTGGATTGTGTGAGGCCCAATGAATATCTGAGCGCTATGTGACAGGCTCGATGGCACAGCTGTGACAAAAGTGACTAGAGGATAAGGGAGATTTTGAATTTCTGCACACACTTTTGGACACTGGACACTTTTGGATTGTGTGAGGCCCAATGAATATCTGAGCGCTATGTGACAGGCTCGATGGCACAGCTGTGACCAAAGTGACTAGAGGATAAGTGAGATTTTGAATCTCTGCACACACTTTTGGACACTGGACACTTTTGGATTGTGTGAGGCCCAATGAATATCTGAGCGCTATGTGACAGGCTCGATGGCACAGCTGTGACCAAAGTGACTAGAGGATAAGGGAGATTTTGAATCTCTGCACACACTTTTGGACACTGGACACTTTTGGATTGTGTGAGGCCCAATGAATATCTGAGCGCTATGTGACAGGCTCGATGGCACAGCTGTGACCAAAGTGACTAGAGGATAAGGGAGATTTTGAATCTCTGCACACACTTTTGGACACTGGACACTTTTGGATTGTGTGAGGCCCAATGAATATCTGAGCGCTATGTCACAGGCTCGATGGCACAGCTGTGACCAAAGTGACTAGAGGATAAGGGAGATTTTGAATCTCTGCACACACTTTTGGACACTGGACACTTTTGGATTGTGTGAGGCCCACTGATATCTGAGCGCTATGTGACAGGCTCGATGGCACAGCTGTGACCAAAGTGACTAGAGGTTAAGGGAGATTTTGAATCTCTGCACACACTTTTGGACACTGGACACTTTTGGATTGTGTGAGGCCCACTGATATCTGAGCGCTATGTGACAGGCTCGATGGCACAGCTGTGACCAAAGTGACTAGAGGATAAGGGAGATTTTGAATCTCTGCACACACTTTTGGACACTGGATACTTTTGGATTGTGTGAGGCCCACTGATATCTGAGCGCTATGTCACAGGCTCGATGGCACAGCTGTGACCAAAGTGACTAGAGGATAAGGGAGATTTTGAATCTCTGCACACACTTTTGGACACTGGACACTTTTGGATTGTGTGAGGCCCAATGAATATCTGAGCGCTATGTGACAGGCTCGATGGCACAGCTGTGACCAAAGTGACTAGAGGATAAGGGAGATTTTGAATCTCTGCACACACTTTTGGACACTGGACACTTTTGGATTGTGTGAGGCCCAATGAATATCTGAGCGCTATGTGACAGGCTCGATGGCACAGCTGTGACCAAAGTGACTAGAGGATAAGGGAGATTTTGAATCTCTGCACACACTTTTGGACACTGGACACTTTTGGATTGTGTGAGGCCCAATGAATATCTGAGCGCTATGTGACAGGCTCGATGGCACAGCTGTGACCAAAGTGACTAGAGGATAAGGGAGATTTTGAATCTCTGCACACACTTTTGGACACTGGACACTTTTGGATTGTGTGAGGCCCACTGATATCTGAGCGCTATGTGACAGGCTCGATGGCACAGCTGTGACCAAAGTGACTAGAGGATAAGGGAGATTTTGAATCTATGCACACACTTTTGGACACTGGACACTTTTGGATTGTGTGAGGCCCAATGAATATCTGAGAGCTATGTGACAGGCTCGATGGCACAGCTGTGACCAAAGTGACTAGAGAATAAGGGAGATTTTGAATCTCTGCACACACTTTTGGACACTGGACACTTTTGGACTGTGTGAGGCCCAATGAATATCTGAGCGCTATGTGACAGGCTCGATGGCACAGCTGTGACCAAAAGTGACTAGAGGATAAGGGAGATTTTGAATCTCTGCACACACTTTTGGACACTGGACACTTTTGGATTGTGTGAGGCCCAATGAATATCTGAGCGCTATGTCACAGGCTCGATGGCACAGCTGTGACCAAAGTGACTAGAGGATAAGGGAGATTTTGAATCTCTGCACACACTTTTGGACACTGGACACTTTTGGATTGTGTGAGGCCCACAGATATCTGAGCGCTATGTGACAGGCTCGATGGCACAGCTGTGACCAAAGTGACTAGAGGATAAGGGAGATTTTGAATCTCTGCACACACTTTTGGACACTGGACACTTTTGGATTGTGTGAGGCCCACTGATATCTGAGCGCTATGTGACAGGCTCGATGGCACAGCTGTGACCAAAGTGACTAGAGGATAAGGGAGATTTTGAATCTCTGCACACACTTTTGGACACTGGACACTTTTGGATTGTGTGAGGCCCACTGATATCTGAGCGCTATGTGACAGGCTCGATGGCACAGCTGTGACCAAAGTGACTAGAGGATAAGGGAGATTTTGAATGTCTGCACACACTTTTGGACACTGGAGACTTTTGGATTGTGTGAGGCCCACTGATATCTGAGCGCTATGTGACAGGCTCGATGGCACAGCTGTGACCAAAGTGACTAGAGGATAAGGGAGATTTTGAATGTCTGCACACACTTTTGGACACTGGACACTTTTGGATTGTGTGAGGCCCAATGAATATCTGAGCGCTATGTGACAGGCTCGATGGCACAGCTGTGACCAAAGTGACTAGAGGATAAGGGAGATTTTGAATCTCTGCACACACTTTTGGACACTGGACACTTTTGGATTGTGTGAGGCCCAATGAATATCTGAGCGCTATGTGACAGGCTCGATGGCACAGCTGTGACCAAAGTGACTAGAGGATAAGGGAGATTTTGAATCTCTGCACACACTTTTGTACACTGGACACTTTTGGATTGTGTGAGGCCTACTGATATCTGAGCGCTATGTGACAGGCTCGATGGCACAGCTGTGACCAAAGTGACTAGAGGCTAAGGGAGATTTTGAATCTCTGCACACACTTTTGGACACTTGACACTTTTGGATTGTGTGAGGCCCACTGATATCTGAGCGCTATGTGACAGGCTCGATGGCACAGCTGTGACCAAAGTGACTAGAGGATAAGGGAGATTTTGAATCTCTGCACACACTTTTGGACACTGGACACTTTTGGATTGTGTGAGGCCCACTGATATCTGAGTGCTATGTTACAGGCTCGATGGCACAGCTGTGACCAAAGTGACTAGAGGATAAAGGAGATTTTGAATCTCTGCACACACTTTTGGACACTGGACACTTTTGGATTGTGTGAGGCCCACTGATATCTGAGCGCTATGTGACAGGCTCGATGGCACAGCTGTGACCAAAGTGACTAGAGGATAAGGGAGATTTTGAATCTCTGCACACACTTTTGGACACTGGACACTTTTGGATTGTGTGAGGCCCACTGATATCTGAGTGCTATGTGACAGGCTCGATGGCACAGCTGTGACCAAAGTGACTAGAGGATAAAGGAGATTTTGAATCTCTGCACACACTTTTGGACACTGGACACTTTTGGATTGTGTGAGGCCCACTGATATCTGAGCGCTATGTGACAGGCTCGATGGCACAGCTGTGACCAAAGTGACTAGAGGATAAGGGAGATTTTGAATCTCTGCACACACTTTTGGACACTGGACACTTTTGGATTGTGTGAGGCCCACTGATATCTGAGCGCTATGTGACAGGCTCGATGGCACAGCTGTGACCAAAGTGACTAGAGGATAAGGGAAATTTTGAATCTCTGCCCACACTTTTGGACACTGGACACTTTTGGATTGTGTGAGGCCCAATGAATATCTGAGCGCTATGTGACAGGCTCGATGGCACAGCTGTGACCAAAGTGACTAGAGGATAAGGGAGATTTTGAATCTCTGCACACACTTTTGGACCCTGGACACTTTTGGATTGTGTGAGGCCCAATGAATATCTGAGCGCTATGTCACAGGCTCGATGGCACAGCTGTGACCAAAGTGACTAGAGGATAAGGGAGATTTTGAATCTCTGCACACACTTTTGGACACTGGACACTTTTGGATTGTGTGAGGCCCAATGAATATCTGAGCGCTATGTGACAGGCTCGATGGCACAGCTGTGACCAAAGTGACTAGAGGATAAGGGAGATTTTGAATCTCTGCACACACTTTTGGACACTGGACACTTTTGGATTGTGTGAGGCCCAATGAATATCTGAGCGCTATGTGACAGGCTCGATGGCACAGCTGTGACCAAAGTGACTAGAGGATAAGGGAGATTTTGAATCTCTGCACACACTTTTGGACACTGGACACTTTTGGATTGTGTGAGGCCCAATGAATATCTGAGCGCTATGTGACAGGCTCGATGGCACAGCTGTGACCAAAGTGACTAGAGGATAAGGGAGATTTTGAATCTCTGCACACACTTTTGGACACTGGACACTTTTGGATTGTGTGAGGCCCAATGAATATCTGAGCGCTATGTCACAGGCTCGATGGCACAGCTGTGACCAAAGTGACTAGAGGATAAGGGAGATTTTGAATCTCTGCACACACTTTTGGACACTGGACACTTTTGGATTGTGTGAGGCCCACTGATATCTGAGCGCTATGTCACAGGCTCGATGGCACAGCTGTGACCAAAGTGACTAGAGGATAAGGGAGATTTTGAATCTCTGCACACACTTTTGGACACTGGACACTTTTGGATTGTGTGAGGCCCAATGAATATCTGAGCGCTATGTGACAGGCTCGATGGCACAGCTGTGACAAAAGTGACTAGAGGATAAGGGAGATTTTGAATTTCTGCACACACTTTTGGACACTGGACACTTTTGGATTGTGTGAGGCCCAATGAATATCTGAGCGCTATGTGACAGGCTCGATGGCACAGCTGTGACCAAAGTGACTAGAGGATAAGTGAGATTTTGAATCTCTGCACACACTTTTGGACACTGGACACTTTTGGATTGTGTGAGGCCCAATGAATATCTGAGCGCTATGTGACAGGCTCGATGGCACAGCTGTGACCAAAGTGACTAGAGGATAAGGGAGATTTTGAATCTCTGCACACACTTTTGGACACTGGACACTTTTGGATTGTGTGAGGCCCAATGAATATCTGAGCGCTATGTGACAGGCTCGATGGCACAGCTGTGACCAAAGTGACTAGAGGATAAGGGAGATTTTGAAACTCTGCACACACTTTTGGACACTGGACACTTTTGGATTGTGTGAGGCCCAATGAATATCTGAGCGCTATGTCACAGGCTCGATGGCACAGCTGTGACCAAAGTGACTAGAGGATAAGGGAGATTTTGAATCTCTGCACACACTTTTGGACACTGGACACTTTTGGATTGTGTGAGGCCCACTGATATCTGAGCGCTATGTGACAGGCTCGATGGCACAGCTGTGACCAAAGTGACTAGAGGTTAAGGGAGATTTTGAATCTCTGCACACACTTTTGGACACTGGACACTTTTGGATTGTGTGAGGCCCACTGATATCTGAGCGCTATGTGACAGGCTCGATGGCACAGCTGTGACCAAAGTGACTAGAGGATAAGGGAGATTTTGAATCTCTGCACACACTTTTGGACACTGGATACTTTTGGATTGTGTGAGGCCCACTGATATCTGAGCGCTATGTCACAGGCTCGATGGCACAGCTGTGACCAAAGTGACTAGAGGATAAGGGAGATTTTGAATCTCTGCACACACTTTTGGACACTGGACACTTTTGGATTGTGTGAGGCCCAATGAATATCTGAGCGCTATGTGACAGGCTCGATGGCACAGCTGTGACCAAAGTGACTAGAGGATAAGGGAGATTTTGAATCTCTGCACACACTTTTGGACACTGGACACTTTTGGATTGTGTGAGGCCCAATGAATATCTGAGCGCTATGTGACAGGTTCGATGGCACAGCTGTGACCAAAGTGACTAGAGGATAAGGGAGATTTTGAATCTCTGCACACACTTTTGGACACTGGACACTTTTGGATTGTGTGAGGCCCAATGAATATCTGAGCGCTATGTGACAGGCTCGATGGCACAGCTGTGACCAAAGTGACTAGAGGATAAGGGAGATTTTGAATCTCTGCACACACTTTTGGACACTGGACACTTTTGGATTGTGTGAGGCCCACTGATATCTGAGCGCTATGTGACAGGCTCGATGGCACAGCTGTGACCAAAGTGACTAGAGGATAAGGGAGATTTTGAATCTATGCACACACTTTTGGACACTGGACACTTTTGGATTGTGTGAGGCCCAATGAATATCTGAGAGCTATGTGACAGGCTCGATGGCACAGCTGTGACCAAAGTGACTAGAGAATAAGGGAGATTTTGAATCTCTGCACACACTTTTGGACACTGGACACTTTTGGACTGTGTGAGGCCCAATGAATATCTGAGCGCTATGTGACAGGCTCGATGGCACAGCTGTGACCAAAGTGACTAGAGGATAAGGGAGATTTTGAATCTCTGCACACACTTTTGGACACTGGACACTTTTGGATTGTGTGAGGCCCAATGAATATCTGAGCGCTATGTCACAGGCTCGATGGCACAGCTGTGACCAAAGTGACTAGAGGATAAGGGAGATTTTGAATCTCTGCACACACTTTTGGACACTGGACACTTTTGGATTGTGTGAGGCCCACAGATATCTGAGCGCTATGTGACAGGCTCGATGGCACAGCTGTGACCAAAGTGACTAGAGGATAAGGGAGATTTTGAATCTCTGCACACACTTTTGGACACTGGACACTTTTGGATTGTGTGAGGCCCACTGATATCTGAGCGCTATGTGACAGGCTCGATGGCACAGCTGTGACCAAAGTGACTAGAGGATAAGGGAGATTTTGAATCTATGCACACACTTTTGGACACTGGACACTTTTGGATTGTGTGAGGCCCACTGATATCTGAGCGCTATGTGACAGGCTCGATGGCACAGCTGTGACCAAAGTGACTAGAGGATAAGGGAGATTTTGAATGTCTGCACACACTTTTGGACACTGGAGACTTTTGGATTGTGTGAGGCCCACTGATATCTGAGCGCTATGTGACAGGCTCGATGGCACAGCTGTGACCAAAGTGACTAGAGGATAAGGGAGATTTTGAATGTCTGCACACACTTTTGGACACTGGACACTTTTGGATTGTGTGAGGCCCAATGAATATCTGAGCGCTATGTGACAGGCTCGATGGCACAGCTGTGACCAAAGTGACTAGAGGATAAGGGAGATTTTGAATCTCTGCACACACTTTTGGACACTGGACACTTTTGGATTGTGTGAGGCCCAATGAATATCTGAGCGCTATGTGACAGGCTCGATGGCACAGCTGTGACCAAAGTGACTAGAGGATAAGGGAGATTTTGAATCTCTGCACACACTTTTGTACACTGGACACTTTTGGATTGTGTGAGGCCTACTGATATCTGAGCGCTATGTGACAGGCTCGATGGCACAGCTGTGACCAAAGTGACTAGAGGCTAAGGGAGATTTTGAATCTCTGCACACACTTTTGGACACTTGACACTTTTGGATTGTGTGAGGCCCACTGATATCTGAGCGCTATGTGACAGGCTCGATGGCACAGCTGTGACCAAAGTGACTAGAGGATAAGGGAGATTTTGAATCTCTGCACACACTTTTGGACACTGGACACTTTTGGATTGTGTGAGGCCCACTGATATCTGAGTGCTATGTTACAGGCTCGATGGCACAGCTGTGACCAAAGTGACTAGAGGATAAAGGAGATTTTGAATCTCTGCACACACTTTTGGACACTGGACACTTTTGGATTGTGTGAGGCCCACTGATATCTGAGCGCTATGTGACAGGCTCGATGGCACAGCTGTGACCAAAGTGACTAGAGGATAAGGGAGATTTTGAATCTCTGCACACACTTTTGGACACTGGACACTTTTGGATTGTGTGAGGCCCACTGATATCTGAGCGCTATGTGACAGGCTCGATGGCACAGCTGTGACCAAAGTGACTAGAGGATAAGGGAAATTTTGAATCTCTGCCCACACTTTTGGACACTGGACACTTTTGGATTGTGTGAGGCCCAATGAATATCTGAGCGCTATGTGACAGGCTCGATGGCACAGCTGTGACCAAAGTGACTAGAGGATAAGGGAGATTTTGAATCTCTGCACACACTTTTGGACCCTGGACACTTTTGGATTGTGTGAGGCCCAATGAATATCTGAGCGCTATGTCACAGGCTCGATGGCACAGCTGTGACCAAAGTGACTAGAGGATAAGGGAGATTTTGAATCTCTGCACACACTTTTGGACACTGGACACTTTTGGATTGTGTGAGGCCCAATGAATATCTGAGCGCTATGTGACAGGCTCGATGGCACAGCTGTGACCAAAGTGACTAGAGGATAAGGGAGATTTTGAATCTCTGCACACACTTTTGGACACTGGACACTTTTGGATTGTGTGAGGCCCAATGAATATCTGAGCGCTATGTGACAGGCTCGATGGCACAGCTGTGACCAAAGTGACTAGAGGATAAGGGAGATTTTGAATCTCTGCACACACTTTTGGACACTGGACACTTTTGGATTGTGTGAGGCCCAATGAATATCTGAGCGCTATGTGACAGGCTCGATGGCACAGCTGTGACCAAAGTGACTAGAGGATAAGGGAGATTTTGAATCTCTGCACACACTTTTGGACACTGGACACTTTTGGATTGTGTGAGGCCCAATGAATATCTGAGCGCTATGTCACAGGCTCGATGGCACAGCTGTGACCAAAGTGACTAGAGGATAAGGGAGATTTTGAATCTCTGCACACACTTTTGGACACTGGACACTTTTGGATTGTGTGAGGCCCACTGATATCTGAGCGCTATGTCACAGGCTCGATGGCACAGCTGTGACCAAAGTGACTAGAGGATAAGGGAGATTTTGAATCTCTGCACACACTTTTGGACACTGGACACTTTTGGATTGTGTGAGGCCCACTGATATCTGAGCGCTATGTCACAGGCTCGATGGCACAGCTGTGACCAAAGTGACTAGAGGATAAGGGAGATTTTGAATCTCTGCACACACTTTTGGACACTGGACACTTTTGGATTGTGTGAGGCCCAATGAATATCTGAGCGCTATGTGACAGGCTCGATGGCACAGCTGTGACAAAAGTGACTAGAGGATAAGGGAGATTTTGAATTTCTGCACACACTTTTGGACACTGGACACTTTTGGATTGTGTGAGGCCCAATGAATATCTGAGCGCTATGTGACAGGCTCGATGGCACAGCTGTGACCAAAGTGACTAGAGGATAAGTGAGATTTTGAATCTCTGCACACACTTTTGGACACTGGACACTTTTGGATTGTGTGAGGCCCAATGAATATCTGAGCGCTATGTGACAGGCTCGATGGCACAGCTGTGACCAAAGTGACTAGAGGATAAGGGAGATTTTGAATCTCTGCACACACTTTTGGACACTGGACACTTTTGGATTGTGTGAGGCCCAATGAATATCTGAGCGCTATGTGACAGGCTCGATGGCACAGCTGTGACCAAAGTGACTAGAGGATAAGGGAGATTTTGAATCTCTGCACACACTTTTGGACACTGGACACTTTTGGATTGTGTGAGGCCCAATGAATATCTGAGCGCTATGTCACAGGCTCGATGGCACAGCTGTGACCAAAGTGACTAGAGGATAAGGGAGATTTTGAATCTCTGCACACACTTTTGGACACTGGACACTTTTGGATTGTGTGAGGCCCACTGATATCTGAGCGCTATGTGACAGGCTCGATGGCACAGCTGTGACCAAAGTGACTAGAGGTTAAGGGAGATTTTGAATCTCTGCACACACTTTTGGACACTGGACACTTTTGGATTGTGTGAGGCCCACTGATATCTGAGCGCTATGTGACAGGCTCGATGGCACAGCTGTGACCAAAGTGACTAGAGGATAAGGGAGATTTTGAATCTCTGCACACACTTTTGGACACTGGATACTTTTGGATTGTGTGAGGCCCACTGATATCTGAGCGCTATGTCACAGGCTCGATGGCACAGCTGTGACCAAAGTGACTAGAGGATAAGGGAGATTTTGAATCTCTGCACACACTTTTGGACACTGGACACTTTTGGATTGTGTGAGGCCCAATGAATATCTGAGCGCTATGTGACAGGCTCGATGGCACAGCTGTGACCAAAGTGACTAGAGGATAAGGGAGATTTTGAATCTCTGCACACACTTTTGGACACTGGACACTTTTGGACTGTGTGAGGCCCAATGAATATCTGAGCGCTATGTGACAGGCTCGATGGCACAGCTGTGACCAAAGTGACTAGAGGATAAGGGAGATTTTGAATCTCTGCACACACTTTTGGACACTGGACACTTTTGGATTGTGTGAGGCCCAATGAATATCTGAGCGCTATGTGACAGGCTCGATGGCACAGCTGTGACCAAAGTGACTAGAGGATAAGGGAGATTTTGAATCTCTGCACACACTTTTGGACACTGGACACTTTTGGATTGTGTGAGGCCCACTGATATCTGAGCGCTATGTGACAGGCTCGATGGCACAGCTGTGACGAAAGTGACTAGAGGATAAGGGAGATTTTGAATCTATGCACACACTTTTGGACACTGGACACTTTTGGATTGTGTGAGGCCCAATGAATATCTGAGAGCTATGTGACAGGCTCGATGGCACAGCTGTGACCAAAGTGACTAGAGAATAAGGGAGATTTTGAATCTCTGCACACACTTTTGGACACTGGACACTTTTGGACTGTGTGAGGCCCAATGAATATCTGAGCGCTATGTGACAGGCTCGATGGCACAGCTGTGACCAAAGTGACTAGAGGATAAGGGAGATTTTGAATCTCTGCACACACTTTTGGACACTGGACACTTTTGGATTGTGTGAGGCCCAATGAATATCTGAGCGCTATGTCACAGGCTCGATGGCACAGCTGTGACCAAAGTGACTAGAGGATAAGGGAGATTTTGAATCTCTGCACACACTTTTGGACACTGGACACTTTTGGATTGTGTGAGGCCCACAGATATCTGAGCGCTATGTGACAGGCTCGATGGCACAGCTGTGACCAAAGTGACTAGAGGATAAGGGAGATTTTGAATCTCTGCACACACTTTTGGACACTGGACACTTTTGGATTGTGTGAGGCCCACAGATATCTGAGCGCTATGTGACAGGCTCGATGGCACAGCTGTGACCAAAGTGACTAGAGGATAAGGGAGATTTTGAATCTCTGCACACACTTTTGGACACTGAACACTTTTGGATTGTGTGAGGCCCAATGAATATCTGAGCGCTATGTGACAGGCTCGATGGCACAGCTGTGACCAAAGTGACTAAAGGATAAGGGAGATTTTGAATCTCTGCACACACTTTTGGACACTGGACACTTTTGGATTGTGTGAGGCCCAATGAATATCTGAGCGCTACGTGACAGGCTTGATGGCACAGCTGTGACCAAAGTGACTAGAGGATAAGGGAGATTTTGAATCTCTGCACACACTTTTGGACACTGGACACTTTTGGATTGTGTGAGGCCCAATGATATTTGAGCGCTCTGTGACAGGCTCGATGGCACAGCTGTGACCAAAGTGACTAGAGGATAAGGGAGATTTTGAATCTCTACACACACTTTTGGACACTGGACACTTTTGGATTGTGTGAGGCCCACTGATATCTGAGCGCTATGTCACAGGCTTGATGGCACAGCTGTGACCAAAGTGACTAGAGGATAAGGGAGATTTTGAATCTCTGCACACACTTTTGGACACTGGACACTTTTGGATTGTGTGAGGCCCAATGAATATCTGTGCGCTATGTGACAGGCTCGATGGCACAGCTGTGACCAAAGTGACTAGAGGATAAGGGAGATTTTGAATCTCTGCACACACTTTTGGACACTGGACACTTTTGGATTGTGTGAGGCCCAATGAATATCTGAGCGCTATGTGACAGGCTCGATGGCACAGCTGTGACCAAAGTGACTAGAGGATAAGGGAGATTTTGAATCTCTGCACACACTTTTGGACCCTGGACACTTTTGGATTGTGTGAGGCCCAATGAATATCTGAGCGCTATGTGACAGGCTCGATGGCACAGCTGTGACCAAAGTGACTAGAGGATAAGGGAGATTTTGAATCTCTGCACACACTTTTGGACACTGGACACTTTTGGATTGTGTGAGGCCCAATGAATATCTGAGCGCTATGTGACAGGCTTGATGGCACAGCTGTGACCAAAGTGACTAGAGGATAAGGGAGATTTTGAATCTCTGCACACACTTTTGGACACTGGACACTTTTGGATTGTGTGAGGCCCAATGAATATCTGAGCGCTTAGTCACAGGCTCGATGGCACAGCTGTGACCAAAGTGACTAGAGGATAAGGGAGATTTTGAATCTCTGCACACACTTTTGGACACTGGACACTTTTGGATTGTGTGAGGCCCAATGAATATCTGAGCGCTATGTGACAGGCTCGATGGCACAGCTGTGACCAAAGTGACTAGAGGATAAGGGAGATTTTGAATCTCTGCACACACTTTTGGACACTGGACACTTTTGGATTGTGTGAGGCCCAATGAATATCTGAGCGCTATGTGACAGGCTCGATGGCACAGCTGTGACCAAAGTGACTAGAGGATAAGGGAGATTTTGAATCTCTGCACACACTTTTGTACACTGGACACTTTTGGATTGTGTGAGGCCTACTGATATCTGAGCGCTATGTGACAGGCTCGATGGCACAGCTGTGACCAAAGTGACTAGAGGCTAAGGGAGATTTTGAATCTCTGCACACACTTTTGGACACTTGACACTTTTGGATTGTGTGAGGCCCACTGATATCTGAGCGCTATGTGACAGGCTCGATGGCACAGCTGTGACCAAAGTGACTAGAGGATAAGGGAGATTTTGAATCTCTGCACACACTTTTGGACACTGGACACTTTTGGATTGTGTGAGGCCCACTGATATCTGAGTGCTATGTTACAGGCTCGATGGCACAGCTGTGACCAAAGTGACTAGAGGATAAAGGAGATTTTGAATCTCTGCACACACTTTTGGACACTGGACACTTTTGGATTGTGTGAGGCCCACTGATATCTGAGCGCTATGTGACAGGCTCGATGGCACAGCTGTGACCAAAGTGACTAGAGGATAAGGGAGATTTTGAATCTCTGCACACACTTTTGGACACTGGACACTTTTGGATTGTGTGAGGCCCAATGATATCTGAGCGCTATGTGACAGGCTCGATGGCACAGCTGTGACCAAAGTGACTAGAGGATAAGGGAAATTTTGAATCTCTGCCCACACTTTTGGACACTGGACACTTTTGGATTGTGTGAGGCCCAATGAATATCTGAGCGCTATGTGACAGGCTCGATGGCACAGCTGTGACCAAAGTGACTAGAGGATAAGGGAGATTTTGAATCTCTGCACACACTTTTGGACCCTGGACACTTTTGGATTGTGTGAGGCCCAATGAATATCTGAGCGCTATGTCACAGGCTCGATGGCACAGCTGTGACCAAAGTGACTAGAGGATAAGGGAGATTTTGAATCTCTGCACACACTTTTGGACACTGGACACTTTTGGATTGTGTGAGGCCCAATGAATATCTGAGCGCTATGTGACAGGCTCGATGGCACAGCTGTGACCAAAGTGACTAGAGGATAAGGGAGATTTTGAATCTCTGCACACACTTTTGGACACTGGACACTTTTGGATTGTATGAGGCCCAATGAATATCTGAGCGCTATGTGACAGGCTCGATGGCACAGCTGTGACCAAAGTGACTAGAGGATAAGGGAGATTTTGAATCTCTGCACACACTTTTGGACACTGGACACTTTTGGATTGTGTGAGGCCCAATGAATATCTGAGCGCTATGTGACAGGCTCGATGGCACAGCTGTGACCAAAGTGACTAGAGGATAAGGGAGATTTTGAATCTCTGCACACACTTTTGGACACTGGACACTTTTGGATTGTGTGAGGCCCAATGAATATCTGAGCGCTATGTCACAGGCTCGATGGCACAGCTGTGACCAAAGTGACTAGAGGATAAGGGAGATTTTGAATCTCTGCACACACTTTTGGACACTGGACACTTTTGGATTGTGTGAGGCCCACTGATATCTGAGCGCTATGTCACAGGCTCGATGGCACAGCTGTGACCAAAGTGACTAGAGGATAAGGGAGATTTTGAATCTCTGCACACACTTTTGGACACTGGACACTTTTGGATTGTGTGAGGCCCACTGATATCTGAGCGCTATGTCACAGGCTCGATGGCACAGCTGTGACCAAAGTGACTAGAGGATAAGGGAGATTTTGAATCTCTGCACACACTTTTGGACACTGGACACTTTTGGATTGTGTGAGGCCCAATGAATATCTGAGCGCTATGTGACAGGCTCGATGGCACAGCTGTGACAAAAGTGACTAGAGGATAAGGGAGATTTTGAATTTCTGCACACACTTTTGGACACTGGACACTTTTGGATTGTGTGAGGCCCAATGAATATCTGAGCGCTATGTGACAGGCTCGATGGCACAGCTGTGACCAAAGTGACTAGAGGATAAGTGAGATTTTGAATCTCTGCACACACTTTTGGACACTGGACACTTTTGGATTGTGTGAGGCCCAATGAATATCTGAGCGCTATGTGACAGGCTCGATGGCACAGCTGTGACCAAAGTGACTAGAGGATAAGGGAGATTTTGAATCTCTGCACACACTTTTGGACACTGGACACTTTTGGATTGTGTGAGGCCCAATGAATATCTGAGCGCTATGTGACAGGCTCGATGGCACAGCTGTGACCAAAGTGACTAGAGGATAAGGGAGATTTTGAATCTCTGCACACACTTTTGGACACTGGACACTTTTGGATTGTGTGAGGCCCAATGAATATCTGAGCGCTATGTCACAGGCTCGATGGCACAGCTGTGACCAAAGTGACTAGAGGATAAGGGAGATTTTGAATCTCTGCACACACTTTTGGACACTGGACACTTTTGGATTGTGTGAGGCCCACTGATATCTGAGCGCTATGTGACAGGCTCGATGGCACAGCTGTGACCAAAGTGACTAGAGGTTAAGGGAGATTTTGAATCTCTGCACACACTTTTGGACACTGGACACTTTTGGATTGTGTGAGGCCCACTGATATCTGAGCGCTATGTGACAGGCTCGATGGCACAGCTGTGACCAAAGTGACTAGAGGATAAGGGAGATTTTGAATCTCTGCACACACTTTTGGACACTGGATACTTTTGGATTGTGTGAGGCCCACTGATATCTGAGCGCTATGTCACAGGCTCGATGGCACAGCTGTGACCAAAGTGACTAGAGGATAAGGGAGATTTTGAATCTCTGCACACACTTTTGGACACTGGACACTTTTGGATTGTGTGAGGCCCAATGAATATCTGAGCGCTATGTGACAGGCTCGATGGCACAGCTGTGACCAAAGTGACTAGAGGATAAGGGAGATTTTGAATCTCTGCACACACTTTTGGACACTGGACACTTTTGGACTGTGTGAGGCCCAATGAATATCTGAGCGCTATGTGACAGGCTCGATGGCACAGCTGTGACCAAAGTGACTAGAGGATAAGGGAGATTTTGAATCTCTGCACACACTTTTGGACACTGGACACTTTTGGATTGTGTGAGGCCCAATGAATATCTGAGCGCTATGTGACAGGCTCGATGGCACAGCTGTGACCAAAGTGACTAGAGGATAAGGGAGATTTTGAATCTCTGCACACACTTTTGGACACTGGACACTTTTGGATTGTGTGAGGCCCACTGATATCTGAGCGCTATGTGACAGGCTCGATGGCACAGCTGTGACGAAAGTGACTAGAGGATAAGGGAGATTTTGAATCTATGCACACACTTTTGGACACTGGACACTTTTGGATTGTGTGAGGCCCAATGAATATCTGAGAGCTATGTGACAGGCTCGATGGCACAGCTGTGACCAAAGTGACTAGAGAATAAGGGAGATTTTGAATCTCTGCACACACTTTTGGACACTGGACACTTTTGGACTGTGTGAGGCCCAATGAATATCTGAGCGCTATGTGACAGGCTCGATGGCACAGCTGTGACCAAAGTGACTAGAGGATAAGGGAGATTTTGAATCTCTGCACACACTTTTGGACACTGGACACTTTTGGATTGTGTGAGGCCCAATGAATATCTGAGCGCTATGTCACAGGCTCGATGGCACAGCTGTGACCAAAGTGACTAGAGGATAAGGGAGATTTTGAATCTCTGCACACACTTTTGGACACTGGACACTTTTGGATTGTGTGAGGCCCACAGATATCTGAGCGCTATGTGACAGGCTCGATGGCACAGCTGTGACCAAAGTGACTAGAGGATAAGGGAGATTTTGAATCTCTGCACACACTTTTGGACACTGGACACTTTTGGATTGTGTGAGGCCCACAGATATCTGAGCGCTATGTGACAGGCTCGATGGCACAGCTGTGACCAAAGTGACTAGAGGATAAGGGAGATTTTGAATCTCTGCACACACTTTTGGACACTGAACACTTTTGGATTGTGTGAGGCCCAATGAATATCTGAGCGCTATGTGACAGGCTCGATGGCACAGCTGTGACCAAAGTGACTAAAGGATAAGGGAGATTTTGAATCTCTGCACACACTTTTGGACACTGGACACTTTTGGATTGTGTGAGGCCCAATGAATATCTGAGCGCTACGTGACAGGCTTGATGGCACAGCTGTGACCAAAGTGACTAGAGGATAAGGGAGATTTTGAATCTCTGCACACACTTTTGGACACTGGACACTTTTGGATTGTGTGAGGCCCAATGATATTTGAGCGCTCTGTGACAGGCTCGATGGCACAGCTGTGACCAAAGTGACTAGAGGATAAGGGAGATTTTGAATCTCTACACACACTTTTGGACACTGGACACTTTTGGATTGTGTGAGGCCCACTGATATCTGAGCGCTATGTCACAGGCTTGATGGCACAGCTGTGACCAAAGTGACTAGAGGATAAGGGAGATTTTGAATCTCTGCACACACTTTTGGACACTGGACACTTTTGGATTGTGTGAGGCCCAATGAATATCTGTGCGCTATGTGACAGGCTCGATGGCACAGCTGTGACCAAAGTGACTAGAGGATAAGGGAGATTTTGAATCTCTGCACACACTTTTGGACACTGGACACTTTTGGATTGTGTGAGGCCCAATGAATATCTGAGCGCTATGTGACAGGCTCGATGGCACAGCTGTGACCAAAGTGACTAGAGGATAAGGGAGATTTTGAATCTCTGCACACACTTTTGGACCCTGGACACTTTTGGATTGTGTGAGGCCCAATGAATATCTGAGCGCTATGTGACAGGCTCGATGGCACAGCTGTGACCAAAGTGACTAGAGGATAAGGGAGATTTTGAATCTCTGCACACACTTTTGGACACTGGACACTTTTGGATTGTGTGAGGCCCAATGAATATCTGAGCGCTATGTGACAGGCTTGATGGCACAGCTGTGACCAAAGTGACTAGAGGATAAGGGAGATTTTGAATCTCTGCACACACTTTTGGACACTGGACACTTTTGGATTGTGTGAGGCCCAATGAATATCTGAGCGCTTAGTCACAGGCTCGATGGCACAGCTGTGACCAAAGTGACTAGAGGATAAGGGAGATTTTGAATCTCTGCACACACTTTTGGACACTGGACACTTTTGGATTGTGTGAGGCCCAATGAATATCTGAGCGCTATGTGACAGGCTCGATGGCACAGCTGTGACCAAAGTGACTAGAGGATAAGGGAGATTTTGAATCTCTGCACACACTTTTGGACACTGGACACTTTTGGATTGTGTGAGGCCCAATGAATATCTGAGCGCTATGTGACAGGCTCGATGGCACAGCTGTGACCAAAGTGACTAGAGGATAAGGGAGATTTTGAATCTCTGCACACACTTTTGGACACTGGACACTTTTGGATTGTGTGAGGCCCAATGAATATCTGAGCGTTATGTGACAGGCTCGATGGCACAGCTGTGACCAAAGTGACTAGAGGATAAGGGAGATTTTGAATCTCTGCACACACTTTTGGACACTGGACACTTTTGGATTGTGTGAGGCCCAAAGAATATCTGAGCGCTATGTGACAGGCTCGATGGCACAGCTGTGACCAAAGTGACTAGAGGATAAGGGAGATTTTGAATCTCTGCACACACTTTTGGACACTGGACACTTTTGGATTGTGTGAGGCCCAATGAATATCTGAGCGCTATGTGACAGGCTCGATGGCACAGCTGTGACCAAAGTGACTAGAGGATAAGGGAGATTTTGAATCTCTGCACACACTTTTGGACACTGGACACTTTTGGATTGTGTGAGGCCCAATGAATATCTGAGCGCTATGTGACAGGCTCGATGGCACAGCTGTGACCAAAGTGACTAGAAGATATGGGAGATTTTGAATCTCTGCACACACTTTTGGACACTGGACACTTTTGGATTGTGTGAGGCCCAATGAATATCTGAGCGCTATGTGACAGGCTCGATGGCACAGCTGTGACCAAAGTGACTAGAGGATAAGGGAGATTTTGAATCTCTGCACACACGTTTGGACACTGGACACTTTTGGATTGTGTGAGGCCCAATGAATATCTGAGCGCTATGTGACAGGCTCGATGGCACAGCTGTGACGAAAGTGACTAGAGGATAAGGGAGATTTTGAATCTCTGCACACACTTTTGGACACTGGACACTTTTGGATTGTGTGAGGCCCACTGATATCTGAGCGCTATGTGACAGGCTCGATGGCACAGCTGTGACCAAAGTGACTAGAGGATAAGGGAGATTTTGAATGTCTGCACACACTTTTGGACACTGGAGACTTTTGGATTGTGTGAGGCCCACTGATATCTGAGCGCTACGTGACAGGCTCGATGGCACAGCTGTGACCAAAGTGACTAGAGGATAAGGGAGATTTTGAATGTCTGCACACACTTTTGGACACTGGACACTTTTGGATTGTGTGAGGCCCAATGAATATCTGAGCGCTATGTGACAGGCTCGATGGCACAGCTGTGACCAAAGTGACTAGAGGATAAGGGAGATTTTGAATCTCTGCACACACTTTTGGACACTGGACACTTTTGGATTGTGTGAGGCCCAATGAATATCTGAGCGCTATGTGACAGGCTCGATGGCACAGCTGTGACCAAAGTGACTAGAGGATAAGGGAGATTTTGAATCTCTGCACACACTTTTGTACACTGGACACTTTTGGATTGTGTGAGGCCTACTGATATCTGAGCGCTATGTGACAGGCTCGATGGCACAGCTGTGACCAAAGTGACTAGAGGCTAAGGGAGATTTTGAATCTCTGCACACACTTTTGGACACTTGACACTTTTGGATTGTGTGAGGCCCACTGATATCTGAGCGCTATGTGACAGGCTCGATGGCACAGCTGTGACCAAAGTGACTAGAGGATAAGGGAGATTTTGAATCTCTGCACACACTTTTGGACACTGGACACTTTTGGATTGTGTGAGGCCCACTGATATCTGAGTGCTATGTTACAGGCTCGATGGCACAGCTGTGACCAAAGTGACTAGAGGATAAAGGAGATTTTGAATCTCTGCACACACTTTTGGACACTGGACACTTTTGGATTGTGTGAGGCCCACTGATATCTGAGCGCTATGTGACAGGCTCGATGGCACAGCTGTGACCAAAGTGACTAGAGGATAAGGGAGATTTTGAATCTCTGCACACACTTTTGGACACTGGACACTTTTGGATTGTGTGAGGCCCACTGATATGTGAGCGCTATGTGACAGGCTCGATGGCACAGCTGTGACCAAAGTGACTAGAGGATAAGGGAAATTTTGAATCTCTGCCCACACTTTTGGACACTGGACACTTTTGGATTGTGTGAGGCCCAATGAATATCTGAGCGCTATGTGACAGGCTCGATGGTACAGCTGTGACCAAAGTGACTAGAGGATAAGGGAGATTTTGAATCTCTGCACACACTTTTGGACCCTGGACACTTTTGGATTGTGTGAGGCCCAATGAATATCTGAGCGCTATGTCACAGGCTCGATGGCACAGCTGTGACCAAAGTGACTAGAGGATAAGGGAGATTTTGAATCTCTGCACACACTTTTGGACACTGGACACTTTTGGATTGTGTGAGGCCCAATGAATGTCTGAGCGCTATGTGACAGGCTCGATGGCACAGCTGTGACCAAAGTGACTAGAGGATAAGGGAGATTTTGAATCTCTGCACACACTTTTGGACACTGGACACTTTTGGATTGTGTGAGGCCCAATGAATATCTGAGCGCTATGTGACAGGCTCGATGGCACAGCTGTGACCAAAGTGACTAGAGGATAAGGGAGATTTTGAATCTCTGCACACACTTTTGGACACTGGACACTTTTGGATTGTGTGAGGCCCAATGAATATCTGAGCGCTATGTGACAGGCTCGATGGCACAGCTGTGACCAAAGTGACTAGAGGATAAGGGAGATTTTGAATCTCTGCACACACTTTTGGACACTGGACACTTTTGGATTGTGTGAGGCCCAATGAATATCTGAGCGCTATGTCACAGGCTCGATGGCACAGCTGTGACCAAAGTGACTAGAGGATAAGGGAGATTTTGAATCTCTGCACACACTTTTGGACACTGGACACTTTTGGATTGTGTGAGGCCCACTGATATCTGAGCGCTATGTCACAGGCTCGATGGCACAGCTGTGACCAAAGTGACTAGAGGATAAGGGAGATTTTGAATCTCTGCACACACTTTTGGACACTGGACACTTTTGGATTGTGTGAGGCCCACTGATATCTGAGCGCTATGTCACAGGCTCGATGGCACAGCTGTGACCAAAGTGACTAGAGGATAAGGGAGATTTTGAATCTCTGCACACACTTTTGGACACTGGACACTTTTGGATTGTGTGAGGCCCAATGAATATCTGAGCGCTATGTGACAGGCTCGATGGCACAGCTGTGACAAAAGTGACTAGAGGATAAGGGAGATTTTGAATTTCTGCACACACTTTTGGACACTGGACACTTTTGGATTGTGTGAGGCCCAATGAATATCTGAGCGCTATGTGACAGGCTCGATGGCACAGCTGTGACCAAAGTGACTAGAGGATAAGTGAGATTTTGAATCTCTGCACACACTTTTGGACACTGGACACTTTTGGATTGTGTGAGGCCCAATGAATATCTGAGCGCTATGTGACAGGCTCGATGGCACAGCTGTGACCAAAGTGACTAGAGGATAAGGGAGATTTTGAATCTCTGCACACACTTTTGGACACTGGACACTTTTGGATTGTGTGAGGCCCAATGAATATCTGAGCGCTATGTGACAGGCTCGATGGCACAGCTGTGACCAAAGTGACTAGAGGATAAGGGAGATTTTGAATCTCTGCACACACTTTTGGACACTGGACACTTTTGGATTGTGTGAGGCCCAATGAATATCTGAGCGCTATGTCACAGGCTCGATGGCACAGCTGTGACCAAAGTGACTAGAGGATAAGGGAGATTTTGAATCTCTGCACACACTTTTGGACACTGGACACTTTTGGATTGTGTGAGGCCCACTGATATCTGAGCGCTATGTGACAGGCTCGATGGCACAGCTGTGACCAAAGTGACTAGAGGTTAAGGGAGATTTTGAATCTCTGCACACACTTTTGGACACTGGACACTTTTGGATTGTGTGAGGCCCACTGATATCTGAGCGCTATGTGACAGGCTCGATGGCACAGCTGTGACCAAAGTGACTAGAGGATAAGGGAGATTTTGAATCTCTGCACACACTTTTGGACACTGGATACTTTTGGATTGTGTGAGGCCCACTGATATCTGAGCGCTATGTCACAGGCTCGATGGCACAGCTGTGACCAAAGTGACTAGAGGATAAGGGAGATTTTGAATCTCTGCACACACTTTTGGACACTGGACACTTTTGGATTGTGTGAGGCCCAATGAATATCTGAGCGCTATGTGACAGGCTCGATGGCACAGCTGTGACCAAAGTGACTAGAGGATAAGGGAGATTTTGAATCTCTGCACACACTTTTGGACACTGGACACTTTTGGATTGTGTGAGGCCCAATGAATATCTGAGCGCTATGTGACAGGCTCGATGGCACAGCTGTGACCAAAGTGACTAGAGGATAAGGGAGATTTTGAATCTCTGCACACACTTTTGGACACTGGACACTTTTGGATTGTGTGAGGCCCAATGAATATCTGAGCGCTATGTGACAGGCTCGATGGCACAGCTGTGACCAAAGTGACTAGAGGATAAGGGAGATTTTGAATCTCTGCACACACTTTTGGACACTGGACACTTTTGGATTGTGTGAGGCCCACTGATATCTGAGCGCTATGTGACAGGCTCGATGGCACAGCTGTGACCAAAGTGACTAGAGGATAAGGGAGATTTTGAATCTATGCACACACTTTTGGACACTGGACACTTTTGGATTGTGTGAGGCCCAATGAATATCTGAGAGCTATGTGACAGGCTCGATGGCACAGCTGTGACCAAAGTGACTAGAGAATAAGGGAGATTTTGAATCTCTGCACACACTTTTGGACACTGGACACTTTTGGACTGTGTGAGGCCCAATGAATATCTGAGCGCTATGTGACAGGCTCGATGGCACAGCTGTGACCAAAGTGACTAGAGGATAAGGGAGATTTTGAATCTCTGCACACACTTTTGGACACTGGACACTTTTGGATTGTGTGAGGCCCAATGAATATCTGAGCGCTATGTCACAGGCTCGATGGCACAGCTGTGACCAAAGTGACTAGAGGATAAGGGAGATTTTGAATCTCTGCACACACTTTTGGACACTGGACACTTTTGGATTGTGTGAGGCCCACAGATATCTGAGCGCTATGTGACAGGCTCGATGGCACAGCTGTGACCAAAGTGACTAGAGGATAAGGGAGATTTTGAATCTCTGCACACACTTTTGGACACTGGACACTTTTGGATTGTGTGAGGCCCACAGATATCTGAGCGCTATGTGACAGGCTCGATGGCACAGCTGTGACCAAAGTGACTAGAGGATAAGGGAGATTTTGAATCTCTGCACACACTTTTGGACACTGAACACTTTTGGATTGTGTGAGGCCCAATGAATATCTGAGCGCTATGTGACAGGCTCGATGGCACAGCTGTGACCAAAGTGACTAAAGGATAAGGGAGATTTTGAATCTCTGCACACACTTTTGGACACTGGACACTTTTGGATTGTGTGAGGCCCAATGAATATCTGAGCGCTACGTGACAGGCTTGATGGCACAGCTGTGACCAAAGTGACTAGAGGATAAGGGAGATTTTGAATCTCTGCACACACTTTTGGACACTGGACACTTTTGGATTGTGTGAGGCCCAATGATATTTGAGCGCTCTGTGACAGGCTCGATGGCACAGCTGTGACCAAAGTGACTAGAGGATAAGGGAGATTTTGAATCTCTGCACACACTTTTGGACACTGGACACTTTTGGATTGTGTGAGGCCCAATGAATATCTGAGCGCTATGTGACAGGCTCGATGGCACAGCTGTGACCAAAGTGACTAGAGGATAAGGGAGATTTTGAATCTCTGCACACACTTTTGGACACTGGACACTTTTGGATTGTGTGAGGCCCAATGAATATCTGAGCGCTATGTGACAGGCTCGATGGCACAGCTGTGACCAAAGTGACTAGAGGATAAGGGAGATTTTGAATCTCTGCACACACTTTTGGACACTGGACACTTTTGGATTGTGTGAGGCCCAATGAATATCTGAGCGCTATGTCACAGGCTCGATGGCACAGCTGTGACCAAAGTGACTAGAGGATAAGGGAGATTTTGAATCTCTGCACACACTTTTGGACACTGGACACTTTTGGATTGTGTGAGGCCCACTGATATCTGAGCGCTATGTGACAGGCTCGATGGCACAGCTGTGACCAAAGTGACTAGAGGTTAAGGGAGATTTTGAATCTCTGCACACACTTTTGGACACTGGACACTTTTGGATTGTGTGAGGCCCACTGATATCTGAGCGCTATGTGACAGGCTCGATGGCACAGCTGTGACCAAAGTGACTAGAGGATAAGGGAGATTTTGAATCTCTGCACACACTTTTGGACACTGGATACTTTTGGATTGTGTGAGGCCCACTGATATCTGAGCGCTATGTCACAGGCTCGATGGCACAGCTGTGACCAAAGTGACTAGAGGATAAGGGAGATTTTGAATCTCTGCACACACTTTTGGACACTGGACACTTTTGGATTGTGTGAGGCCCAATGAATATCTGAGCGCTATGTGACAGGCTCGATGGCACAGCTGTGACCAAAGTGACTAGAGGATAAGGGAGATTTTGAATCTCTGCACACACTTTTGGACACTGGACACTTTTGGATTGTGTGAGGCCCAATGAATATCTGAGCGCTATGTGACAGGCTCGATGGCACAGCTGTGACCAAAGTGACTAGAGGATAAGGGAGATTTTGAATCTCTGCACACACTTTTGGACACTGGACACTTTTGGATTGTGTGAGGCCCAATGAATATCTGAGCGCTATGTGACAGGCTCGATGGCACAGCTGTGACCAAAGTGACTAGAGGATAAGGGAGATTTTGAATCTCTGCACACACTTTTGGACACTGGACACTTTTGGATTGTGTGAGGCCCACTGATATCTGAGCGCTATGTGACAGGCTCGATGGCACAGCTGTGACCAAAGTGACTAGAGGATAAGGGAGATTTTGAATCTATGCACACACTTTTGGACACTGGACACTTTTGGATTGTGTGAGGCCCAATGAATATCTGAGAGCTATGTGACAGGCTCGATGGCACAGCTGTGACCAAAGTGACTAGAGAATAAGGGAGATTTTGAATCTCTGCACACACTTTTGGACACTGGACACTTTTGGACTGTGTGAGGCCCAATGAATATCTGAGCGCTATGTGACAGGCTCGATGGCACAGCTGTGACCAAAGTGACTAGAGGATAAGGGAGATTTTGAATCTCTGCACACACTTTTGGACACTGGACACTTTTGGATTGTGTGAGGCCCAATGAATATCTGAGCGCTATGTCACAGGCTCGATGGCACAGCTGTGACCAAAGTGACTAGAGGATAAGGGAGATTTTGAATCTCTGCACACACTTTTGGACACTGGACACTTTTGGATTGTGTGAGGCCCACAGATATCTGAGCGCTATGTGACAGGCTCGATGGCACAGCTGTGACCAAAGTGACTAGAGGATAAGGGAGATTTTGAATCTCTGCACACACTTTTGGACACTGGACACTTTTGGATTGTGTGAGGCCCACAGATATCTGAGCGCTATGTGACAGGCTCGATGGCACAGCTGTGACCAAAGTGACTAGAGGATAAGGGAGATTTTGAATCTCTGCACACACTTTTGGACACTGAACACTTTTGGATTGTGTGAGGCCCAATGAATATCTGAGCGCTATGTGACAGGCTCGATGGCACAGCTGTGACCAAAGTGACTAAAGGATAAGGGAGATTTTGAATCTCTGCACACACTTTTGGACACTGGACACTTTTGGATTGTGTGAGGCCCAATGAATATCTGAGCGCTACGTGACAGGCTTGATGGCACAGCTGTGACCAAAGTGACTAGAGGATAAGGGAGATTTTGAATCTCTGCACACACTTTTGGACACTGGACACTTTTGGATTGTGTGAGGCCCAATGATATTTGAGCGCTCTGTGACAGGCTCGATGGCACAGCTGTGACCAAAGTGACTAGAGGATAAGGGAGATTTTGAATCTCTACACACACTTTTGGACACTGGACACTTTTGGATTGTGTGAGGCCCACTGATATCTGAGCGCTATGTCACAGGCTTGATGGCACAGCTGTGACCAAAGTGACTAGAGGATAAGGGAGATTTTGAATCTCTGCACACACTTTTGGACACTGGACACTTTTGGATTGTGTGAGGCCCAATGAATATCTGTGCGCTATGTGACAGGCTCGATGGCACAGCTGTGACCAAAGTGACTAGAGGATAAGGGAGATTTTGAATCTCTGCACACACTTTTGGACACTGGACACTTTTGGATTGTGTGAGGCCCAATGAATATCTGAGCGCTATGTGACAGGCTCGATGGCACAGCTGTGACCAAAGTGACTAGAGGATAAGGGAGATTTTGAATCTCTGCACACACTTTTGGACCCTGGACACTTTTGGATTGTGTGAGGCCCAATGAATATCTGAGCGCTATGTGACAGGCTCGATGGCACAGCTGTGACCAAAGTGACTAGAGGATAAGGGAGATTTTGAATCTCTGCACACACTTTTGGACACTGGACACTTTTGGATTGTGTGAGGCCCAATGAATATCTGAGCGCTATGTGACAGTCTTGATGGCACAGCTGTGACCAAAGTGACTAGAGGATAAGGGAGATTTTGAATCTCTGCACACACTTTTGGACACTGGACACTTTTGGATTGTGTGAGGCCCAATGAATATCTGAGCGCTTAGTCACAGGCTCGATGGCACAGCTGTGACCAAAGTGACTAGAGGATAAGGGAGATTTTGAATCTCTGCACACACTTTTGGACACTGGACACTTTTGGATTGTGTGAGGCCCAATGAATATCTGAGCGCTATGTGACAGGCTCGATGGCACAGCTGTGACCAAAGTGACTAGAGGATAAGGGAGATTTTGAATCTCTGCACACACTTTTGGACACTGGACACTTTTGGATTGTGTGAGGCCCAATGAATATCTGAGCGCTATGTGACAGGCTCGATGGCACAGCTGTGACCAAAGTGACTAGAGGATAAGGGAGATTTTGAATCTCTGCACACACTTTTGGACACTGGACACTTTTGGATTGTGTGAGGCCCACTGATATCTGAGCGCTATGTGACAGGCTCGATGTCACAGCTGTGACCAAAGTGACTAGAGGATATGGGAGATTTTGAATCTCTACACACACTTTTGGACACTGGACACTTTTGGATTGTGTGAGGCCCACTGATATCTGAGCGCTATGTGACAGGCTCGATGGCACAGCTGTGACCAAAGTGACTAGAGGATAAGGGAGATTTTGAATCTCTGCACACACTTTTGGACACTGGACACTTTTGGATTGTGTGAGGCCCACTGATATCTGAGCGCTATGTGACAGGCTCGATGGCACAGCTGTGACCAAAGTGACTAGAGGCTAAGGGAGATTTTTAATCTCTGCACACACTTTTGGACACTGGACACTTTTGGATTGTGTGAGGCCCACTGATATATGAGCGCTATGTGACAGGCTCGATGGCACAGCTGTGACCAAAGTGACTAGAGGATAAGGGAGATTTTGAATCTCTGCACACACTTTTGGACACTGGACACTTTTGGATTGTGTGAGGCCCACTGATATCTGAGCGCTATGTCACAGGCTCGATGGCACAGCTGTGACCAAAGTGACTAGAGTATAAGGGAGATTTTGAATCTCTGCACACACTTTTGGACACTGGACACTTTTGGATTGTGTGAGGCCCACTGATATCTGAGCGCTATGTGACAGGCTCGATGGCACAGCTGTGACCAAAGTGACTAGAGGATAAGGGAGATTTTGAATCTCTGCACACACTTTTGGACACTGGACACTTTTGGATTGTGTGAGGCCCACTGATATCTGAGCGCTATGTGACAGGCTCGATGGCACAGCTGTGACCAAAGTGACTAGAGGATAAGGGAAATTTTGAATCTCTGCACACACTTTTGGACACTGGACACTTTTGGATTGTGTGAGGCCCAATGAATATCTGAGCGCTATGTGACAGGCTCGATGGCACAGCTGTGACCAAAGTGACTAGAGGATAAGGGAGATTTTGAATCTCTGCACACACTTTTGGACACTGGACACTTTTGGATTGTGTGAGGCCCAATGAATATCTGAGCGCTATGTCACAGGCTCGATGGCACAGCTGTGACCAAAGTGACTAGAGGATAAGGGAGATTTTGAATCTCTGCACACACTTTTGGACACTGGACACTTTTGGATTGTGTGAGGCCCAATGAATATCTGAGCGCTATGTGACAGGCTCGATGGCACAGCTGTAACCAAAGTGACTAGAGGATAAGGGAGATTTTGAATCTCTGCACACACTTTTGGACACTGGACACTTTTGGATTGTGTGAGGCCCAATGAATATCTGAGCGCTATGTGACAGGCTCGATGGCACAGCTGTGACCAAAGTGACTAGAGGATAAGGGAGATTTTGAATCTCTGCACACACTTTTGGACACTGGACACTTTTGGATTGTGTGAGGCCCAATGAATATCTGAGCGCTATGTGACAGGCTCGATGGCACAGCTGTGACCAAAGTGACTAGAGGATAAGGGAGATTTTGAATCTCTGCACACACTTTTGGACACTGGACACTTTTGGATTGTGTGAGGCCCAATGAATATCTGAGCGCAATGTCACAGGCTCGATGGCACAGCTGTGACCAAAGTGACTAGAGGATAAGGGAGATTTTGAATCTCTGCACACACTTTTGGACACTGGACACTTTTGGATTGTGTGAGGCCCACTGATATCTGAGCGCTATGTCACAGGCTCGATGGCACAGCTGTGACCAAAGTGACTAGAGGATAAGGGAGATTTTGAATCTCTGCACACACTTTTGGACACTGGACACTTTTGGATTGTGTGAGGCCCACTGATATCTGAGCGCTATGTCACAGGCTCGATGGCACAGCTGTGACCAAAGTGACTAGAGGATAAGGGAGATTTTGAATCTCTGCACACACTTTTGGACACTGGACACTTTTGGATTGTGTGAGGCCCAATGAATATCTGAGCGCTATGTGACAGGCTCGATGGCACAGCTGTGACAAAAGTGACTAGAGGATAAGGGAGATTTTGAATCTCTGCACACACTTTTGGACACTGGACACTTTTGGATTGTGTGAGGCCCAATGAATATCTGAGCGCTATGTGACAGGCTCGATGGCACAGCTGTGACCAAAGTGACTAGAGGATAAGTGAGATTTTGAATCTCTGCACACACTTTTGGACACTGGACACTTTTGGATTGTGTGAGGCCCAATGAATATCTGAGCGCTATGTGACAGGCTCGATGGCACAGCTGTGACCAAAGTGACTAGAGGATAAGGGAGATTTTGAATCTCTGCACACACTTTTGGACACTGGACACTTTTGGATTGTGTGAGGCCCAATGAATATCTGAGCGCTATGTGACAGGCTCGATGGCACAGCTGTGACCAAAGTGACTAGAGGATAAGGGAGATTTTGAATCTCTGCACACACTTTTGGACACTGGACACTTTTGGATTGTGTGAGGCCCACTGATATCTGAGCGCTATGTGACAGGCTCGATGGCACAGCTGTGACCAAAGTGACTAGAGGATAAGGGAGATTTTGAATCTATGCACACACTTTTGGACACTGGACACTTTTGGATTGTGTGAGGCCCAATGAATATCTGAGAGCTATGTGACAGGCTCGATGGCACAGCTGTGACCAAAGTGACTAGAGAATAAGGGAGATTTTGAATCTCTGCACACACTTTTGGACACTGGACACTTTTGGACTGTGTGAGGCCCAATGAATATCTGAGCGCTATGTGACAGGCTCGATGGCACAGCTGTGACCAAAGTGACTAGAGGATAAGGGAGATTTTGAATCTCTGCACACACTTTTGGACACTGGACACTTTTGGATTGTGTGAGGCCCAATGAATATCTGAGCGCTATGTCACAGGCTCGATGGCACAGCTGTGACCAAAGTGACTAGAGGATAAGGGAGATTTTGAATCTCTGCACACACTTTTGGACACTGGACACTTTTGGATTGTGTGAGGCCCACAGATATCTGAGCGCTATGTGACAGGCTCGATGGCACAGCTGTGACCAAAGTGACTAGAGGATAAGGGAGATTTTGAATCTCTGCACACACTTTTGGACACTGGACACTTTTGGATTGTGTGAGGCCCACAGATATCTGAGCGCTATGTGACAGGCTCGATGGCACAGCTGTGACCAAAGTGACTAGAGGATAAGGGAGATTTTGAATCTCTGCACACACTTTTGGACACTGAACACTTTTGGATTGTGTGAGGCCCAATGAATATCTGAGCGCTATGTGACAGGCTCGATGGCACAGCTGTGACCAAAGTGACTAAAGGATAAGGGAGATTTTGAATCTCTGCACACACTTTTGGACACTGGACACTTTTGGATTGTGTGAGGCCCAATGAATATCTGAGCGCTACGTGACAGGCTTGATGGCACAGCTGTGACCAAAGTGACTAGAGGATAAGGGAGATTTTGAATCTCTGCACACACTTTTGGACACTGGACACTTTTGGATTGTGTGAGGCCCAATGATATTTGAGCGCTATGTGACAGGCTCGATGGCACAGCTGTGACCAAAGTGACTAGAGGATAAGGGAGATTTTGAATCTCTACACACACTTTTGGACACTGGACACTTTTGGATTGTGTGAGGCCCACTGATATCTGAGCGCTATGTCACAGGCTTGATGGCACAGCTGTGACCAAAGTGACTAGAGGATAAGGGAGATTTTGAATCTCTGCACACACTTTTGGACACTGGACACTTTTGGATTGTGTGAGGCCCAATGAATATCTGTGCGCTATGTGACAGGCTCGATGGCACAGCTGTGACCAAAGTGACTAGAGGATAAGGGAGATTTTGAATCTCTGCACACACTTTTGGACACTGGACACTTTTGGATTGTGTGAGGCCCAATGAATATCTGAGCGCTATGTGACAGGCTCGATGGCACAGCTGTGACCAAAGTGACTAGAGGATAAGGGAGATTTTGAATCTCTGCACACACTTTTGGACCCTGGACACTTTTGGATTGTGTGAGGCCCAATGAATATCTGAGCGCTATGTGACAGGCTCGATGGCACAGCTGTGACCAAAGTGACTAGAGGATAAGGGAGATTTTGAATCTCTGCACACACTTTTGGACACTGGACACTTTTGGATTGTGTGAGGCCCAATGAATATCTGAGCGCTATGTGACAGTCTTGATGGCACAGCTGTGACCAAAGTGACTAGAGGATAAGGGAGATTTTGAATCTCTGCACACACTTTTGGACACTGGACACTTTTGGATTGTGTGAGGCCCAATGAATATCTGAGCGCTTAGTCACAGGCTCGATGGCACAGCTGTGACCAAAGTGACTAGAGGATAAGGGAGATTTTGAATCTCTGCACACACTTTTGGACACTGGACACTTTTGGATTGTGTGAGGCCCAATGAATATCTGAGCGCTATGTGACAGGCTCGATGGCACAGCTGTGACCAAAGTGACTAGAGGATAAGGGAGATTTTGAATCTCTGCACACACTTTTGGACACTGGACACTTTTGGATTGTGTGAGGCCCAATGAATATCTGAGCGCTATGTGACAGGCTCGATGGCACAGCTGTGACCAAAGTGACTAGAGGATAAGGGAGATTTTGAATCTCTGCACACACTTTTGGACACTGGACACTTTTGGATTGTGTGAGGCCCACTGATATCTGAGCGCTATGTGACAGGCTCGATGTCACAGCTGTGACCAAAGTGACTAGAGGATATGGGAGATTTTGAATCTCTACACACACTTTTGGACACTGGACACTTTTGGATTGTGTGAGGCCCACTGATATCTGAGCGCTATGTGACAGGCTCGATGGCACAGCTGTGACCAAAGTGACTAGAGGATAAGGGAGATTTTGAATCTCTGCACACACTTTTGGACACTGGACACTTTTGGATTGTGTGAGGCCCACTGATATCTGAGCGCTATGTGACAGGCTCGATGGCACAGCTGTGACCAAAGTGACTAGAGGCTAAGGGAGATTTTTAATCTCTGCACACACTTTTGGACACTGGACACTTTTGGATTGTGTGAGGCCCACTGATATATGAGCGCTATGTGACAGGCTCGATGGCACAGCTGTGACCAAAGTGACTAGAGGATAAGGGAGATTTTGAATCTCTGCACACACTTTTGGACACTGGACACTTTTGGATTGTGTGAGGCCCACTGATATCTGAGCGCTATGTCACAGGCTCGATGGCACAGCTGTGACCAAAGTGACTAGAGGATAAGGGAGATTTTGAATCTCTGCACACACTTTTGGACACTGGACACTTTTGGATTGTGTGAGGCCCACTGATATCTGAGCGCTATGTGACAGGCTCGATGGCACAGCTGTGACCAAAGTGACTAGAGGATAAGGGAGATTTTGAATCTCTGCACACACTTTTGGACACTGGACACTTTTGGATTGTGTGAGGCCCACTGATATCTGAGCGCTATGTGACAGGCTCGATGGCACAGCTGTGACCAAAGTGACTAGAGGATAAGGGAAATTTTGAATCTCTGCACACACTTTTGGACACTGGACACTTTTGGATTGTGTGAGGCCCAATGAATATCTGAGCGCTATGTGACAGGCTCGATGGCACAGCTGTGACCAAAGTGACTAGAGGATAAGGGAGATTTTGAATCTCTGCACACACTTTTGGACACTGGACACTTTTGGATTGTGTGAGGCCCAATGAATATCTGAGCGCTATGTCACAGGCTCGATGGCACAGCTGTGACCAAAGTGACTAGAGGATAAGGGAGATTTTGAATCTCTGCACACACTTTTGGACACTGGACACTTTTGGATTGTGTGAGGCCCAATGAATATCTGAGCGCTATGTGACAGGCTCGATGGCACAGCTGTAACCAAAGTGACTAGAGGATAAGGGAGATTTTGAATCTCTGCACACACTTTTGGACACTGGACACTTTTGGATTGTGTGAGGCCCAATGAATATCTGAGCGCTATGTGACAGGCTCGATGGCACAGCTGTGACCAAAGTGACTAGAGGATAAGGGAGATTTTGAATCTCTGCACACACTTTTGGACACTGGACACTTTTGGATTGTGTGAGGCCCAATGAATATCTGAGCGCTATGTGACAGGCTCGATGGCACAGCTGTGACCAAAGTGACTAGAGGATAAGGGAGATTTTGAATCTCTGCACACACTTTTGGACACTGGACACTTTTGGATTGTGTGAGGCCCAATGAATATCTGAGCGCAATGTCACAGGCTCGATGGCACAGCTGTGACCAAAGTGACTAGAGGATAAGGGAGATTTTGAATCTCTGCACACACTTTTGGACACTGGACACTTTTGGATTGTGTGAGGCCCACTGATATCTGAGCGCTATGTCACAGGCTCGATGGCACAGCTGTGACCAAAGTGACTAGAGGATAAGGGAGATTTTGAATCTCTGCACACACTTTTGGACACTGGACACTTTTGGATTGTGTGAGGCCCACTGATATCTGAGCGCTATGTCACAGGCTCGATGGCACAGCTGTGACCAAAGTGACTAGAGGATAAGGGAGATTTTGAATCTCTGCACACACTTTTGGACACTGGACACTTTTGGATTGTGTGAGGCCCAATGAATATCTGAGCGCTATGTGACAGGCTCGATGGCACAGCTGTGACAAAAGTGACTAGAGGATAAGGGAGATTTTGAATCTCTGCACACACTTTTGGACACTGGACACTTTTGGATTGTGTGAGGCCCAATGAATATCTGAGCGCTATGTGACAGGCTCGATGGCACAGCTGTGACCAAAGTGACTAGAGGATAAGTGAGATTTTGAATCTCTGCACACACTTTTGGACACTGGACACTTTTGGATTGTGTGAGGCCCAATGAATATCTGAGCGCTATGTGACAGGCTCGATGGCACAGCTGTGACCAAAGTGACTAGAGGATAAGGGAGATTTTGAATCTCTGCACACACTTTTGGACACTGGACACTTTTGGATTGTGTGAGGCCCAATGAATATCTGAGCGCTATGTCACAGGCTCGATGGCACAGCTGTGACCAAAGTGACTAGAGGATAAGGGAGATTTTGAATCTCTGCACACACTTTTGGACACTGGACACTTTTGGATTGTGTGAGGCCCACTGATATCTGAGCGCTATGTGACAGGCTCGATGGCACAGCTGTGACCAAAGTGACTAGAGGTTAAGGGAGATTTTGAATCTCTGCACACACTTTTGGACACTGGACACTTTTGGATTGTGTGAGGCCCAATGAATATATGAGCGCTATGTGACAGGCTCGATGGCACAGCTGTGACCAAAGTGTCTAGAGGATAAGGGAGATTTTGAATCTCTGCACACACTTTTGGACACTGGACACTTTTGGATTGTGTGAGGCCCAATGAATATCTGAGCGCTATGTGACAGGCTCGATGGCACAGCTGTGACCAAAGTGACTAGAGGATAAGGGAGATTTTGAATCTCTGCACACACTTTTGGACACTGGACACTTTTGGATTGTGTGAGGCCCACTGATATCTGAGTGCTATGTGACAGGCTCGATGGCACAGCTGTGACCAAAGTGACTAGAGGATAAGGGAGATTTTGAATCTCTGCACACACTTTTGGACACTGGACACTTTTTGATTGTGTGAGGCCCAATGAATATCTGAGCGCTATGTGACAGGCTCGATGGCACAGCTGTGACCAAAGTGACTAGAGGATAAGGGAGATTTTGAATCTCTGCACACACTTTTGGACACTGGACACTTTTGGATTGTGTGAGGCCCAATGAATATCTGAGCGCTATGTGACAGGCTCGATGGCACAGCTGTGACCAAAGTGACTAGAGGATAAGGGAGATTTTGAATCTCTGCACACACTTTTGGACACTGGACACTTTTGGATTGTGTGAGGCCCACTGATATCTGAGCGCTATGTGACAGGCTCGATGGCACAGCTGTGACCAAAGTGACTAGAGGATAAGGGAGATTTTGAATCTCTGCACACACTTTTGGACACTGGACACTTTTGGATTATTTGAGGCCCAATGAATATCTGAGCGCTATGTGACAGGCTCGATGGCACAGCTGTGACCAAAGTGACTAGAGGATAAGGGAGATTTTGAATCTCTGCACACACTTTTGGACACTGGACACTTTTGGATTGTGTGAGGCCCAATGAATATCTGAGCGCTATGTGACAGGCTCGATGGCACAGCTGTGACCAAAGTGACTAGAGGATAAGGGAGATTTTGAATCTCTGCACACACTTTTGGACACTGGACACTTTTGGATTGTGTGAGGCCCAATGAATATCTGAGCGCTATGTGACAGGCTCGATGGCACAGCTGTGACCAAAGTGACTAGAGGATAAGGGAGATTTTGAATCTCTGCACACACTTTTGGACACTGGACACTTTTGGATTGTGTGAGGCCCAATGAATATCTGAGTGCTATGTGACAGGCTCGATGGCACAGCAGTGACCAAAGTGACTAGAGGATAAGGGAGATTTTGAATCTCTGCACACACTTTTGGACACTGGACACTTTAGGATTGTGTGAGGCCCACTGATATCTGAGCGCTATGTGACAGGCTCGATGGCACAGCTGTGACCAAAGTGACTAGAGGATAAGGGAGATTTTGAATCTCTGCACACACTTTTGGACACTGGACACTTTTGGATTGTGTGAGGCCCACTGATATCTGAGCGCTATGTGACAGGCTCGATGGCACAGTTGTGACCAAAGTGACTAGAGGATAAGGGAGATTTTGAATCTCTGCACACACTTTTGGACACTTTTGGATTGTGTCAGGCCCACTGATATCTGAGCGCTATGTCACAGGCTCGATGGCACAGCTGTGACCAAAGTGACTAGAGGATAAGGGAGATTTTGAATCTCTGCACACCCTTTTGGACACTGGACACTTTTGGATTGTGTGAGGCCCAATGAATATCTGAGCGCTATGTGACAGGCTCGATGGCACAGCTGTGACCAAAGTGACTAGAGGATAAGGGAGATTTTGAATCTCTGCACACACTTTTGGACACTGGACACTTTTGGATTGTGTGAGGCCCAATGAATATCTGAGCGCTATGTGACAGGCTCGATGGCACAGCTGTGACCAAAGTGACTAGAGGATAAGGGAGATTTTGAATCTCTGCACACACTTTTGGACACTGGACACTTTTGGATTGTGTGAGGCCCAATGAATATCTGAGCGCTATGTGACAGGCTCGATGACACAGCTGTGACCAAAGTGACTAGAGGATAAGGGAGATTTTGAATCTCTGCACACACTTTTGGACACTGGACACTTTTGGATTGTGTGAGGCCCAATGAATATCTGAGCGCTATGTGACAGGCTCGATGGCACAGCTGTGACCAAAGTGACTAGAGGATAAGGGAGATTTTGAATCTCTGCACACACTTTTGGACATTGGACACTTTTTGATTGTGAGAGGCCCAATGAATATCTGAGCGCTATGTGACAGGCTCGATGGCACAGCTGTGACCAAAGTGACTAGAGGATAAAGGAGATTTTGAATCTCTGCACACACTTTTGGACACTGGACACTTTTGGATTGTGTGAGGCCCAATGAATATCTGAGCGCTATGTGACAGGCTCGATGGCACAGCTGTGACCAAAGTGACTAGAGGATAAGGGAGATTTTGAATCTCTGCACACACTTTTGGACACTGGACAGTTTAGGATTGTGTGAGACCCACTGATATCTGAGCGCTATGTGACAGGCTCGATGGCACAGCTGTGACCAAAGTGACTAGAGGATAAGGGAGATTTTGAATCTCTGCACACACTTTTGGACACTGGACACTTTTGGATTGTGTGAGGCCCACTGATATCTGAGCGCTATGTCACAGGCTCGATGGCACAGCTGTGACCAAAGTGACTAGAGGATAAGGGAGATTTTGAATCTCTGCACACACTTTTGGACACTGGACACTTTTGGATTGTGTGAGGCCCACTGATATCTGAGCGCTATGTCATAGGCTCGATGGCACAGCTGTGACCAAAGTGACTAGAGGATAAGGGAGATGTTGAATCTCTGCACACACTTTTGGACACTGGACACTTTTGGATTGTGTGAGGCCCAATGAATATCTGAGCGCTATGTGACAGGCTCGATGGCACAGCTGTGACCAAAGTGACTAGAGGATGAGGGAGATTTTTAATCTCTGCACACACTTTTGGACACTGGACACTTTTGGATTGTGTGAGGCCCAATGAATATCTGAGCGCTTAGTCACATGCTCGATGGCACAGCTGTGATCAAAGTGACTAGAGGATAAGGGAGATTTTGAATCTCTGCACACACTTTTGGACACTGGACACTTTTGGATTGTGTGAGGCCCAATGAATATCTGAGCGCTATGTGACAGGCTCGATGGCACATCTGTGACCAAAGTGACTAGAGGATAAGGGAGATTTTGAATCTCTGCACACACTTTTGGACACTGGACACTTTTGGATTGTGTGAGGCCCAATGAATATCTGAGCGCTATGTGACAGGCTCGATGGCACAGCTGTGACCAAAGTGACTAGAGGATAAGGGAGATTTTGAATCTCTGCACACACTTTTGGACACTGGACAATTTTGGATTGTGTGAGGCCCACTGATATCTAAGCGCTATGTGACAGGCTCGATGGCACAGCTGTGACCAAAGAGACTAGAGGATATGGGAGATTTTGAATCTCTGCACAAACTTTTGGACACTGGACACTTTTGGATTGTGTGAGGCCCACTGATATCTGAGAGCTATGTGACAGGCTCGATGGCACAGCTGTGACCAAAGTGACTAGAGGATAAGGGAGATTTTGAATCTCTGCACACACTTTTGGACACTGGACACTTTTGGATTGTTTGAGGCCCACTGACATCTGAGCGCTATGTCACAGGCTCGATGGCACAGCTGTGACCAAAGTGACTAGAGGATAAGGGAGATTTTGAATCTCTGCACACACTTTTGGACACTGGACACTTTTGGATTGTGTGAGGTCCAAGAATATCTGAGCGCTATGTGTCAGGCTCGATGGCACAGCTGTGACCAAAGTGACTAGAGGATAAGGGAGATTTTGAATCTCTGCACACACTTTTGGACACTGGACACTTTTGGATTGTGTGAGGCCCAATGAATATCTGAGCGCTATGTCACAGGCTCGATGGCACAGCTGTGACCAAAGTGACTAGAGGATAAGGGAGATTTTGAATCTCTGCACACACTTTTGGACACTGGACACTTTTGGATTGTGTGAGGCCCAATGAATATCTGAGCGCTATGTGACAGGCTCGATGGCACAGCTGTGACCAAAGTGACTAGAGGATAAGGGAGATTTTGAATCTCTGCTCACACTTTTGGACACTGGACAGTTTAGGATTGTGTGAGACCCACTGATATCTGAGCGCTATGTGACAGGCTCGATGGCACAGCTGTGACCAAAGTGACTAGAGGATAAGGGAGATTTTGAATCTCTGCACACACTTTTGGACACTGGACACTTTTGGATTGTGTGAGGCCCACTGATATCTGAGCGCTATGTAACAGGCTCGATGGCACAGCTGTGACCAAAGTGACTAGAGGATAAGGGAGATTTTGAATCTCTGAACACACTTTTGGACACTGGACACTTTTGGATTGTGTGAGGCCCACTGATATCTGAGCGCTATGTCACAGGCTCGATGGCACAGCTTTGACCAAAGTGACTAGAGGATAAGGGAGATGTTGAATCTCTTCACACACTTTTGGACACTGGACACTTTTGGATTGTGTGAGGCCCAATGAATATCTGAGCGCTATGTGACAGGCTCGATGGCACAGCTGTGACCAAAGTGACTAGAGGATGAGGGAGATTTTTAATCTCTGCACACACTTTTGGACACTGGACACTTTTGGATTGTGTGAGGCCCAATGAATATCTGAGCGCTTAGTCACAGGCTCGATGGCACAGCTGTGACCAAAGTGACTAGAGGATAAGGGAGATTTTGAATCTCTGCACACACTTTTGGACACTGGACACTTTTGGATTGTGTGAGGCCCAATGAATATCTGAGCGCTATGTGACAGGCTCGATGGTACATCTGTGACCAAAGTGACTAGAGGATAAGGGAGATTTTTAATCTCTGCACACACTTTTGGACACTGGACACTTTTGGATTGTGTGAGGCCCACTGATATCTGAGCGCTATGTCACAGGCTCGATGGCACAGCTGTGACCAAAGTGACTAGAGGATAAGGGAGATTTTGAATCTCTGCACACACTTTTGGACACTGGACACTTTTGGATTGTGTGAGGCCCACTGATATCTGAGCGCTATGTCACAGGCTCGATGGCACAGCTGTGACCAAAGTGACTAGAGGATAAGGGAGATTTTGAATCTCTGCACACACTTTTGGACACTGGACACTTTTGGATTGTGTGAGGCCCACTGATATCTGAGCGCTATGTCACAGGCTCGATGGCACAGCTGTGACCAAAGTGACTAGAGGATAAGGGAGATGTTGAATCTCTGCACACACTTTTGGACACTGGACACTTTTGGATTGTGTGAGGCCCAATGAATATCTGAGCGCTATGTGACAGGCTCGATGGCACAGCTGTGACCAAAGTGACTAGAGGATGAGGGAGATTTTTAATCTCTGCACACACTTTTGGACACTGGACACTTTTGGATTGTGTGAGGCCCAATGAATATCTGAGCGCTTAGTCACATGCTCGATGGCACAGCTGTGACCAAAGTGACTAGAGGATAAGGGAGATTTTGAATCTCTGCACACACTTTTGGACACTGGACACTTTTGGATTGTGTGAGGCCCAATGAATATCTGAGCGCTATGTGACAGGCTCGATGGCACATCTGTGACCAAAGTGACTAGAGGATAAGGGAGATTTTGAATCTCTGCACACACTTTTGGACACTGGACACTTTTGGATTGTGTGAGGCCCAATGAATATCTGAGCGCTATGTGACAGGCTCGATGGCACAGCTGTGACCAAAGTGACTAGAGGATAAGGGAGATTTTGAATCTCTGCACACACTTTTGGACACTGGACAATTTTGGATTGTGTGAGGCCCACTGATATCTAAGCGCTATGTGACAGGCTCGATGGCACAGCTGTGACCAAAGAGACTAGAGGATATGGGAGATTTTGAATCTCTGCACAAACTTTTGGACACTGGACACTTTTGGATTGTGTGAGGCCCACTGATATCTGAGAGCTATGTGACAGGCTCGATGGCACAGCTGTGACCAAAGTGACTAGAGGATAAGGGAGATTTTGAATCTCTGCACACACTTTTGGACACTGGACACTTTTGGATTGTTTGAGGCCCACTGACATCTGAGCGCTATGTCACAGGCTCGATGGCACAGCTGTGACCAAAGTGACTATAGGATAAGGGAGATTTTGAATCTCTGCACACACTTTTGGACACTGGACACTTTTGGATTGTGTGAGGTCCAAGAATATCTGAGCGCTATGTGTCAGGCTCGATGGCACAGCTGTGACCAAAGTGACTAGAGGAAAAGGGAGATTTTGAATCTCTGCACACACTTTTGGACACTGGACACTTTTGGATTGTGTGAGGCCCAATGAATATCTGAGCGCTATGTCACAGGCTCGATGGCACAGCTGTGACCAAAGTGACTAGAGGATAAGGGAGATTTTGAATCTCTGCACACACTTTTGGACACTGGACACTTTTGGATTGTGTGAGGCCCAATGAATATCTGAGCGCTATGTGACAGGCTCGATGGCACAGCTGTGACCAAAGTGACTAGAGGATAAGGGAGATTTTGAATCTCTGCTCACACTTTTGGACACTGGACAGTTTAGGATTGTGTGAGACCCACTGATATCTGAGCGCTATGTGACAGGCTCGATGGCACAGCTGTGACCAAAGTGACTAGAGGATAAGGGAGATTTTGAATCTCTGCACACACTTTTGGACACTGGACACTTTTGGATTGTGTGAGGCCCACTGATATCTGAGCGCTATGTCACAGGCTCGATGGCACAGCTGTGACCAAAGTGACTAGAGGATAAGGGAGATTTTGAATCTCTGAACACACTTTTGGACACTGGACACTTTTGGATTGTGTGAGGCCCACTGATATCTGAGCGCTATGTCACAGGCTCGATGGCACAGCTTTGACCAAAGTGACTAGAGGATAAGGGAGATGTTGAATCTCTTCACACACTTTTGGACACTGGACACTTTTGGATTGTGTGAGGCCCAATGAATATCTGAGCGCTATGTGACAGGCTCGATGGCACAGCTGTGACCAAAGTGACTAGAGGATGAGGGAGATTTTTAATCTCTGCACACACTTTTGGACACTGGACACTTTTGGATTGTGTGAGGCCCAATGAATATCTGAGCGCTTAGTCACAGGCTCGATGGCACAGCTGTGACCAAAGTGACTAGAGGATAAGGGAGATTTTGAATCTCTGCACACACTTTTGGACACTGGACACTTTTGGATTGTGTGAGGCCCAATGAATATCTGAGCGCTATGTGACAGGCTCGATGGCACATCTGTGACCAAAGTGACTAGAGGATAAGGGAGATTTTTAATCTCTGCACACACTTTTGGACACTGGACACTTTTGGATTGTGTGAGGCCCAATGAATATCTGAGCGCTATGTGACAGGCTCGATGGCACAGCTGTGACCAAAGTGACTGGAGGATAAGGGAGATTTTGAATCTCTGCACACACTTTTGGACACTGGACAATTTTGGATTGTGTGAGGCCCACTGATATCTAAGCGCTATGTGACAGGCTCGATGGCACAGCTGTGACCAAAGAGACTAGAGGATATGGGAGATTTTGAATCTCTGCACAAACTTTTGGACACTGGACACTTTTGGATTGTGTGAGGCCCACTGATATCTGAGCGCTATGTGACAGGCTCGATGGCACAGCTGTGACCAAAGTGACTAGAGGATAAGGGAGATTTTGAATCTCTGCACACACTTTTGGACCCTGGACACTTTTGGATTGTTTGAGGCCCACTGACATCTGAGCGCTATGTCACAGGCTCGATGGCACAGCTGTGACCAAAGTGACTAGAGTATAAGGGAGATTTTGAATCTCTGCACACACTTTTGGACACTGGACACTTTTGGATTGTGTGAGGTCCAATGAATATCTGAGCGCTATGTGACAGGCTCGATGGCACAGCTGTGACCAAAGTGACTAGAGGATAAGGGAGATTTTGAATCTCTGCACACACTTTTGGACACTGGACACTTTTGGATTGTGTGAGGCCCAATGAATATCTGAGCGCTATGTCACAGGCTCGATGGCACAGCTGTGACCAAAGTGACTAGAGGATAAGGGAGATTTTGAATCTCTGCACACACTTTTGGACACTGGACACTTTTGGATTGTGTGAGGCCCAATGAATATCTGAGCGCTATGTGACAGGCTCGATGGCACAGCTGTGACCAAAGTGACTAGAGGATAAGGGAGATTTTGAATCTCTGCACACACTTTTGGACACTGGACACTTTTGGATTGTGTGAGGCCCACTGATATCTGAGCGCTATGTGACAGGCTCGATGGCACAGCTGTGACCAAATTGACTAGAGGCTAAGGGAGATTTTGAATCTCTGCACACACTTTTGGACACTGGACACTTTTGGATTGTGTGAGGCCCACTGATATCTGAGCGCTATGTGACAGGCTCGATGGCACAGCTGTGACCAAAGTGACTAGAGGATAAGGGAGATTTTGAATCTCTGCACACACTTTTGGACACTGGATACTTTTGGATTGTGTGAGGCCCACTGATATCTGAGCGCTATGTCACAGGCTCGATGGCACAGCTGTGACCAAAGTGACTAGAGGATAAGGGAGATTTTGAATCTCTGCACACACTTTTGGACACTGGACACTTTTGGATTGTGTGAGGCCCAATGAATATCTGAGCGCTATGTGACAGGCTCGATGGCACAGCTGTGACCAAAGTGACTAGAGGATAAGGGAGATTTTGAATCTCTGCACACACTTTTGGACACTGGACACTTTTGGATTGTGTGAGGCCCAATGAATATCTGAGCGCTATGTCACAGGCTCGATGGCACAGCTGTGACCAAAGTGACTAGAGGATAAGGGAGATTTTGAATCTCTGCACACACTTTTGGACACTGGACACTTTTGGATTGTGTGAGGCCCAATGAATATCTGAGCGCTATGTGACAGGCTCGATGGCACAGCTGTGACCAAAGTGACTAGAGGATAAGGGAGATTTTGAATCTCTGCACACACTTTTGGACACTGGACACTTTTGGATTGTGTGAGGCCCACTGATATCTGAGCGCTATGTGACAGGCTCGATGGCACAGCTGTGACCAAAGTGACTAGAGGATAAGGGAGATTTTGAATCTATGCACACACTTTTGGACACTGGACACTTTTGGATTGTGTGAGGCCCAATGAATATCTGAGCGCTATGTGACAGGCTCGATGGCACAGCTGTGACCAAAGTGACTAGAGAATAAGGGAGATTTTGAATCTCTGCACACACTTTTGGACACTGGACACTTTTGGATTGTGTGAGGCCCAATGAATATCTGAGCGCTATGTGACAGGCTCGATGGCACAGCTGTGACCAAAGTGACTAGAGGATAAGGGAGATTTTGAATCTCTGCACACACTTTTGGACACTGGACACTTTTGGATTGTGTGAGGCCCAATGAATATCTGAGCGCTATGTCACAGGCTCGATGGCACAGCTGTGACCAAAGTGACTAGAGGATAAGGGAGATTTTGAATCTCTGCACACACTTTTGGACACTGGACACTTTTGGATTGTGTGAGGCCCACTGATATCTGAGCGCTATGTGACAGGCTCGATGGCACAGCTGTGACCAAAGTGACTAGAGGATAAGGGAGATTTTGAATCTCTGCACACACTTTTGGACACTGGACACTTTTGGATTGTGTGAGGCCCAATGAATATCTGAGCGCTATGTGACAGGCTCGATGGCACAGCTGTGACCAAAGTGTCTAGAGGATAAGGGAGATTTTGAATCTCTGCACACACTTTTGGACACTGGACACTTTTGGATTGTGTGAGGCCCAATGAATATCTGAGCGCTATGTGACAGGCTCGATGGCACAGCTGTGACCAAAGTGACTAGAGGATAAGGGAGATTTTGAATCTCTGCACACACTTTTGGACACTGGACACTTTTGGATTGTGTGAGGCCCACTGATATCTGAGCGCTATGTGACAGGCTCGATGGCACAGCTGTGACCAAAGTGACTAGAGGATAAGGGAGATTTTGAATCTCTGCACACACTATTGGACACTGGACACTTTTGGATTGTGTGAGGCCCAATGAATATCTGAGCGCTATGTGACAGGCTCGATGGCACAGCTGTGACCAAAGTGACTAGAGGATAAGGGAGATTTTGAATCTCTGCACACACTTTTGGACACTGGACACTTTTGGATTGTGTGAGGCCCAATGAATATCTGAGCGCTATGTGACAGGCTCGATGGCACAGCTGTGACCAAAGTGACTAGAGGATAAGGGAGATTTTGAATCTCTGCACACACTTTTGGACCCTGGACACTTTTGGATTGTGTGAGGCCCAATGAATATCTGAGCGCTATGTGACAGGCTCGATGGCACAGCTGTGACCAAAGTGACTAGAGGATAAGGGAGATTTTGAATCTCTGCACACACTTTTGGACACTGGACACTTTTGGATTGTGTGAGGCCCAATGAATATCTGAGCGCTATGTGACAGGCTTGATGGCACAGCTGTGACCAAAGTGACTAGAGGATAAGGGAGATTTTGAATCTCTGCACACACTTTTGGACACTGGACACTTTTGGATTGTGTGAGGCCCAATGAATATCTGAGCGCTATGTGACAGGCTCGATGGCACAGCTGTGACCAAAGTGACTAGAGGATAAGGGAGATTTTGAATCTCTACACACACTTTTGGACACTGGACACTTTTGGATTGTGTGAGGCCCACTGATATCTGAGCGCTATGTCACAGGCTTGATGGCACAGCTGTGACCAAAGTGACTAGAGGATAAGGGAGATTTTGAATCTCTGCACACACTTTTGGACACTGGACACTTTTGGATTGTGTGAGGCCCAATGAATATCTGTGCGCTATGTGACAGGCTCGATGGCACAGCTGTGACCAAAGTGACTAGAGGATAAGGGAGATTTTGAATCTCTGCACACACTTTTGGACACTGGACACTTTTGGATTGTGTGAGGCCCAATGAATATCTGAGCGCTATGTGACAGGCTCGATGGCACAGCTGTGACCAAAGTGACTAGAGGATAAGGGAGATTTTGAATCTCTGCACACACTTTTGGACCCTGGACACTTTTGGATTGTGTGAGGCCCAATGAATATCTGAGCGCTATGTGACAGGCTCGATGGCACAGCTGTGACCAAAGTGACTAGAGGATAAGGGAGATTTTGAATCTCTGCACACACTTTTGGACACTGGACACTTTTGGATTGTGTGAGGCCCAATGAATATCTGAGCGCTATGTGACAGGCTCGATGGCACAGCTGTGACCAAAGTGACTAGAGGATAAGGGAGATTTTGAATCTCTGCACACACTTTTGGACACGGGACACTTTTGGATTGTGTGAGGCCCAATGAATATCTGAGCGCTATGTCACAGGCTCGATGGCACAGCTGTGACCAAAGTGACTATAGGATAAGGGAGATTTTGAATCTCTGCACACACTTTTGGACACTGGACACTTTTGGATTGTGTGAGGCCCAATGAATATCTGAGCGCTATGTGACAGGCTCGATGGCACAGCTGTGACCAAAGTGACTAGAGGATAAGGGAGATTTTGAATCTCTGCACACACTTTTGGACACTGGACACTTTTGGATTGTGTGAGGCCCAATGAATATCTGAGCGCTATGTGACAGGCTCGATGGCACAGCTGTGACCAAAGTGACTAGAGGATAAGGGAGATTTTGAATCTCTGCACACACTTTTGGACACTGGACACTTTTGGATTGTGTGAGGCCCACTGATATCTGAGCGCTATGTCACAGGCTCGATGGCACAGCTGTGACCAAAGTGACTAGAGGATAAGGGAGATTTTGAATCTCTGCACACACTTTTGGACACTGGACACTTTTGGATTGTGTGAGGCCCAATGAATATCTGAGCGCTATGTGACAGGCTCGATGGCACAGCTGTGACCAAAGTGACTAGAGGATACGGGAGATTTTGAATCTCTACACACACTTTTGGACACTGGACACTTTTGGATTGTGTGAGGCCCAATGAATATCTGAGCGCTTAGTCACAGGCTCGATGGCACAGCTGTGACCAAAGTGACTAGAGGATAAGGGAGATTTTGAATCTCTGCACACACTTTTGGACACTGGACACTTTTGGATTGTGTGAGGCCCAATGAATATCTGAGCGCTATGTGACAGGCTCGATGGCACAGCTGTGACCAAAGTGACTAGAGGATAAGGGAGATTTTGAATCTCTGCACACACTTTTGGACACTGGACACTTTTGGATTGTGTGAGGCCCAATGAATATCTGAGCGCTATGTGACAGGCTCGATGGCACAGCTGTGACCAAAGTGACTAGAGGCTAAGGGAGATTTTGAATCTCTGCACACACTTTTGGACACTGGACACTTTTGGATTGTGTGAGGCCCAATGATATCTGAGCGCTATGTGACAGGCTCGATGGCACAGCTGTGACCAAAGTGACTAGAGGATAAGGGAGATTTTGAATCTCTGCACACACTTTTGGACACTGGATACTTTTGGATTGTGTGAGGCCCACTGATATCTGAGCGCTATGTCACAGGCTCGATGGCACAGCTGTGACCAAAGTGACTAGAGGATAAGGGAGATTTTGAATCTCTGCACACACTTTTGGACACTGGACACTTTTGGATTGTGTGAGGCCCAATGAATATCTGAGCGCTATGTGACAGGCTCGATGGCACAGCTGTGACCAAAGTGACTAGAGGATAAGGGAGATTTTGAATCTCTGCACACACTTTTGGACACTGGACACTTTTGGATTGTGTGAGGCCCAATGAATATCTGAGCGCTATGTCACAGGCTCGATGGCACAGCTGTGACCAAAGTGACTAGATGATAAGGGAGATTTTGAATCTCTGCACACACTTTTGGACACTGGACACTTTTGGATTGTGTGAGGCCCAATGAATATCTGAGCGCTATGTGACAGGCTCGATGGCACAGCTGTGACCAAAGTGACTAGAGGATAAGGGAGATTTTGAATCTCTGCACACACTTTTGGACACTGGACACTTTTGGATTGTGTGAGGCCCACTGATATCTGAGCGCTATGTGACAGGCTCGATGGCACAGCTGTGACCAAAGTGACTAGAGGATAAGGGAGATTTTGAATCTATGCACACACTTTTGGACACTGGACACTTTTGGATTGTGTGAGGCCCAATGAATATCTGAGCGCTATGTGACAGGCTCGATGGCACAGCTGTGACCAAAGTGACTAGAGAATAAGGGAGATTTTGAATCTCTGCACACACTTTTGGACACTGGACACTTTTGGATTGTGTGAGGCCCAATGAATATCTGAGCGCTATGTGACAGGCTCGACGGCACAGCTGTGACCAAAGTGACTAGAGGATAAGGGAGATTTTGAATCTCTGCACACACTTTTGGACACTGGACACTTTTGGATTGTGTGAGGCCCAATGAATATCTGAGCGCTATGTCACAGGCTCGATGGCACAGCTGTGACCAAAGTGACTAGAGGATAAGGGAGATTTTGAATCTCTGCACACACTTTTGGACACTGGACACTTTTGGATTGTGTGAGGCCCACTGATATCTGAGCGCTATGTGACAGGCTCGATGGCACAGCTGTGACCAAAGTGACTAGAGGATAAGGAAGATTTTGAATCTCTGCACACACTTTTGGACACTGGACACTTTTGGATTGTGTGAGGCCCAATGAATATCTGAGCGCTATGTGACAGGCTCGATGGCACAGCTGTGACCAAAGTGTCTAGAGGATAAGGGAGATTTTGAATCTCTGCACACACTTTTGGACACTGGACACTTTTGGATTGTGTGAGGCCCAATGAATATCTGAGCCCTATGTGACAGGCTCGATGGCACAGCTGTGACCAAAGTGACTAGAGGATAAGGGAGATTTTGAATCTCTGCACACACTTTTGGACACTGGACACTTTTGGATTGTGTGAGGCCCACTGATATCTGAGCGCTATGTGACAGGCTCGATGGCACAGCTGTGACCAAAGTGACTAGAGGATAAGGGAGATTTTGAATCTCTGCACACACTTTTGGACACTGGACACTTTTGGATTGTGTGAGGCCCAATGAATATCTGAGCGCTATGTGACAGGCTCGATGGCACAGCTGTGACCAAAGTGACTAGAGGATAAGGGAGATTTTGAATCTCTGCACACACTTTTGGACACTGGACACTTTTGGATTGTGTGAGGCCCAATGAATATCTGAGCGCTATGTGACAGGCTCGATGGCACAGCTGTGACCAAAGTGACTAGAGGATAAGGGAGATTTTGAATCTCTGCACACACTTTTGGACCCTGGACACTTTTGGATTGTGTGAGGCCCAATGAATATCTGAGCGCTATGTGACAGGCTCGATGGCACAGCTGTGACCAAAGTGACTAGAGGATAAGGGAGATTTTGAATCTCTGCACACACTTTTGGACACTGGACACTTTTGGATTGTGTGAGGCCCAATGAATATCTGAGCGCTATGTGACAGGCTTGATGGCACAGCTGTGACCAAAGTGACTAGAGGATAAGGGAGATTTTGAATCTCTGCACACACTTTTGGACACTGGACACTTTTGGATTGTGTGAGGCCCAATGAATATCTGAGCGCTATGTGACAGGCTCGATGGCACAGCTGTGACCAAAGTGACTAGAGGATAAGGGAGATTTTGAATCTCTACACACACTTTTGGACACTGGACACTTTTGGATTGTGTGAGGCCCACTGATATCTGAGCGCTATGTCACAGGCTTGATGGCACAGCTGTGACCAAAGTGACTAGAGGATAAGGGAGATTTTGAATCTCTGCACACACTTTTGGACACTGGACACTTTTGGATTGTGTGAGGCCCAATGAATATCTGTGCGCTATGTGACAGGCTCGATGGCACAGCTGTGACCAAAGTGACTAGAGGATAAGGGAGATTTTGAATCTCTGCACACACTTTTGGACACTGGACACTTTTGGATTGTGTGAGGCCCAATGAATATCTGAGCGCTATGTGACAGGCTCGATGGCACAGCTGTGACCAAAGTGACTAGAGGATAAGGGAGATTTTGAATCTCTGCACACACTTTTGGACCCTGGACACTTTTGGATTGTGTGAGGCCCAATGAATATCTGAGCGCTATGTGACAGGCTCGATGGCACAGCTGTGACCAAAGTGACTAGAGGATAAGGGAGATTTTGAATCTCTGCACACACTTTTGGACACTGGACACTTTTGGATTGTGTGAGGCCCAATGAATATCTGAGCGCTATGTGACAGGCTCGATGGCACAGCTGTGACCAAAGTGACTAGAGGATAAGGGAGATTTTGAATCTCTGCACACACTTTTGGACACTGGACACTTTTGGATTGTGTGAGGCCCACTGATATCTGAGCGCTATGTGACAGGCTCGATGGCACAGCTGTGACCAAAGTGACTAGAGGATAAGGGAGATTTTGAATCTCTGCACACACTTTTGGACACTGGACACTTTTGGATTGTGTGAGGCCCACTCATATCTGAGCGCTATGTCACAGGCTCGATGGCACAGCTGTGACCAAAGTGACTAGAGGATAAGGGAGATTTTGAATCTCTGCACACACTTTTGGACACTGGACACTTTTGGATTGTGTGAGGCCCAATGAATATCTGAGCGCTATGTGACAGGCTCGATGGCACAGCTGTGACCAAAGTGACTAGAGGATAAGGGAGATTTTGAATCTCTACACACACTTTTGGACACTGGACACTTTTGGATTGTGTGAGGCCCAATGAATATCTGAGCGCTTAGTCACAGGCTCGATGGCACAGCTGTGACCAAAGTGACTAGAGGATAAGGGAGATTTTGAATCTCTGCACACACTTTTGGACACTGGACACTTTTGGATTGTGTGAGGCCCAATGAATATCTGAGCGCTATGTGACAGGCTCGATGGCACAGCTGTGACCAAAGTGACTAGAGGATAAGGGAGATTTTGAATCTCTGCACACACTTTTGGACACTGGACACTTTTGGATTGTGTGAGGCCCAATGAATATCTGAGCGCTATGTGACAGGCTCGATGGCACAGCTGTGACCAAAGTAACTAGAGGATAAGGGAGATTTTGAATCTCTGCACACACTTTTGGACACTGGACACTTTTGGATTGTGTGAGGCCCACTGATATCTGAGCGCTATGTGACAGGCTCGATGTCACAGCTGTGACCAAAGTGACTAGAGGATATGGGAGATTTTGAATCTCTACACACACTTTTGGACACTGGACACTTTTGGATTGTGTGAGGCCCACTGATATCTGAGCGCTATGTGACAGGCTCGATGGCACAGCTGTGACCAAAGTGACTAGAGGATAAGGGAGATTTTGAATCTCTGCACACACTTTTGGACACTGGACACTTTTGGATTGTGTGAGGCCCACTGATATCTGAGCGCTATGTGACAGGCTCGATGGCACAGCTGTGACCAAAGTGACTAGAGGATAAGGGAGATTTTGAATCTCTGCACACACTTTTGGACACTGGACACTTTTGGATTGTGTGAGGCCCAATGAATATCTGAGCGCTATGTGACAGGCTCGATGGCACAGCTGTGACCAAAGTGACTAGAGGATAAGGGAGATTTTGAATCTCTGCACATACTTTTGGACACTGGACACTTTTGGATTGTGTGAGGCCCAATGAATATCTGAGCGCTATGTGACAGGCTCGATGGCACAGCTGTGACCAAAGTGACTAGAGGATAAGGGAGATTTTGAATCTCTGCACACACTTTTGGACACTGGACACTTTTGGATTGTGTGAGGCCCACTGATATCTGAGCGCTATGTGACAGGCTCGATGGCACAGCTGTGACCAAAGTGACTAGAGGCTAAGGGAGATTTTGAATCTCTGCACACACTTTTGGACACTGGACACTTTTGGATTGTGTGAGGCCCACTGATATCTGAGCGCTATGTGACAGGCTCGATGGCACAGCTGTGACCAAAGTGACTAGAGGATAAGGGAGATTTTGAATCTCTGCACACACTTTTGGACACTGGACACTTTTGGATTGTGTGAGGCCCAATGAATATCTGAGCGCTATGTCACAGGCTCGATGGCACAGCTGTGACCAAAGTGACTAGAGGATAAGGGAGATTTTGAATCTCTGCACACACTTTTGGACACTGGACACTTTAGGATTGTGTGAGACCCACTGATATCTGAGCGCTATATGACAGGCTTGATGGCACAGCTGTGACCAAAGTGACTAGAGGATAAGGGAGATTTTGAATCTCTGCACACACTTTTGGACACTGGACACTTTTGGATTGTGTGAGGCCCACTCATATCTGAGCGCTATGTCACAGGCTCGATGGCACAGCTGTGACCAAAGTGACTAGAGGATAAGGGAGATTTTGAATCTCTGCACACACTTTTGGACACTGGACACTTTTGGATTGTGTGAGGCCCAATGAATATCTGAGCGCTATGTGACATGCTCGATGGCACAGCTGTGACCAAAGTGACTAGAGGATAAGGGAGATTTTGAATCTCTACACACACTTTTGGACACTGGACACTTTTGGATTGTGTGAGGCCCAATGAATATCTGAGCGCTTAGTCACAGGCTCGATGGCACAGCTGTGACCAAAGTGACTAGAGGATAAGGGAGATTTTGAATCTCTGCACACACTTTTGGACACTGGACACTTTTGGATTGTGTGAGGCCCAATGAATATCTGAGCGCTATGTGACAGGCTCGATGGCACAGCTGTGACCAAAGTGACTAGAGGATAAGGGAGATTTTGAATCTCTGCACACACTTTTGGACACTGGACACTTTTGGATTGTGTGAGGCCCAATGAATATCTGAGCGCTATGTGACAGGCTCGATGGCACAGCTGTGACCAAAGTAACTAGAGGATAAGGGAGATTTTGAATCTCTGCACACACTTTTGGACACTGGACACTTTTGGATTGTGTGAGGCCCACTGATATCTGAGCGCTATGTGACAGGCTCGATGTCACAGCTGTGACCAAAGTGACTAGAGGATATGGGAGATTTTGAATCTCTACACACACTTTTGGACACTGGACACTTTTGGATTGTGTGAGGCCCACTGATATCTGAGCGCTATGTGACAGGCTCGATGGCACAGCTGTGACCAAAGTGACTAGAGGATAAGGGAGATTTTGAATCTCTGCACACACTTTTGGACACTGGACACTTTTGGATTGTGTGAGGCCCACTGATATCTGAGCGCTATGTGACAGGCTCGATGGCACAGCTGTGACCAAAGTGACTAGAGGATAAGGGAGATTTTGAATCTCTGCACACACTTTTGGACACTGGACACTTTTGGATTGTGTGAGGCCCAATGAATATCTGAGCGCTATGTGACAGGCTCGATGGCACAGCTGTGACCAAAGTGACTAGAGGATAAGGGAGATTTTGAATCTCTACACACACTTTTGGACACTGGACACTTTTGGATTGTGTGAGGCCCACTGATATCTGAGCGCTATGTCACAGGCTTGATGGCACAGCTGTGACCAAAGTGACTAGAGGATAAGGGAGATTTTGAATCTCTGCACACACTTTTGGACACTGGACACTTTTGGATTGTGTGAGGCCCAATGAATATCTGTGCGCTATGTGACAGGCTCGATGGCACAGCTGTGACCAAAGTGACTAGAGGATAAGGGAGATTTTGAATCTCTGCACACACTTTTGGACACTGGACACTTTTGGATTGTGTGAGGCCCAATGAATATCTGAGCGCTATGTGACAGGCTCGATGGCACAGCTGTGACCAAAGTGACTAGAGGATAAGGGAGATTTTGAATCTCTGCACACACTTTTGGACCCTGGACACTTTTGGATTGTGTGAGGCCCAATGAATATCTGAGCGCTATGTGACAGGCTCGATGGCACAGCTGTGACCAAAGTGACTAGAGGATAAGGGAGATTTTGAATCTCTGCACACACTTTTGGACACTGGACACTTTTGGATTGTGTGAGGCCCAATGAATATCTGAGCGCTATGTGACAGGCTCGATGGCACAGCTGTGACCAAAGTGACTAGAGGATAAGGGAGATTTTGAATCTCTGCACACACTTTTGGACACGGGACACTTTTGGAATGTGTGAGGCCCAATGAATATCTGAGCGCTATGTCACAGGCTCGATGGCACAGCTGTGACCAAAGTGACTATAGGATAAGGGAGATTTTGAATCTCTGCACACACTTTTGGACACTGGACACTTTTGGATTGTGTGAGGCCCAATGAATATCTGAGCGCTATGTGACAGGCTCGATGGCACAGCTGTGACCAAAGTGACTAGAGGATAAGGGAGATTTTGAATCTCTGCACACACTTTTGGACACTGGACACTTTTGGATTGTGTGAGGCCCAATGAATATCTGAGCGCTATGTGACAGGCTCGATGGCACAGCTGTGACCAAAGTGACTAGAGGATAAGGGAGATTTTGAATCTCTGCACACACTTTTGGACACTGGACACTTTTGGATTGTGTGAGGCCCACTGATATCTGAGCGCTATGTCACAGGCTCGATGGCACAGCTGTGACCAAAGTGACTAGAGGATAAGGGAGATTTTGAATCTCTGCACACACTTTTGGACACTGGACACTTTTGGATTGTGTGAGGCCCAATGAATATCTGAGCGCTATGTGACAGGCTCGATGGCACAGCTGTGACCAAAGTGACTAGAGGATACGGGAGATTTTGAATCTCTACACACACTTTTGGACACTGGACACTTTTGGATTGTGTGAGGCCCAATGAATATCTGAGCGCTTAGTCACAGGCTCGATGGCACAGCTGTGACCAAAGTGACTAGAGGATAAGGGAGATTTTGAATCTCTGCACACACTTTTGGACACTGGACACTTTTGGATTGTGTGAGGCCCAATGAATATCTGAGCGCTATGTGACAGGCTCGATGGCACAGCTGTGACCAAAGTGACTAGAGGATAAGGGAGATTTTGAATCTCTGCACACACTTTTGGACACTGGACACTTTTGGATTGTGTGAGGCCCAATGAATATCTGAGCGCTATGTGACAGGCTCGATGGCACAGCTGTGACCAAAGTGACTAGAGGCTAAGGGAGATTTTGAATCTCTGCACACACTTTTGGACACTGGACACTTTTGGATTGTGTGAGGCCCAATGATATCTGAGCGCTATGTGACAGGCTCGATGGCACAGCTGTGACCAAAGTGACTAGAGGATAAGGGAGATTTTGAATCTCTGCACACACTTTTGGACACTGGATACTTTTGGATTGTGTGAGGCCCACTGATATCTGAGCGCTATGTCACAGGCTCGATGGCACAGCTGTGACCAAAGTGACTAGAGGATAAGGGAGATTTTGAATCTCTGCACACACTTTTGGACACTGGACACTTTTGGATTGTGTGAGGCCCAATGAATATCTGAGCGCTATGTGACAGGCTCGATGGCACAGCTGTGACCAAAGTGACTAGAGGATAAGGGAGATTTTGAATCTCTGCACACACTTTTGGACACTGGACACTTTTGGATTGTGTGAGGCCCAATGAATATCTGAGCGCTATGTCACAGGCTCGATGGCACAGCTGTGACCAAAGTGACTAGATGATAAGGGAGATTTTGAATCTCTGCACACACTTTTGGACACTGGACACTTTTGGATTGTGTGAGGCCCAATGAATATCTGAGCGCTATGTGACAGGCTCGATGGCACAGCTGTGACCAAAGTGACTAGAGGATAAGGGAGATTTTGAATCTCTGCACACACTTTTGGACACTGGACACTTTTGGATTGTGTGAGGCCCACTGATATCTGAGCGCTATGTGACAGGCTCGATGGCACAGCTGTGACCAAAGTGACTAGAGGATAAGGGAGATTTTGAATCTATGCACACACTTTTGGACACTGGACACTTTTGGATTGTGTGAGGCCCAATGAATATCTGAGCGCTATGTGACAGGCTCGATGGCACAGCTGTGACCAAAGTGACTAGAGAATAAGGGAGATTTTGAATCTCTGCACACACTTTTGGACACTGGACACTTTTGGATTGTGTGAGGCCCAATGAATATCTGAGCGCTATGTGACAGGCTCGACGGCACAGCTGTGACCAAAGTGACTAGAGGATAAGGGAGATTTTGAATCTCTGCACACACTTTTGGACACTGGACACTTTTGGATTGTGTGAGGCCCAATGAATATCTGAGCGCTATGTCACAGGCTCGATGGCACAGCTGTGACCAAAGTGACTAGAGGATAAGGGAGATTTTGAATCTCTGCACACACTTTTGGACACTGGACACTTTTGGATTGTGTGAGGCCCACTGATATCTGAGCGCTATGTGACAGGCTCGATGGCACAGCTGTGACCAAAGTGACTAGAGGATAAGGAAGATTTTGAATCTCTGCACACACTTTTGGACACTGGACACTTTTGGATTGTGTGAGGCCCAATGAATATCTGAGCGCTATGTGACAGGCTCGATGGCACAGCTGTGACCAAAGTGTCTAGAGGATAAGGGAGATTTTGAATCTCTGCACACACTTTTGGACACTGGACACTTTTGGATTGTGTGAGGCCCAATGAATATCTGAGCCCTATGTGACAGGCTCGATGGCACAGCTGTGACCAAAGTGACTAGAGGATAAGGGAGATTTTGAATCTCTGCACACACTTTTGGACACTGGACACTTTTGGATTGTGTGAGGCCCACTGATATCTGAGCGCTATGTGACAGGCTCGATGGCACAGCTGTGACCAAAGTGACTAGAGGATAAGGGAGATTTTGAATCTCTGCACACACTTTTGGACACTGGACACTTTTGGATTGTGTGAGGCCCAATGAATATCTGAGCGCTATGTGACAGGCTCGATGGCACAGCTGTGACCAAAGTGACTAGAGGATAAGGGAGATTTTGAATCTCTGCACACACTTTTGGACACTGGACACTTTTGGATTGTGTGAGGCCCAATGAATATCTGAGCGCTATGTGACAGGCTCGATGGCACAGCTGTGACCAAAGTGACTAGAGGATAAGGGAGATTTTGAATCTCTGCACACACTTTTGGACCCTGGACACTTTTGGATTGTGTGAGGCCCAATGAATATCTGAGCGCTATGTGACAGGCTCGATGGCACAGCTGTGACCAAAGTGACTAGAGGATAAGGGAGATTTTGAATCTCTGCACACACTTTTGGACACTGGACACTTTTGGATTGTGTGAGGCCCAATGAATATCTGAGCGCTATGTGACAGGCTTGATGGCACAGCTGTGACCAAAGTGACTAGAGGATAAGGGAGATTTTGAATCTCTGCACACACTTTTGGACACTGGACACTTTTGGATTGTGTGAGGCCCAATGAATATCTGAGCGCTATGTGACAGGCTCGATGGCACAGCTGTGACCAAAGTGACTAGAGGATAAGGGAGATTTTGAATCTCTACACACACTTTTGGACACTGGACACTTTTGGATTGTGTGAGGCCCACTGATATCTGAGCGCTATGTCACAGGCTTGATGGCACAGCTGTGACCAAAGTGACTAGAGGATAAGGGAGATTTTGAATCTCTGCACACACTTTTGGACACTGGACACTTTTGGATTGTGTGAGGCCCAATGAATATCTGTGCGCTATGTGACAGGCTCGATGGCACAGCTGTGACCAAAGTGACTAGAGGATAAGGGAGATTTTGAATCTCTGCACACACTTTTGGACACTGGACACTTTTGGATTGTGTGAGGCCCAATGAATATCTGAGCGCTATGTGACAGGCTCGATGGCACAGCTGTGACCAAAGTGACTAGAGGATAAGGGAGATTTTGAATCTCTGCACACACTTTTGGACCCTGGACACTTTTGGATTGTGTGAGGCCCAATGAATATCTGAGCGCTATGTGACAGGCTCGATGGCACAGCTGTGACCAAAGTGACTAGAGGATAAGGGAGATTTTGAATCTCTGCACACACTTTTGGACACTGGACACTTTTGGATTGTGTGAGGCCCAATGAATATCTGAGCGCTATGTGACAGGCTCGATGGCACAGCTGTGACCAAAGTGACTAGAGGATAAGGGAGATTTTGAATCTCTGCACACACTTTTGGACACTGGACACTTTTGGATTGTGTGAGGCCCACTGATATCTGAGCGCTATGTGACAGGCTCGATGGCACAGCTGTGACCAAAGTGACTAGAGGATAAGGGAGATTTTGAATCTCTGCACACACTTTTGGACACTGGACACTTTTGGATTGTGTGAGGCCCACTCATATCTGAGCGCTATGTCACAGGCTCGATGGCACAGCTGTGACCAAAGTGACTAGAGGATAAGGGAGATTTTGAATCTCTGCACACACTTTTGGACACTGGACACTTTTGGATTGTGTGAGGCCCAATGAATATCTGAGCGCTATGTGACAGGCTCGATGGCACAGCTGTGACCAAAGTGACTAGAGGATAAGGGAGATTTTGAATCTCTACACACACTTTTGGACACTGGACACTTTTGGATTGTGTGAGGCCCAATGAATATCTGAGCGCTTAGTCACAGGCTCGATGGCACAGCTGTGACCAAAGTGACTAGAGGATAAGGGAGATTTTGAATCTCTGCACACACTTTTGGACACTGGACACTTTTGGATTGTGTGAGGCCCAATGAATATCTGAGCGCTATGTGACAGGCTCGATGGCACAGCTGTGACCAAAGTGACTAGAGGATAAGGGAGATTTTGAATCTCTGCACACACTTTTGGACACTGGACACTTTTGGATTGTGTGAGGCCCAATGAATATCTGAGCGCTATGTGACAGGCTCGATGGCACAGCTGTGACCAAAGTAACTAGAGGATAAGGGAGATTTTGAATCTCTGCACACACTTTTGGACACTGGACACTTTTGGATTGTGTGAGGCCCACTGATATCTGAGCGCTATGTGACAGGCTCGATGTCACAGCTGTGACCAAAGTGACTAGAGGATATGGGAGATTTTGAATCTCTACACACACTTTTGGACACTGGACACTTTTGGATTGTGTGAGGCCCACTGATATCTGAGCGCTATGTGACAGGCTCGATGGCACAGCTGTGACCAAAGTGACTAGAGGATAAGGGAGATTTTGAATCTCTGCACACACTTTTGGACACTGGACACTTTTGGATTGTGTGAGGCCCACTGATATCTGAGCGCTATGTGACAGGCTCGATGGCACAGCTGTGACCAAAGTGACTAGAGGATAAGGGAGATTTTGAATCTCTGCACACACTTTTGGACACTGGACACTTTTGGATTGTGTGAGGCCCAATGAATATCTGAGCGCTATGTGACAGGCTCGATGGCACAGCTGTGACCAAAGTGACTAGAGGATAAGGGAGATTTTGAATCTCTGCACATACTTTTGGACACTGGACACTTTTGGATTGTGTGAGGCCCAATGAATATCTGAGCGCTATGTGACAGGCTCGATGGCACAGCTGTGACCAAAGTGACTAGAGGATAAGGGAGATTTTGAATCTCTGCACACACTTTTGGACACTGGACACTTTTGGATTGTGTGAGGCCCACTGATATCTGAGCGCTATGTGACAGGCTCGATGGCACAGCTGTGACCAAAGTGACTAGAGGCTAAGGGAGATTTTGAATCTCTGCACACACTTTTGGACACTGGACACTTTTGGATTGTGTGAGGCCCACTGATATCTGAGCGCTATGTGACAGGCTCGATGGCACAGCTGTGACCAAAGTGACTAGAGGATAAGGGAGATTTTGAATCTCTGCACACACTTTTGGACACTGGACACTTTTGGATTGTGTGAGGCCCAATGAATATCTGAGCGCTATGTCACAGGCTCGATGGCACAGCTGTGACCAAAGTGACTAGAGGATAAGGGAGATTTTGAATCTCTGCACACACTTTTGGACACTGGACACTTTAGGATTGTGTGAGACCCACTGATATCTGAGCGCTATATGACAGGCTTGATGGCACAGCTGTGACCAAAGTGACTAGAGGATAAGGGAGATTTTGAATCTCTGCACACACTTTTGGACACTGGACACTTTTGGATTGTGTGAGGCCCACTCATATCTGAGCGCTATGTCACAGGCTCGATGGCACAGCTGTGACCAAAGTGACTAGAGGATAAGGGAGATTTTGAATCTCTGCACACACTTTTGGACACTGGACACTTTTGGATTGTGTGAGGCCCAATGAATATCTGAGCGCTATGTGACATGCTCGATGGCACAGCTGTGACCAAAGTGACTAGAGGATAAGGGAGATTTTGAATCTCTACACACACTTTTGGACACTGGACACTTTTGGATTGTGTGAGGCCCAATGAATATCTGAGCGCTTAGTCACAGGCTCGATGGCACAGCTGTGACCAAAGTGACTAGAGGATAAGGGAGATTTTGAATCTCTGCACACACTTTTGGACACTGGACACTTTTGGATTGTGTGAGGCCCAATGAATATCTGAGCGCTATGTGACAGGCTCGATGGCACAGCTGTGACCAAAGTGACTAGAGGATAAGGGAGATTTTGAATCTCTGCACACACTTTTGGACACTGGACACTTTTGGATTGTGTGAGGCCCAATGAATATCTGAGCGCTATGTGACAGGCTCGATGGCACAGCTGTGACCAAAGTAACTAGAGGATAAGGGAGATTTTGAATCTCTGCACACACTTTTGGACACTGGACACTTTTGGATTGTGTGAGGCCCACTGATATCTGAGCGCTATGTGACAGGCTCGATGTCACAGCTGTGACCAAAGTGACTAGAGGATATGGGAGATTTTGAATCTCTACACACACTTTTGGACACTGGACACTTTTGGATTGTGTGAGGCCCACTGATATCTGAGCGCTATGTGACAGGCTCGATGGCACAGCTGTGACCAAAGTGACTAGAGGATAAGGGAGATTTTGAATCTCTGCACACACTTTTGGACACTGGACACTTTTGGATTGTGTGAGGCCCACTGATATCTGAGCGCTATGTGACAGGCTCGATGGCACAGCTGTGACCAAAGTGACTAGAGGATAAGGGAGATTTTGAATCTCTGCACACACTTTTGGACACTGGACACTTTTGGATTGTGTGAGGCCCAATGAATATCTGAGCGCTATGTGACAGGCTCGATGGCACAGCTGTGACCAAAGTGACTAGAGGATAAGGGAGATTTTGAATCTCTGCACATACTTTTGGACACTGGACACTTTTGGATTGTGTGAGGCCCAATGAATATCTGAGCGCTATGTGACAGGCTCGATGGCACAGCTGTGACCAAAGTGACTAGAAGATAAGGGAGATTTTGAATCTCTGCACACACTTTTGGACACTGGACACTTTTGGATTGTGTGAGGCCCACTGATATCTGAGCGCTATGTGACAGGCTCGATGGCACAGCTGTGACCAAAGTGACTAGAGGCTAAGGGAGATTTTGAATCTCTGCACACACTTTTGGACACTGGACACTTTTGGATTGTGTGAGGCCCACTGATATCTGAGCGCTATGTGACAGGCTCGATGGCACAGCTGTGACCAAAGTGACTAGAGGATAAGGGAGATTTTGAATCTCTGCACACACTTTTGGACACTGGACACTTTTGGATTGTGTGAGGCCCAATGAATATCTGAGCGCTATGTCACAGGCTCGATGGCACAGCTGTGACCAAAGTGACTAGAGGATAAGGGAGATTTTGAATCTCTGCACACACTTTTGGACACTGGACACTTTTGGATTGTGTGAGGCCCAATGAATATCTGAGCGCTATGTGACAGGCTCGATGGCACAGCTGTGACCAAAGTGACTAGAGGATAAGGGAGATTTTGAATCTCTGCACACACTTTTGGACACTGGACACTTTTGGATTGTGTGAGGCCCAATGAATATCTGAGCGCTATGTGACAGGCTCGATGGCACAGCTGTGACCAAAGTGACTAGAGGATAAGGGAGATTTTGAATCTCTGCACACACTTTTGGACACTGGACACTTTTGGATTGTGTGAGGCCCACTGATATCTGAGCGCTATGTCACAGGCTCGATGGCACAGCTGTGACCAAAGTGACTAGAGGATAAGGGAGATTTTGAATCTCTGCACACACTTTTGGACACTGGACACTTTTGGATTGTGTGAGGCCCAATGAATATCTGAGCGCTATGTGACAGGCTCGATGGCACAGCTGTGACCAAAGTGACTAGAGGATACGGGAGATTTTGAATCTCTACACACACTTTTGGACACTGGACACTTTTGGATTGTGTGAGGCCCAATGAATATCTGAGCGCTTAGTCACAGGCTCGATGGCACAGCTGTGACCAAAGTGACTAGAGGATAAGGGAGATTTTGAATCTCTGCACACACTTTTGGACACTGGACACTTTTGGATTGTGTGAGGCCCAATGAATATCTGAGCGCTATGTGACAGGCTCGATGGCACAGCTGTGACCAAAGTGACTAGAGGATAAGGGAGATTTTGAATCTCTGCACACACTTTTGGACACTGGACACTTTTGGATTGTGTGAGGCCCAATGAATATCTGAGCGCTATGTGACAGGCTCGATGGCACAGCTGTGACCAAAGTGACTAGAGGATAAGGGAGATTTTGAATCTCTGCACACACTTTTGGACACTGGACACTTTTGGATTGTGTGAGGCCCAATGAATATCTGAGCGCTATGTGACAGGCTCGATGGCACAGCTGTGACCAAAGTGACTAGAGGATAAGGGAGATTTTGAATCTCTGCACACACTTTTGGACACTGGACACTTTTGGATTGTGTGAGGCCCAATGAATATCTGAGCGCTATGTGACAGGCTCGATGGCACAGCTGTGACCAAAGTGACTAGAGGATAAGGGAGATTTTGAATCTCTGCACACACTTTTGGACACTGGACACTTTTGGATTGTGTGAGGCCCAATGAATATCTGAGCGCTATGTGACAGGCTCGATGGCACAGCTGTGACCAAAGTGACTAGAGGATAAGGGAGATTTTGAATCTCTGCACACACTTTTGGACACTGGACACTTTTGGATTGTGTGAGGCCCAATGAATATCTGAGCGCTATGTGACAGGCTCGATGGCACAGCTGTGACCAAAGTGACTAGAGGATAAGGGAGATTTTGAATCTCTGCACACACTTTTGGACACTGGACACTTTTGGATTGTGTGAGGCCTACTGATATCTGAGCGCTATGTCACAGGCTCGATGGCACAGCTGTGACCAAAGTGACTAGAGGATAAGGGAGATTTTGAATCTCTGCACACACTTTTGGACACTGGACACTTTTGGATTGTGTGAGGCCCAATGAATATCTGAGCGCTATGTGACAGGCTCGATGGCACAGCTGTGACCAAAGTGACTAGAGGATACGGGAGATTTTGAATCTCTACACACACTTTTGGACACTGGACACTTTTGGATTGTGTGAGGCCCAATGAATATCTGAGCGCTTAGTCACAGGCTCGATGGCACAGCTGTGACCAAAGTGACTAGAGGATAAGGGAGATTTTGAAACTCTGCACACACTTTTGGACACTGGACACTTTTGGATTGTGTGAGGCCCAATGAATATCTGAGCGCTATGTGACAGGCTCGATGGCACAGCTGTGACCAAAGTGACTAGAGGATAAGGGAGATTTTGAATCTCTGCACACACTTTTGGACACTGGACACTTTTGGATTGTGTGAGGCCCAATGAATATCTGAGCGCTATGTGACAGGCTCGATGGCACAGCTGTGACCAAAGTGACTAGAGGATAAGGGAGAATTTGAATCTCTGCACACACTTTTGGACACTGGACACTTTTGGATTGTGTGAGGCCCACTGATATCTGAGCGCTATGTGACAGGCTCGATGTCACAGCTGTGACCAAAGTGACTAGAGGATATGGGAGATTTTGAATCTCTACACACACTTTTGGACACTGGACACTTTTGGATTGTGTGAGGCCCACTGATATCTGAGCGCTATGTGACAGGCTCGATGGCACAGCTGTGACCAAAGTGACTAGAGGATAAGGGAGATTTTGAATCTCTGCACACACTTTTGGACACTGGACACTTTTGGATTGTGTGAGGCCCACTGATATCTGAGCGCTATGTGACAGGCTCGATGGCACAGCTGTGACCAAAGTGACTGGAGGATAAGGGAGATTTTGAATCTCTGCACACACTTTTGGACACTGGACACTTTTGGATTGTGTGAGGCCCAATGAATATCTGAGCGCTATGTGACAGGCTCGATGGCACAGCTGTGACCAAAGTGACTAGAGGCTAAGGGAGATTTTGAATCTCTGCACACACTTTTGGACACTGGACACTTTTGGATTGTGTGAGGCCCACTGATATCTGAGCGCTATGTGACAGGCTCGATGGCACAGCTGTGACCAAAGTGACTAGAGGATAAGGGAGATTTTGAATCTCTGCACACACTTTTGGACACTGGACACTTTTGGATTGTGTGAGGCCCACTGATATCTGAGCGCTATGTCACAGGCTCGATGGCACAGCTGTGACCAAAGTGACTAGAGGATAAGGGAGATTTTGAATCTCTGCACACACTTTTGGACACTGGACACTTTTGGATTGTGTGAGGCCCAATGAATATCTGAGCGCTATGTCACAGGCTCGATGGCACAGCTGTGACCAAAGTGACTAGAGGATAAGGGAGATTTTGAATCTCTGCACACACTTTTGGACACTGGACACTTTTGGATTGTGTGAGGCCCAATGAATATCTGAGCGCTATGTGACAGGCTCGATGGCACAGCTGTGACCAAAGTGACTAGAGGATAAGGGAGATTTTGAATCTCTGCACACACTTTTGGACACTGGACACTTTTGGATTGTGTGAGGCCCAATGAATATCTGAGCGCTATGTGACAGGCTCGATGGCACAGCTGTGACCAAAGTGACTAGAGGATAAGGGAGATTTTGAATCTCTGCACACACTTTTGGACACTGGACACTTTTGGATTGTGTGAGGCCCACTGATATCTGAGCGCTATGTGACAGGCTCGATGGCACAGCTGTGACCAAAGTGACTAGAGGATAAGGGAGATTTTGAATCTCTGCACACACTTTTGGACACTGGACACTTTTGGATTGTGTGAGGCCCAATGAATATCTGAGCGCTATGTCACAGGCTCGATGGCACAGCTGTGACCAAAGTGACTAGAGGATAAGGGAGATTTTGAATCTCTGCACACACTTTTGGACACTGGACACTTTTGGATTGTGTGAGGCCCAATGAATATCTGAGCGCTATGTGACAGGCTCGATGGCACAGCTGTGACCAAAGTGACTAGAGGATAAGGGAGATTTTGAATCTCTGCACACACTTTTGGACACTGGACACTTTTGGATTGTGTGAGGCCCACTGATATCTGAGCGCTATGTGACAGGCTCGATGGCACAGCTGTGACCAAAGTGACTAGAGGATAAGGGAGATTTTGAATCTCTGCACACACTTTTGGACACTGGACACTTTTGGATTGTGTGAGGCCCAATGAATATCTGAGCACTATGTGACAGGCTCGATGGCACAGCTGTGACCAAAGTGACTAGAGGATAAGGGAGATTTTGAATCTCTGCACACACTTTTGGACACTGGACACTTTTGGATTGTGTGAGGCCCAATGAATATCTGAGCGCTATGTGACAGGCTCGATGGCACAGCTGTGACCAAAGTGACTAAAGGATAAGGGAGATTTTGAATCTCTGCACACACTTTTGGACACTGGACACTTTTGGATTGTGTGAGGCCCACTGATATCTGAGCGCTATGAGACAGGCTCGATGGCACAGCTGTGACCAAAGTGACTAGAGGATAAGGGAGATTTTGAATCTCTGCACACACTTTTGGACACTGGACACTTTTGGATTGTCTGAGGCCCAATGAATATCTGAGCGCTATGTGACAGGCTCGATGGCACAGCTGTGACCAAAGTGACTAGAGGATAAGGGAGATTTTGAATCTCTGCACATACTTTTGGACACTGGACACTTTTGGATTGTGTGAGGCCCAATGAATATCTGAGGGCTATGTCACAGGCTCGATGGCACAGCTGTGACCAAAGTGACTAGAGGATAAGCGAGATTTTGAATCTCTGCACACACTTTTGGACACTGGACACTTTTGGATTGTGTGAGGCCCAATGAATATCTGAGCGCTATGTGACAGGCTCGATGGCACAGCTGTGACCAAAGTGACTAGAGGATAAGGGAGATTTTGAATCTCTGCACACACTTTTGGACACTGGACACTTTTGGATTGTGTGAGGCCCAATGAATATCTGAGCGCTATGTGACAGGCTCGATGGCACAGCTGTGACCAATGTGACTAGAGGATCAGGGAGATTTTGAATCTCTGCACACACTTTTGGACACTGGACACTTTTGGATTGTGTGAGGCCCACTGATATCTGAGCGCTATGTGACAGGCTCGATGGCACAGCTGTGACCAAAGTGACTAGAGGATAAGGGAGATTTTGAATCTCTGCACACACTTTTGGACACTGGACACTTTTGGATTGTGTGAGGCCCAATGAATATCTGAGCGCTATGTGACAGGCTCGATGGCACAGCTGTGACCAAAGTGTCTAGAGGATAAGGGAGATTTTGAATCTCTGCACACACTTTTGGACACTGGACACTTTTGGATTGTGTGAGGCCCAATGAATATCTGAGCGCTATGTGACAGGCTCGATGGTACAGCTGTGACCAAAGTGACTAGAGGATAAGGGAGATTTTGAATCTCTGCACACACTTTTGGACACTGGACACTTTTGGATTGTGTGAGGCCCACTGATATCTGAGCGCTATGTGACAGGCTCGATGGCACAGCTGTGACCAAAGTGACTAGAGGATAAGGGAGATTTTGAATCTCTGCACCCACTTTTGGACACTGGACACTTTTGGATTGTGTGAGGCCCACTGATATCTGAGTGCTATGTGACAGGCTCGATGGCACAGCTGTGACCAAAGTGACTAGAGGATAAGGGAGATTTTGAATCTCTGCACACACTTTTGGACACTGGACACTTTTGGATTGTGTGAGGCCCAATGAATATCTGAGCGCTATGTGACAGGCTCGATGGCACAGCTGTGACCAAAGTGTCTAGAGGATAAGGGAGATTTTGAATCTCTGCACACACTTTTGGACACTGGACACTTTTGGATTGTGTGAGGCCCAATGAATATCTGAGCGCTATGTGACAGGCTCGATGGCACAGCTGTGACCAAAGTGACTAGAGGATAAGGGAGATTTTGAATCTCTGCATACACTTTTGGACACTGGACACTTTTGGATTGTGTGAGGCCCACTGATATCTGAGCGCTATGTGACAGGCTCGATGGCACAGCTGTGACCAAAGTGACTAGAGGATAAGGGAGATTTTGAATCTCTGCACACACTTTTGGACACTGGACACTTTTGGATTGTGTGAGGCCCAATGAATATCTTAGCGCTATGTGACAGGCTCGATGGCACAGCTGTGACCAAAGTGACTAGAGGATAAGGGAGATTTTGAATCTTTGCACACACTTTTGGACACTGGACACTTTTGGATTGTGTGAGGCCCAATGAATATCTGAGCGCTATGTGACAGGCTCGATGGCACAGCTGTGACCAAAGTGACTAGAGGATAAGGGAGATTTTGAATCTCTGCACACACTTTTGGACACTGGACACTTTTGGATTGTGTGAGGCCCACTGATATCTGAGCGCTATGTGACAGGCTCGATGGCACAGCTGTGACAAAAGTAACTAGAGGATAAGGGAGATTTGATTGCTTTTAAAAAAGCAGTTTGCGGAGCAGTGGGTAAACAGCAATGCAGGAATGTCAGGAAGCCTTAGAAGGCAGCCCAACAACCAACACCACTGATACACCACTATATAGCCTCCCCTTGCACTGCACACACAGTGACTGGTGTGTTGTGCAGGCCAAATCGCTAGCAGCAGAAGCAGTTTTTTTGTCTTCTTCCCTGCCTAACGCTATCCCTACAGAATCAGCAACCTCTCCCTATACTGAGATCGGCAGAAGTAAGATGGCGGTCGGCGTGCACGCCCTTTTATACCCCCTGTGACGCCCACCAAAGCAAGCCAATCACTTGCATGCCCTTCTGAAAGATGGTGGTGACCCCTGCCTATGTCATCACGTTGCCCACAGTGTCCATGGATCCTGATTGGCTGAAAAAGAGCGCAAAACAAACTTTTGAAACGCCACTTTGGCGCGTAAGTCGCCGACCTCGTGGCCGACCTCATCCTAGGGTCGGGTTTCGTTTCATGAAACCCGACTTTGCCAAAAGTCGGCGACTTTTGAAATTGTTCGACCCGTTTCGCTCAACTCTACTCCTGAAATTACTCCAGGGCACGTCTCAAATCGGGCGAAATGGCAGAAAGAACTACCCCCTCACCTAGGATGGTAGTAGGCTTGGTCACATTAAGAGAATCGGCAAAGAAACTCCTAGAAAGGGCGTCTGCCTTAACATTCTTAGTGCCCGGAAGAAAAGAAACCACAAAATTAAAACGCTGAAAAACAAGGCCCATCTAGCCTGTCTAGGATTCAATCGTTTGGACGACTCCAGATAAATCAAATTCTTGTGATCAGTGAGGACCACAATTTGATGTCTAGCTCCCTCCAACCAATGTCTCCACTCCTCAAATGCCCATTTCATGACCAACAATTCCCGATTCCCCACATCATAGTTGCGTTCAGATGGGGAGAACTTTCGAGAAAAGAAGGCACAGGGATTCATCTTAGAAGTCACAGGGTCCTTTTGGGACAAAACAGCTCCTGCACCAATCTCAGAAGCATCTACCTCCACCTGAAATGGAAGTGAGACATAAGGTTGCCGTAAAACTGGAGCTGAAGTAAATCTCTGCTTAAGCTCCTGAAATGCTGAGACAGCCTCAGGAGACCAATTCAGCACATCAGCGCCCTTCTGGGTCAGATTAGTCAGTGGTTTGGCAATATCAGAAAAACTACCTATAAATTTACGATATAAATTAGCTAACCCAAAAATGTCTGGAGGGCCTTCAAAGAAGTAGGCTGAACCCAATCATAAATGGCCTGGACCTTGGCCAGGTCCATTTCAATAGTCGACGTAGACAAGATAAATCCCAAAAATGAAATCCTCTGTACACCAAAGAGGCATTTCGATCCCTTAACAAACAGGGAATTCTCCCTCAAAATCCGGAACACAGTCCGGACATGTTCCACATGAGAATCACAATCACTAGAAAAGATCAGAATATCATCCAGATAGATGATCAAAAACTTATCCACAAAGTCACGGAAAATATCATTCATAAAGGACTGGAAGACAGAAGGGGCGTTAGTGAGCCCAAAAGGCATCACCAGGTACTCAAAATGTCCCTCCGGAGTATTAAATGCCGTCTTCCATTCATCCCCGTGCTTGATGCGAATAAGATTATACGCCCCCCTGAGGTCAAGCTTAGTAAATCAGCAGGCACTCTTAACTCTGGAGAATAAATCAGACATCAGGGGTAACGGGTACTGATATTTAACCATCATCTTGTTAATGGAACGATAATCAATACACGGTCTTAATGAACCATCTTTCTTGGCCACAAAAAAACCAGCACCTAAACGTGACAAGGATGGTCTAATATGAACCTTCTCAAACGACTCCTTAATATAGGATTGCATAGCATCATGTTCGGGTACTGATAAGTTGAAAAGCCGACCCTTGGGAAATTTACACCCAGGCATCAACTCAATTGCACAGTCATAACTCCTATTAGGAGGCAAAGATGCAGACTTACTCTCACTAAATACATCAGAAAAATCGGCCAGATAATCAGGAATATCATGAGACTGTGGAGAGGTGGAGGAAACAGGAGTGTCCCTAAGAACACACTGACAACCCCAACTCACCACAGACACAGATTTCCAATCCAAAACTGGATTATGAGTTTGCAACCAGGGAAAACCCAGAACAATAGTATCACGCAAATTATGCAGCACCAAAAATTTACAATTTTCTTGGTGGTCTGGGGCAACTCGCATTATCACCTGGGTCCAAAACTGAGGTTTATTCTCCGCCAAAGGGGTAGCATCATTACCCCTCAAAGGAATAGTTGTCCGCAGAGGCGTCATAGAAAAACCACGTTTAGCAAAGTCCAAATCCATCAGATTCAAATCTGCTCCTGAATCCACAAAAACCTTAGTGGAAAACGTGGATAAGGAGCAGATCAGAGTAATTGCCAAAAGGAACTTAGGTTGTACCCTGCCCACAGCAAATGTGTGTGCAAAACGTTTCTCTCATTTAGGGCAGACAGAAATAGTTTGAGAGGCGTCTCCACTGAAAAAACACAGCTTATTATGCCTTCTAAACTCCTGACGTTGCACCCTAGACAAAACCCCATCACATTGCATAGGTTCAGACGTTTGTTCAAAAGGTGGCAGCGCCTCCCGTGTAGTTTTACGTTCACGTAAACGCCGATCAACTTGAATGGCTAATTACATAGAATCATCCAGACCAGAGGGAACAGGAAATCCCACCATAACATCTTTTATGGTCTCTTATAAACCCTTCCGAAAGAGAGCTGCCAATGCACTATCATTCCATGTAGTAAGGACCGCCCACTTTTGGAATTTTTGACAGTATAACTCTGCAGAATCCTGACCCTGGTTTAATGCCAACAGGGTTCTATCAGCTTGATCAACAGCATTAGGTTCATCATACAACAACCCTAAGGCTTGAAAAAATGCATCCACATTAGTCAGAATAGGATTTTCAGGTGTCAGAGAAAAAGCCCAATCCTGGGGATCGCCGCGCAGCAAGGAGATGACAATTTTATCCTGCTGCGCAGAGCTCCCTGATGAATTAGGCTTCAAGGCAAGAAATAATTTACAATTATGCTTAAAATTCAGAAATTTAGACCGATCCCCAGAAAACACATCAGGAGTAGGGATCTTAGGTTCAGCAGCATGTGACTGAATGAGGTAGGTGGAAATTCCCTGTACTTCAGCAGCAAGTTGCTCCACATGATCAGACAATTGCTTAATCTCCATTAGGGAAACAAAAATCCTCCCACGGCCCCAGAGAAAAAGAGGAAAAAATACATAAAAAAAAGTTCTGACACTTTTTTCCTTTTTTAACAACTTTCTCCTGCTTTTGAGTACCCTAGAATCTGCTGTAAGTCCGGTGATTCTGTTATGAATGGGTCACCGTGGAGGAAAAACCTAAACAAGCTAAGCCCCAGAAAAAAACAGAGAGGTTGGTAACTATGCAGATTGCAGATCCCTGATCCTAACCACACAACTAGCAGCAGCCGTGGAGCGTACCTACGATGAACCTAGACGCCTCGTCATGGCCGGAGGACTAAACAAGCCTAAAGCAAGAAAAGGGAAAAACTAACTGCCCCAGAGCAGACCCCAAAGGAATAGACAGCCCCCACACATACAGTGGGGCAAAAAAGTATTTAGTCAGTCAGCAATACTGCAAGTTCCACCACTTAAAAAGATGAGAGGCGTCTGTAATTTACATCATAGGTAGACCTCAACTATGGGAGACAAACTGAGAAAAAAAAATCCAGAAAATCACATTGTCTGTTTTTTTTTCATTTTATTTGCATATTATGGTGGAAAATAAGTATTTGGTCAGAAACAAAATTTCATCTCAATACTTTGTGATATATCCTTTGTTGGCAATGACAGAGGTCAAACGTTTTCTGTAAGTCTTCACAAGGTTGCCACACACTGTTGTTGGTATGTTGGCCCATTCCTCCATGCAGATCTCCTCTAGAGCAGTGATGTTTTTGGCTTTTCGCTTGGCAACACGGACTTTCAACTCCCTCCAAAGGTTTTCTATAGGGTTGAGATCTGGAGACTGGCTAGGCCACTCCAGGACCTTGAAATGCTTCTTACGAAGCCACTCCTTCGTTGCCCTGGCGGTGTGCTTTGGATCATTGTCATGTTGAAAGACCCAGCCACGTTTCATCTTCAATGCCCTTGCTGATGGAAGGAGGTTTGCACTCAAAATCTCACGATACATGGCCCCATTCATTCTTTCATGTACCCGGATCAGTCGTCCTGGCCCCTTTGCAGAGAAACAGCCCCAAAGCATGATGTTTCCACCACCATGCTTTACAGTAGGTATGGTGTTTGATGGATGCAACTCAGTATTCTTTTTCCTCCAAACACGACAAGTTGTGTTTCTACCAAACAGTTCCAGTTTGGTTTCATCAGACCATAGGACATTCTCCCAAAACTCCTCTGGATCATCCAAATGCTCTCTAGCAAACTTCAGACGGGCCCAGACATGTACAGGCTTAAGCAGTGGGACACGTCTGGCACTGCAGGATCTGAGTCCATGGTGGCGTAGTGTGTTACTTATGGTAGGCCTTGTTACATTGGTCCCAGCTCTCTGCAGTTCATTCACTAGGTCCCCCCGCATGGTTCTGGGATTTTTGCTCACCGTTCTTGTGATCATTCTGACCCCACGGGGTGGGATTTTGCGTGGAGCACCAGATCGAGGGAGATTATCAGTGGTCTTGTATGTCTTCCATTTTCTAATTATTGCTCCCACAGTTGATTTCTTCACTCCAAGCTGGTTGGCTATTGCAGATTCAGTCTTCCCAGCCTGGTGCAGGGCTACAATTTTGTTTCTGGTGTCCTTTGACAGCTCTTTGGTCTTCACCATAGTGGAGTTTGGAGTCAGACTGTTTGAGGGTGTGCACAGGTGTCTTTTTATACTGATAACAAGTTTAAACAGGTGCCATTACTACAGGTAATGAGTGGAGGAAAGAGGAGACTCTTAAAGAAGAAGTTACAGGTCTGTGAGAGCCAGAAATCTTGATTGCTTGTTTCTGACCAAATACTTATTTTCCACCATAATATGCAAATAAAATGAAAAAAAAACAGACAATGTGATTTTCTGGATTTTTTTTTCTCAGTTTGTCTCCTATAGTTGAGGTCTACCTATGATGTAAATTACAGACGCCTCTCATCTTTTTAAGTGGTGGAACTTGCACTATTGCTGACTGACTAAATACTTTTTTGCCCCACTGTATATTGACGGTGAAACAAGATGAAAACACAAACATAGACAGGAAAATAGGCTGTGCAAACGATGGGGCCCAAACTAACTAAAAGGATAGGAAAGGAAAGACACTGTCTGCAATCTGCCAAAAACCCTACAAAAATAATGTCCAACACTTCTGATAACAAAATTAACCCTGAAGTCACTAGACTTCTCCCACTAAATCAGCACTCTGAAATATTCTGAGGCAGAGCAAAAAGAGACCAATCTAATAAGGGACAAAAAGCAAATTGGCAAATACAGATAAGTAAGAGTGGAAATTCAGCACAGCTGAAACTGAATAGACCAACAAAATCAAGTGTGAACATTAGCAGAAAAACTTAGCTTGAGCTGACTGGAACAGAGCTGAGAACTAAGACTTGACAAGCCAGAAGGAATCACCAGCACCAGAATAGGGCGTCGGCTGTCTTAAATCCAGTCTGAGATTCTTGAGGTCCAATCGTCATCCTCCTTATCTGGTTTCAAATCTCTACTGATTAAATCAGACTCACTACCTCCTGTTACCACCAGAGGGAGCCTGGAAGGAGAACTCACAACTGGTAGACCAGAAAATGAACTCACAACACACAACTGTCCTAAGTAACAACGATAACAATAATCCAATAATTAAACCAAAACAAAACTACCCTGATGGTGACAGCTTACAATCTACACTAAGTAACAAAAGTAACAATGATAACAATAATTTAACCAAAACAAAACAATCCTGCTCATGACAACTTACAATTTAAAATGAGGTGGGGGAGATAAAACAATTCAGGGATGTATTTACAAGAAGTTATTTACAATGATGTTTGTACAATGATATTACTGAGGTTAGTTCTAAGTGTTGGAGGCCTGAGGACAAGGAGGAGGAGGAGAGCATGGTCAGTGGTCCTCTTGGCGAGGAGAAGGAAGAATTGACTCTCCTCTGGAATGCCATGCCTCAACATGTCCGATTATCCACCACCCTCGGATCCTTCAAACGGAACCTGAAAACCCATCTTTTCAGGAAAGTTTACAGCCTGCAATGACCATTCTGCCACCTCACCACCACCTGAGCTACCGCCTCATCACCACCAGAGTTGCTGCACCCCTGACCTTCTGTCTCTTCCCCACAATCCCGTAGAATGTAAGTCCGCTTTGGACAGGGTCCCCTCCCTTCTCTACCAGTCTGTCATTGTAATTTTGTTTACTGTTAACGATATCTATAACTTTGTATGTAACCCCCTTTGTCATGTACAGGACCATGGAATTAATGGCGCTATGTAAATAAATAATAATAATAATAAAATTGACTGTTAGCAGTCTTGCACGCTTGGCTGAGTTTATGTTAAACTGCCTTTCCTGTCACCCTTGCGTTATCAAAATTTTGGGTGATGGGTAGTGTTGAGCATTCCAATTCTGCAAATATCGGGTATCGGCCGATATTCGCTGTATCGGAATTCCGATACCGAGTACCAATATTTTTTCAATATCGGATACCGGAATCGGAAGTCCCCATAATGCAATGAGCCACTGTTGTGGCTGTGATTGGCTGCTGAAATGATGTCATCATGATGCGCGGTCTGTGCGCATCATGATGCGCGGTCTGTACCGACTGTGGGGGGCCTGTACGGGCCTGCCGGGGGCCTGTGCCGGCTGTCTGGGGTCTGTACGGGCCTGCCGGGGGCTTGTGCCGGCTGCCGGGGGTCTGTACAGGCCTTCCGGGAGCTTGTGCCTTCTGTCGGGGGTCTGTACGGGCCTGGAAGGGGGCCTGTGCTGGCTGCTGGGGGTCTGTACGGGCCTGCTGCGGGCTTGTGTCAGCTGGGGCGGTCTGTACGGGCCTGCCGGGGGCTTGTGCCGGCTGCCGGGGGTCTGTGCGGGCCTTCCGGGGGTTTGTGCCGGCTGCCGGGTGCCTGTGCCAGCTGCCGGGGGTCTGTGCGGGCCTGCCGGGGGTCTTGTGTGTGTGCAGGCATCGTCCGATGGGACTACAAGTCCCATCGGGCGATGCCTGCTACAATGACAGTGATTGACACATTAGCCAATCATGGGACAGTAGTAGTCCCATTATCCGGCTAATGTGTTGAATGTAAAGCCAAAAAAAAATATATATATATATACATACTACATACATACTACATACATACTACATATATACTACATTCAACAGCAAAGAATAATGAACGACCAACAGTCAAAAAACCCATAAAAAGTAGTATTTTATTAATATACATCCCAAAAATTGACACAGATTAACATGAAAAGGGGGGATTGTCAAGGCATACAAAATGGCAAAAATAGGCCATACGTGCAGTCTGCAAAGTCCAAAACTCTATAGTATTAAAAGTAAGAAGAAAATCCCTATTGATCATATATTAAATGACGCAAAAATTTTTTGCGGTTATAGAGCAATTAATAATAGTCATACGGCCATCATAAAAAAGCTAGTGACATATGATGGAAAATGTCACATCAAATAACAAATCTCTGCAGTTAGTTTGTCAGTCATCAGAAAGCTATAGAACATATATACAAAGCACAAGTGTGCATTACCGGCCATATCGACCGACCAAACTCACTGCAGGTGAGTAGATAAGGGACCAAAATAGGTGACATATGTAAAGCATAAGCAGCGTTACCTGGATAATTGGAGACAGACACGCAAGCCGACCCCGACGCGCGTTTCGGAGCTGGGCAGCTCCTTCCTCAGGGGGCGTGGCTAAGGCGCAATTGTATTAAATTTATATAGCGCTAGCCAGATGATTATTGGACGCGCAATCTGTCCATCATGCACAGGGCAGCGCCTCCCCAGAAGAAACCGGAAACACGCGGGCCCCACGTGATCTGGCGCATCTGAGAGAGGAAGCAGCCACTGGGCCGACTGAACAGTGCGCAAAGCTCATGACCGGAAGAGCACTATCAGCCATCTTGAAGGGGGCAATAACAAAACACCGACAAGGGGAATAAAGTAAAATCAAACACGCCCCATATCCAAAATTACAACGATCATAATAAGTACACAGAACACAAAATAGACAATATTAAGAAAGAAATAATGATAAGTATATTAGTATCGGAGTATTTGTAAATAAATAATTGGACCAAAAAATAACAGAAAAGAAGATAATAATCAGTATTAATACTAAAAGCCATAGAATATATATATATATATATATATACTGTATATCTATCTAACATATATATTTAGACTTATTGAGGTGCAATAGAATTGTATCCACAAAAAATATATATATATCCCCAAATATAAGATAACTGGCATTTCTTCAATAAAACTGACCAGATACAAACTGGATGGAAAATGGAGCCACATATATAGATGAAAACAAGTCAATATATAGTATATAAAGGTGTGGAATGAAACACTTCTTTTTAAACAGTATATAAAGGGAACACTTCCGATATCTTCATATGAACATGGATAGAACTGCAAACTTGAACAGGAAGACGTCACTGGCATCCTCCACAAAAATACAAAAGTCATGCGAAATAACTGAAAGAAAAAGTTAAAATTAGAATCAGTAAAAAAATTAAAATATAATGCTAAATTGATGCCAATGTCCAGCAAACGGGGACTACAAAAATGGGGCATAGGATATATTCTCATTTAGGCCGTCTGGATGTACCTTACCTAATATCCAAATCCACCTGGTCTCCAATTGAGCCAGGCGGCCGGAGAGTTTACCACCCCTTATATTCATCTTAAGAGCATCAATGCCACGAATCCTCAGTAACATACTGTTGCATTGATGAAACTCTTTGAAATGTCTAGGCAACGTTTTGAGAAGGGAATCATCCGTGCAAGTCATTGCGGCTTGTATTCCCAGAACGTGTTCCCTAACACGAACTTTCAACTGCCTCGTGGTCATGCCCACGTAGATTAAACCACATGGACATGTCGCGTGATAGATTATATAGCGAGTGGTACAAGATATCCAATGTCTAATTTCAAATGACTTTGTACCATCATAGTTGGTAAAAGAGGTGCAGCGTTCAATGTTATGGCAAGCCACACATTTACCGCACGGAGAACATCCATGTCTAGGCACAAAATTATCCAAAAAGGTACGTATTGGACGACTCACATAATGACTGGATACCAACTTGTCACGTAAATTACTGGCTCACCTAAATGTAATGGAAGGCTGGTCCGGGAGAAGTTTACTGAGAATAGGGTCAACCTTAAGAATTGGCCATGCCTTCGTCATCACCCTACGCATCATCTCATGAGAGGGATGAAATGAGGTGATAAACCTCACTGTATTATCCATTTTTGGTCTATTCAAGATAGAATTCCTGTAGAGGAGCTCATTACGAGCTACATGTTTGGCTCGTTGTTAGGCTTTTTTGACACAGCGCTTACTGTAGCCACGTGACAAAAACCTTGCCCGTAGTTCCTTAGCTCTTATTTGAAAATCAACGTCGGATGAGCAGATCCGACATAGACGTAGGAACTGACCCACAGGAATAGACTTAATAAGGTGGTGCGGGTGGCAGGAAGAGGCATGGAGAAGCGTATTAGTGGCAGTTTCTTTACGATATATATCTGTCTGGATCAATCCATCGGCAGCTTTCTTAATAATTACATCAATAAAATTAATCTTTCCCATATCCCATACTAGGGTTAATTTGATGTTCAGATCATTGTGGTTCAAGAGAGACATAAATTGCAGAAGGTCGACGGAGCTACCCTGCCAGACAAAGAAGATATCGTCAATGTAGCGTGCCCATAATTGGACACGCTCAATTGACCCCTGTTTGTCGGACAGGAAGAGATCCCTCTCCCACAGCCCCAGGAAGAGGTTTGCATAGGCCGGCGCGAAGGCCGCGCCCATGGCAGTCCCCTGGAGCTGCAGGTAAAAGGACCCCTTAAACACAAAAAAGTTGTGTGTGAGAGTGAACTCAAAAAGCTCCAGGATGAGGTCCCTGAGTGCCACTAGAATGATAGATGTATTAAGGAAAAATCGGACAGCCGACAATCCATCCTGATGTCTAATGCTGGTATACAGGGACTCAACATCAACAGAAGCCAGAAGAGTATCACTCTCCATGTAGAGTCCATCGACCTTCCGCAATAAATCACTCGTGTCCTTTAGGAATGAAGGGAGGCAGGTCACCAGCGGCTGGAGATGATGGTCAATCCACTTGTTCACGTTTTCGAGAAAGTTCCCCTTACCTGATATAATGGGCCGTCCTGGAGGACAAATAATGTTTTTATGAATTTTTGGCAAAAGGTAGAAAGTAGAGATGGTGGGTTCCTTTACAGTAAGTGCCAAAGATAGCTGTTTGGTAATAATACCATTGGTAATTGCTTTATTAAGAATGTGGTCTAATTTGGTAACAAATGCTGAGAGATGATTATAAGTTAACTTTCTATAACACAACGGATCATCAAGTTGTCGAAACGCCTCTTTCTCATACATCTGTATGGGCCAAATTACCACGTTGCCACCTTTATCTGCCGGTTTTAGAACCACATCAGATAGATTTTGAAGATACTGTAATCTCACCCTCTCATCTCTAGTCAAATTATCAAATTTGCCAAACCTAGGAATTCTTTTAAAGTCTTCAGTGACCACCCGCACAAACAAGTCAATACTTGGGCAGGATGCTAGAGGGGGAAACTTTGTCGACCATGACTGAATAGATGGAGGTATCATACCTGTCTCGTCATCATGTTCAGTCGCCAGTTCCTCTAAGGTTTTTAAAGCCTCCTGTTCTTCCTCTGTAGGAAAAAGATGTTGAAGATCTTTATTAAAGAAGTGTCTCTTAAACAACAAGGATCTCGCAAAGAGATTTAGATCTTTCACTGCATTAAAGATATCAAAATTGGGAGTAGGTGAAAAGGTAAGACCCCTCCCCAACAGAGATAAATCCACCTCAGTCAAATTGTGATTACTTAAGTTGATCACCTTATTATCTCGCCGGTTGGTCACAAGTTGATTTGGTAGCTGTCTTTTGTAAGGATGAAAAGAATGATCCTTCAAGCTATGGGTCCCACCAAAGCCATGGGAAGAGGTGGAGGTCTGGGATATATCTGATTGACCACTTAATGAAGTGACAGAAGTATTTGAGACAGTACGATGTAATTTAGAGTTTCTCATGCTTCTCCATAGATAGACTCGCCCATTCTGATAGTCTCTTTGATCCCTACTGAATTTAGACAATTGATTTTCCTTAATATTTTTAACTAATGAATCCATAGCCTTGTCCAAATCAGATTCAAAGATTTGAATCTTATCACTTGGGCAATCTTTACGTATCTCTTCCTGTGCTACGTCAATAGATTTATCCAGTATATCAATATTAGTAGTATAATAATTAATTAATAATTGTAGAAATGTCTGAGAACATAAATTACACGCTTCCTCCCAATTCTTAATAAATGAATCATCATCGAGTGGGAAGGTAGGTATCACTTTCACTCGTAATCCACGTGGTATCATTTTAGTAGAGGTGTACTTCTCCAGGAACAGCCTGTTCCACCATAGTCTTGATCTTTTAAGTAGTAATATTTTGACATTTAGGAATTTATTGTCCCAATTAGAATCACTCGTCCGCTGGACATTGCTCCCCCCAGAACCGAAAACCTGGTCCACTTGATCGAGCCAGATTTTTTCTTTGCTCGAAAGTCCATTCTGTCAACAACCAGGCCACCTGTGCGTAACACAGTAAAAATATAATATAATATGATTGTGATATGCATAATATATATATGTGTATATATGTAACCAATACTAACCAAGTTACATGATAGAAATATCCCGCTAGGGCACATATATATATATGCAGGAATATAAAGGGCAACTGTCAAAATTGAAAAACAACAGCAAAGAATAATGAACGACCAACAGTCAAAAAACCCATAAAAAGTAGTATTTTATTAATATACATCCCAAAAATTGACACAGATTAACATGAAAAGGGGGGATTGTCAAGGCATACAAAATGGCAAAAATAGGCCATACGTGCAGTCTGCAAAGTCCAAAACTCTATAGTATTAAAAGTAAGAAGAAAATCCCTATTGATCATATATTAAATGACGCAAAAAGTTTTTGCGGTTATAGAGCAATTAATAATAGTCATACGGCCATCATAAAAAAGCTAGTGACATATGATGGAAAATGTCACATCAAATAACAAATCTCTGCAGTTAGTTTGTCAGTCATCAGAAAGCTATAGAACATATATACAAAGCACAAGTGTGCATTACCGGCCATATCGACCGACCAAACTCACTGCAGGTGAGTAGATAAGGGACCAAAATAGGTGACATATGTAAAGCATAAGCAGCGTTACCTGGATAATTGGAGACAGACACGCAGGCCGACCCCGACGCGCGTTTCGGAGCTGGGCAGCTCCTTCCTCAGGGGGCGTGGCTAAGGCGCAATTGTATGAAATTTATATAGCGCTAGCCAGATGATTATTGGACGCGCAATCTGTCCATCATGAACAGGGCAGCGCCTCCCCAGAAGAAACCGGAAACACGCGGGCCCCACGTGATCCGGCGCATCTGAGAGAGGAAGCAGCCACTGGGCCGACTGAACAGTGCGCAAAGCGCATGACCGGAAGAGCACTATCAGCCATCTTGAAGGGGGCAATAACAAAACACCGACAAGGGGAATAAAGTAAAATCAAACACGCCCCATATCCAAAATTACAACGATCATAATAAGTACACAGAACACAAAATAGACAATATTAAGAAAGAAATAATGATAAGCATATTAGTATCGGAGTATTTGTAAATAAATAATTGGACCAAAAAATAACAGAAAAGAAGATAATAATCAGTATTAATACTAAAAGCCATAGAATATATATATAAATATCTATCTAACATATATATTTAGACTTATTGAGGTGCAATAGAATTGTATCCACAAAAAATATATATATATCCCCAAATATAAGATAACTGGCGTTTCTTCAATAAAACTGACCAGATACAAACTGGATGGAAAATGGAGCCACATATATAGATGAAAAATCATGTAACTTGGTTAGTATTGGTTACATATATACATATATATATATTATGCATATCACAATCATATTATAATATATACTACATTCATACTATATACATACTACATACATACAACATGCTACAGACATACAGTACATACTACATTCATACTACATACATACTACATATATACTACATTCATACTACATACATACTACATATATACTATATTCATACAACATACATACATACATACTACATACATACTACATATATACTATATTCATACTACACATACACTACATTCATACAATATACATACCTACATACTACATACATACTACATTCATACTACATACATACTACATACATACAACATGCTACAGACATACAGTACATACTATATGCATACTACATACATACTACATATATAATACATTCATACTACATACATACTACATATATTCTACATTCATACTACATACACACTACATACATACTATATACATACAACATGCTACAGACATACAGTACATACTACATACATACTGCATACTACATATATACTACATTCATACAACATACATACATACTACATACATACTACATATATACTACATTCATACAAAAATAGTCCCTGGTCTCACTTTATGGCAAAAGCTGCGTGAGAACTTTTTCACACAGCAATGCCAAAAGTGAGACTAGGGACTATTTTTTTTACAGTGGCGGAGGAATACAGTGCGGAAGGATACCTACCTCCCGTCATTGGATTCCTGGAGCCCCGTAGAGAGTGGTCGCATCAGCTGATGCTGCTGTTCTCCACGGGAAATCGGCGTGGGACACTCGTGGATTTCTGCGGATCAGGGAGTATATGGCTTGTTTGTTATTTTCAGATTTTTTCATAGATGACACTGGCTTCAGGGAACAATGTGACAAGTATCGGTGAGTATGTACTCTATGTATTGTATGTCTATATGTATGTATTGTATGAATTTATGAATGTATTGTATGTAGTATGTATGTATTGCATGAATGTATGTATGTTGTATGTAGTATGTATGTTGTATGTATGGTGCATGCCTGTAGCATGTTGTATGTATGTAGTATGAAGTATGTATGTATATTGCATGAATGTAGTATATATGTATGTATGTATGTTGTATGAATGTAGTATATATGTAGTATGTATGTAGTATTTATGTATGTTGTATGAATGTAGTATATATGTAGTATGTATGTAGTATGAATGTAGTATGTAGTATGTATGAAGTATGAATGTAGTATATATGTAGTATGTATGTAGTATGTACTGTATGTCTGTAGCATGTTGTATCTATGTAGTATGTATGTAGTATGAATGTAGTATATATGAAGTATGTATGTAGTATGTATTGTGGTGTAGTTACCACTATGTCAGCTAGGGGGCGCTGTGTGGGTGTCCCAGGACGGGTGTACAGGCACATTCAGTGTGGTAACAGGAGCAGGGTTCTAAATGACCATTATGGGTCTCAAGGTGGGTGGCCTTGGGATGCAGGCTCCAGGGTGTATTGATCAGCAGAGGTACTGCTGATCTTTCTGTTACACTGTGTCAGGGAAACCTGTGTGTGTCTAGACAACCTTTAGTGATGTCATAGCCATGTGATCACCTGTGGGTGTGGTTACAGGGCTATGTAATTGAGGTGTTTGGCACATGTGAGAGAGAGTGGAGGGAGTCTGTGAGAGTGTGGACAGACTTCCCTGTGTCCAGGTGGGACACTACAGAGAGGGGCCTGTGTGCTAAGGAAGGAGAAGCCTTCCTGGGTCTGCGGCTGCAGATAGAGCGCTGCTCTGGACATTGCCCTGAGCTGGGTATATTAGTGTATATGGGGAGGACTACACCTCCCAACATGTGCTGAGACTCTCGGTCTGAGTCTGAAGCCACGGACGTTTATGTTCTTTTGTGCCTAAGCTAGAGGCTATTTTGGTGATATGCTGATTTATGGTTTATGGAGCAAATAAACCTCATGAACTTTGGGAAGAACCTGCCTCATGATTGTCTCCCGCTGCACCTGAGCGAGTCACATCCCTACAATTGGTGACAGACTGCGGGCAGCGATTCCCAGAAGCATGTGTGGCAGCGCTAGCGATTCTGAGCCAGGAGAGCAGATGGTCTGACAACCGTGAGTAATACTGACCGAGGTCAGAGAAAGTGACTGTATTAAAATTTGTGGGATACCTCTGGAGGAGAAGAGGCGTCCAGGAACCTGTGTGGCCGACACAGATAACAGACAGGAGTCTGTGTTGCACTGACCAGGGTCAGTGAGAGACTGTGTTCCTGGAGGGGTCAGTGAGCAAGGTCCTGGAGGGTCAGTGTTGGGAGGTTCTGGGAGAGGAATCGGATCCCTGGAACACGTGCTATGACCTTGGACCTGGTGAGGCGTGTGTTGGGCAGTCTCAGGCGGAGACGGATGTCCTGAAGAGCACCCGCTGAGCCCCTGGACCTGGTGAGGCCGGTGTGTTGGGAGACCCTGGGAGGAGGGCTGCTCCCTGAATAGCACCCGGTGTGCCCTGTGTGGTGGACGGTCTCAGGCGGAGATGGTACGTCCTGAATAGCGCATGGACAGGACATGTGAGAGACTGTGCATGTGTTTTTTTTTTTTCTTTTCCTCTGCAAAACCTGAAGGTGCTTGCTGTGGCTCAGTGGGGTCACGAAGGTCTCGCAGCACAGGGACCTGGTGTTTTCTTTAAAGGATCTGCCCTGGGAGCATTGGTAGCAGACGCTGTCTGTCTACGCCATCCTGCTGCAGCTTTATGGCATGTGACTAAGCGGATACAGTAGTTGTGGCTTTACACAACTATTGAGGGTGAGTACCCTGTATTATTGCTGCATAACCCATTATACCTGCACTGGTAAGGCCCTATGGGCGCACTTTTGTGGCTTTTTTATCTTTGAGGGTGACAAGCGGCTTCCAGTAACCCGGCGGGGTTACGAAGGTGACAAGCGGCTTCCGGTGGATCGGCGGGTCCACGAAGATGGCGCAGCAGGAGCTGCAGTGACACCAGCCGCTGTGTATGTGTGTGAACAGCAGCCGGAGGTGCCGGTGATCAGTGACAGCAGGAGCTGTGGTGGTGCCAGCAAAGACTTGTGTGGTATCGTTAAAAGACAAACTGTACTGTGTGAACTGTGGCCTAAGAGGTTCTGCAGGACGGACATGGGGAAATCCCAAAAGGGGGCGGTGACCCAAAAGGGGGCGGTGACCCAAAAGGGGGCGGTGACCCAAAAGGGGCGGTGACCAAAAAGGGGGCGGTGACCCAAATTGGAGTGGTAACCCAAAAAGGGGTGGAAACCCAAAAGGGGGCGGTGACCCAAATTGGAGTGGTAACCCAAAAAGGGGTGGAGTCCCAAAAGGGGGCGGTGACCCAAATTGGAGTGGTAACCCAAAAAGGGGTGTAGTCCCAAAAGGGGGCGGTGACCCAAATTGGAGTGGTAACCCAAAAAGGGGTGGAGTTCCAAAAGGGGGCGGTGACCAAAATTGGGGTGGCAACCCAAAGCGGGGTGGTGGTCCAGAAAGGGGCCAAGTGTGAAGAAGTGACAGCACTGGGTGTCTCAGTAGGTATGTCTGGAGTACCGCAGTGTATGTGCAGGTCTTTTTCAGAATGTGGAATATCCTTTCCGGGGAGTAATGATGGGCCACAGATGTGTACAGTGATGCTGCACCGGGAAGGAGCCTTTGGTCGGCTGGAATCAGAGAGTCAGGTGACTCTGACAGGAACTCCTCTCATTTTCTCTCTGACCGAGAAAAACATCAGGGTTCGCTGTAAACACGGGGTCACGGTGAACTACGCAGTAGACAGAGTAGTGTTTGAGGGGACCAAAGGTGGTGAGTGCCAAGGTAGAGCAATACCACGGGACTTAGTCTATGCCTGGGAGAGGGGCCGGGACTTTCTTTTGTTTGACGTTTGGTCGGACGGTGGAGATGCTTCGACTGTGGGGCAAGCAGACACTGAGACAGTGACGGCTCCTGACATGGACAGGTCAGAGGTAGAACTGACCAGAGGAAGAAGTACATCTGCCCAACTGACGGACCTGACGTCTCGTGATAAGACAGATGGTGGGCTGGGAGATGAGACTACTGGACTAGACACATTGGTGCTGGACGGTAACTGGAGGGTTCACTCGACTGGTGTGACTGACCCAGTGGTACCCTTTGATGATATAATTAAAGAGGTAGTGGTGAGACACGTGCTGGCCAAAAGAGAACAAGATCATGAGATACAGCTGATAAAGGAGACTGTAACAGAACATGTCGAACGGGAAAGAGTCCTAAGGCAAGCAGCTGAGCACAGAGTGGATGAGCTGGAGAAGGAAGTCTCTGAGCTCAGAGGTCACCTGTCAGCATGTAAAACCATGAACAAGACCCTGTTGGAAGATATGGAGGTGCTCAGAGAGGCCCAAGAGAAGCATCAACAGGAGATTCTCAGGAGAGAGGATCAGCATCGCTACCTGGCAGAGGAGCGAGATAAAGTTCTGCAAGAACTCAGTGGAGTAGTAAAAGGTCTTCTGCAGAAGAAGTGGATGGGCGAAGACGTACAGCGGCCGTGCCCGACTGATAGCAAGGCAGAACTGCCAAAGCCCATCTTGGAAAAGGGTCCTGAAGACTGTAAATCTCAGGAAGATGGTGAGCCAAGAGCTGCACAAGACAGTCACCCGGTCTTGGCAGATACCTTGAGGGAAGTGTCCGTGGGGAACCCAGAGCCATCTGTCCAGGATGAGAGCAAGTCCATGACCTTCAAGTGCGTGATGGAGGTACCCGAAGACGTGCGAGAAGCGTGTGCCAGCGAAGGTGTGCATGAGACCTTTAAAAAGGCAGTAAAGGCCTATAGTGTGAGCTGGGCACCAGAAACAGACCAGTTGGTGATACTGGCAGAAACGGAAGACACAGAGAGAAGGGTGGCTATCCTGAAGGTGATGCACCTACAATGTCTCCGCACGAAACAGATGCTCGTGGAGCGTAATAGGAAAGCCGCTCGACGTCTGGAGCTTGCAAGGGAAGCACAAAGTCGGCTGGGCTTTGTGGAAGACATAATTCCGGTACCCAGAAATCTGGTGGGGAAAGTCGTTGGCAGACTTGGAAAGGTGATGCAGGAGATGGTGAATCGATCCTGTGTGAAGAGAGTGAGGATCCCACCTGCTGGTGAAATCCAAGTCGTTATTGAAGATGACATGGTTCCTGTCATTGTGGTTGGTTCGGTGGAAAGCATTGGGAAGCTTCGCTTGCTCCTGGAATATCGGGTAGCGTACCTGAAGGAGATTGAGCAGCTAAGACAGGATCGGCTGCAGATGAATAAGCAGATACAGAACGTCAGGTGGCGTCCACCTCCAACCCAAGTTGTAAAGACCCGAAGGGATCCTCCAAAGAATGAAAGGACAGGTAGTCGAAGACAAGAACGTCGAGAGTCCGCAAGTGGCAGTTCTAATCTTAGTAGCATAGGCATGAGACCCGGTGGTGGACGTAGCGACAGAGGGTCAGACTCATACCAGCCAGTTAGCCCAACTGGACGTGGGACTCATGACCGTATGAACCGGGAGAGTCAGCTAGTGAGAGAAAGGTCGGGTGATGGAGCGCACTGCAGACAGATGGAGACTAAAGAGTGCCTGGTCACCCTGACGGACTTTGACGGGAAGGCCAAAGCCCAAGGCCGCGATACTGACCGCTGGGGGCGGGGGAGGCCTAACGTAAATATGATGCAGTATGACTGCCGAAACAGATGGAGACGGTCCTCTCGATTGGTAGGGCAAGGTGACATGAGTGCCCGGTCTCAAGATCCCTGGGTGATGTCATGTGTTCAACCCCACAAGTTTGAACAGAGGGGGAGGTATGTGGTGTAGTTACCACTATGTCAGCTAGGGGGCGCTGTGTGGGTGTCCCAGGACGGGTGTACAGGCACATTCAGTGTGGTAACAGGAGCAGGGTTCTAAATGACCATTATGGGTCTCAAGGTGGGTGGCCTTGGGATGCAGGCTCCAGGGTGTATTGATCAGCAGAGGTACTGCTGATCTTTCTGTTACACTGTGTCAGGGAAACCTGTGTGTGTGTCTAGACAACCTTTAGTGATGTCATAGCCATGTGATCACCTGTGGGTGTGGTTACAGGGCTATGTAATTGAGGTGTTTGGCACATGTGAGAGAGAGTGGAGGGAGTCTGTGAGAGTGTGGACAGACTTCCCTGTGTCCAGGTGGGACACTACAGAGAGGGGCCTGTGTGCTAAGGAAGGAGAAGCCTTCCTGGGTCTGCGGCTGCAGATAGAGCGCTGCTCTGGACATTGCCCTGAGCTGGGTATATTAGTGTATATGGGGAGGACTACACCTCCCAGCATGTGCTGAGACTCTCGGTCCGAGTCTGAAGCCACGGACGTTTATGTTCTTTTGTGCCTAAGCTAGAGGCTATTTTGGTGATATGCTGATTTATGGTTTATGGAGCAAATAAACCTCATGAACTTTGGGAAGAACCTGCCTCATGATTGTCTCCCGCTGCACCTGAGCGAGTCACATCCCTACAGTATGTATGTTGTGTGAATGTAGTATATATGTAGTATGTATGTAGTATGTATGTTGTATGTCTGTAGCATGTTGTATGTATGTATTGTATGTTGTATGTAGTATGTATGTTGTATGTCTGTAGCATGTTGTATGTATGTATGTAGTATGTACTATGTATGTATGTTGTATGAATGTAGTATGTATGTATTGTATGAATGTATGTATGTTGTATGTCTGTAGCATGTTGTATGTATGTTGTATGAATGTAGTATGTATGTATTGTATGAATGTATGTTGTATGTAGTATGTATGTTGTATGTCTGTAGCATGTTGTATGTATGTAGTATGTACTATGTATGTATGTTGTATGTATGTTGTATGTAGTATGTATGTTGTATGTATGTTGTATGTCTGTAGCATGTTGTATGAATGTAGTATGTATGTATTGTATGAATGTATGTATGTTGTATGTAGTATGTATGTTGTATGTCTGTAGCATGTATGTATGTAGTATGTACTATGTATGTATGTTGTATGAATGTATTGTATGAATGTATGTATGTTGTTTGTAGTATGTATGTTGTATGTCTGTAGCATGTTGTATGTATGTATTGTATGAATGTATGTTGTATGTCTGTAGCATGTTGTATGTATTGTATGTAGTATGTATGTTGTATGAATGTAGTATGTATGTAATGTATGTTGTATGTTGTATGTCTGTAGCATGTTGTATGTATGTAGTATGTACTATGTATGTATGTTGTATGTAGTATGTATGTTGTATGTATGTTGTATGTCTGTAGCATGTTGTATGTATGTTGTATGAATGTAATATGTATGTATTGTATGAATGTATGTATGTTGTATGTAGTATGTATGTTGTATGTCTGTAGCATGTATGTATGTAGTATGTACTATGTATGTATGTTGTATGAATGTATTGTATGAATGTATGTATGTTGTTTGTAGTATGTATGTTGTATGTATGTTGTATGTCTGTAGCATGTTGTATGAATGTAGTATGTATGTATTGTATGAATGTATGTATGTTGTATGTCTGTAGCATGTTGTATGTATTGTATGAATGTATGTATGTTGTATGTAGTATGTATGTTGTATGAATGTAGTATGTATGTATGTTGTATGTTGTATGTCTGTAGCATGTTGTATGTATGTAGTATGTAGTATGTATATATGTATGTTGTATGAATGTAGTATGTATGTAGTATGTTGTATATATGTATGTTGTATGAATGTAGTATATATGTAGTATGAATGTAGTATGTATGCTGTATGTACAGTATGTTGTATGTCTTTTTCATGTTGTATGTATGTAGTAAGTATGTAGTAAGTATGTAGTATGTATGTATGTATGTATGTTGTATGAATGTAGTATATATGTAGTATGTATGTAGTATATATATATTTTTTTTTTTTTTTTTACATTCAACACATTAGCCGGATGATGGGACTACTACTGTCCCATCATTGGCTAATGTGTCAATCACTGTCATTGTAGCAGGCATCGCCCGATGGGACTTGTAGTCCCATCGGACGATGCCTGCACACAGACAAGACCCCCAGCAGGCCCGCACAGACAGCCGGCACAAGCCCCCGGCAGGCCCGTACAGATGCCCGGCAGCCGGCACAAGCCCCCGGCAGGCCCGTACAGACCCCCGGCAGCCGGCACAAGCCCCCGGCAGGCCCGTACAGACCCCCGGCAGCCGGCACAAGCCCCCGGCAGGCCCGTACAGACCCCCGGCAGCCGGCACAAGCCCCCGGCAGGCCAGTACAGACCCCCAGCAGCCGTCACAAGCCCCCGGCAGGCCCGTACAGACCCCTGCCAGCCGTCACAAGCCCCCGGCAGGCCCGTACAGACCCCCGGCAGCCGGCACAAGCCCCCGGCAGGCCTGAACAGACCCCCGGCAGCCGGCACAAGCCCCCAGCAGGCCTGAACAGACCCCCGGCAGCCGGCACAAGCCCCCAGCAGGCCTGAACAGACTCCCGGCAGCTGGCACAAGCCCACGGCAGGCCCATACAGACTCCCGGCAGGCCCGCACAGACCCCGCCTGCACACACAGACACGCACAGTGTCCGCCCACGCACCGCCCACACTTTTCCCCCCTCCCGAACTGGATGTGCAAGTAAAGAAAGGGGTTTTTTCATTCCGATATTTCTGTCCCATTGACTTGAATGGGACTTCCGGTATCGGAATCGGCAATACCCAATACTTTTTTTTGTATCCAATCGATCCGATATTTCTCTATATCGGATGTTATCGCTCAACACTAGTGATGGGCAATGCTGATTGGTGACACTTCTAGACCCACGCTACACGGAGAACTTTGCATTTCTTATTCCAGAGGCAGACAGGTGTACTAAAATGTTGGAGGAACAGAGGGCGCTTCTTGTGGAATTATTACAAAAAATTCACATCTGAAAACATTGGCAGCAGAGGTCAAAGTTTGTTGGCCAAGCAAGGAGTACAGGTAAGAGAGCGACAACTCAAAGCCAGCAAAGGCAATAATGGAACACTGGCAAAGTTTAGGGAGAGTTTTGTCAGACCCTCCCATCGCCCTCTCCCTGAGGCGCAGGGGACTCTCACATGGAGTGCAAGTTTTTGAAAATGTTGAGGGAGTACCTTACTGACCGTACCAATGTTCTCTGTTAATTCCTCTGTACCTTCTAATTATTGGTTATCCATGCTGAACACGTAGCATGAACTGGCTCTCTACTGCGCACGTGCGCTGCACTCATGGTCAAGGAGCGCACGGCGCCTCGCTCTTTGGCGGTTACTGGGAATTTGGCGCCTTGGTAAATGGCAGTACCACTTTTAGTGGCGGGAGATAATGGAAACTGTCCTTTGCAGCACCACTGCTCTAAGGACGAAGCACGCTACTTAGCATCCTATGTGCTGCTTGTCCACGCCAAAAATCTTTGATGTCTTGCCCGATTTCTCTTAAGTTGGCTCCATGCCTCTAGGTCAATGGTTCTGTCTGCTGCATTTTGCCGCAGCGTTGGCACTTTGGGTGCATAGTGCACTGCCTCCTTGCTGCTCACACACTCATAGCTGGGGTCTCACTCCTGCTTTGCTTTTTTCTCCCTTAGCTTCCGGCCTGGTTCCCTGTCTAAACATGACCCTCCTTTCTGTGTAATGGGGCCTGTCTGTTACCCTATTCTTTCCACTGAGAAACAGGGGGCGCAGCCTTGACAGTTCCGCAATGGCGCAGCACAGGTACCTGCAGCCCGGTCATCCTGACTCTGTACATATCTCTGTATTAGTGCAAATGCCTTTAGGCCTGTCTGGTTTGTATCTGAATTTTTTGGAGGACTTCTCCCTCTTTTTGAGGTTTTCTGTACATATGTGGCAAATCAGTTCTTTAATCCAAGCAGCATAGAAGGCATGTACTTCCAATTTTCTAGAGAAAATTGTATAGTACATCCAGAACAGTTTCAATTTGAAGGACTTTGTGGCTCATAACATTCCACAAGATGACACTAGTCTCATACTTAAAATTTTTGGTGGAAGATAATTTCCCCACTGATAGCTTGTGTATGTTTAGAATTATGTTACATCATTTGTGTGATTAATTATTCATTCCTATTTGGATCACAATATATTCATCTTTTTCTTCAAGGCTTTGGAATATAATGTTGTAAGAGTTAAAGCAACTTGTTGAAGTGTGTATTACCTCAAATGTGAAACTACGTGTCAATTGTCATCTTTACTATTTCTCCATTCTGTGTGTGGCTAACCACCTCATTGATGTTATTGAGTTTCTTTGTCAAGAAAACAAAAGCTACACCAATACCATGTGCTTTTCCTATTAATTCATCATGCTGAGAGGGGAGATTAGGGACCTACATAACATCTGGGGACTGTAGACAACATGACACTGTCCCAACACCAACTGGGGTATAGCTACCAAGTTGACATAGTTTGTGCACATCTGAACATAGTTGTCAGAAAAAAAATACTTCAAAACATGTTTGATAGATTGTATAGTGGAAACACCCAAACAAGGCAAACCTTTACTGTTCCACCACCCCAACCACTCCACATACCAGACCTCTGCCCTTCACTAATAACCTCCCTCTCCAACATCACTGAAGGAGAGCTTACTCATCTCCTTTCCAAATCACACCTCACCATCTGTGCACTTGACCCCATCCCTTCCCACCTGCTCTCCAACCTCACTAACACGCTCATCCCAGCCCTAACCCATCTCTTCAACCTGTTGCTATCTTCTGGTACCTTCCCCTCTGCCTTCAAACATGCCACCATCACACCTATCCTCAAAAAAACAAACCTTGACCCAACTGCTATGCCTAGCTATCGCCCCATATCGCTGCTCCCGTTTGCTTCCAAACTCCTTGAACAGCATGTCCATGCTCAACTTTCCTCCCACCTCTCATCTAACTCCCTCTGTTATGATTAGGTAACCGTGGAGGATAATGGGGAATAGACTAGGCAACCAGATTACCAGAGAGGTTGTTATCTAGTGGATTGCAGACCCCTAAACTGACAACACAACTAGAATTAGCCGTGGGATGTTCCTACGATGCCCTAGACGCCTCGGCACAGCCACAGAATTAACTAAGCCTAAAGAGAGAAAAGGGAAAGCTAAACTGCTGCAGAGTAGAACCCAAAAGGAATAGATAGCCCCCGAACATATGTTGCCAGTGAGACAAGATGAAGCACAAAACACAGGCAGAGAATAGAGTAAGCAAATGATGGGGTCCAAACTGTCTAGATAAAACAGGACAGGAAAGTATACTGTCTGCAATCACGCAAAAAAACCCTAAGAAAAATCCAACACGTCTGATATGCAAAAATACTGAGGCCACACGACCTCCCACTAGATCAGAACTCTGGTGTGAACTGGTTACTAAAAAGACTAACATACGCTGTGGCATATGGAGCAAGGTCCAGCACAGGTCCCAACAGGGAACCAGACTGAACTAACACCAGCTAAGCAAAAATCAGAGACAAGCTAAATGGATCCAATGCAAAAAAAAGATTCAAGAAGAAAAATAACTTATCTGAAAGATGCAGGACGGAGCAGGAGACAAGCAGACTTCAAAATGTGCTCAGGAAGCAAACCAAATCACCAGCAAGAGCTGAGAGAAGGTTGTTCACTTAAATCTCCCCAGTCTGTAACACCTGACCTCTAAACATCCTGCTCAGGCGATTGACTTCTGTCAGCTAGACCAGCTCCATTACCAGCGGCAACCACCAGAGGGAGCCCAAACTCAGAAGCCAGGTCAAAAGTATTCACAACAGTCCTCCTTGACATCCTCCAATCTAGCTTCGGCCCCTACCACTCCACCGAAACTGCCCTGACCAAAATTACTAATGACTTACTCACAGCCAAAGCTAACAGACAGTTCTCCATCCTCCTGCTTCTTGACCTGTCCTCTGCCTTTGACACAGTCGACCACTGCCTACTGCTACAGATTCTTTTTTCCCTTGGCATCAAAGACCTTGCCCTGTCCTGGATTGCCTCATACCTTTCTGACTGTAGATTCAGCATTTCCCACTCACAAACTACCTCCTCATCCCTCCCTCTCTCTGTTGGAGTCCACCAAGGCTCTGTCGTGGAGGCCCTACTTTTTTCCATCTATACCCTTGGCGTAGGACAACTCATAAAGTCCCATGGCTTCCAGTATGACCTGTATGCAGATAACACTCAGATCTACATCTCTGGCCCAGATGTCACCTCTCTTCTGTCCAGAATCCCAGAGTGTCTATCAGCCATATCCTCCTTCACCTCTCGCTTCCTAAAACTCTATGTAGACAAAACTGAACTCTTTATTTTTCCTCCATCTCACATATCTTCCCTACCCGATCTATCTATTATGGTAAATGGCATCACGCTCTCTCCCGCACCAGAAATCCGCTGCCTCAGAGTAACTCTTGACTCTGCCCTGTCCTTCAAACCACACGTCCAAACTCTTGCCACCTCCTGTCGCTTCCAACTCAAAAATATTTCCAGAATCCGTCCCTTCCTCAGCCCTCAATCTACTAAAACTCTTGTACATGCCCCCATCATCTCCTGCCTTGACTACTGCAACACTCTCCTCTGTCGCCTCCCTACTAACTCTCTTGCACTACTCCAGTCTGTTCTCAACTCTGCTGCCCAACTAATCCACCTCTCTCCTCGCTACTCCCCTGTCTACTAGCCTCTGCAAATCCCTCCACTGGCTCCCAATTCCCCAGCGAATCCAGTTCAAACTACTAACACTGACTTTCAAAGCTATCCATAACCTGTCCCCTCCCTATATCTCTGAACTAATCCCCCAATATCTTCCCTCACGTAATCTTCGATCCTCCCAAGACCTCCTACTCTCCTCCACACTTATTCGTTCCTCACACAACTGCCTCCAAGATTTCTCCCGAATTTCCACCATCGTCCGGAATTCCATACTTCAGCACATCCGATTACCCACCACCCTCGGATCCTTCAAACGGAACCTGAAAACCCATATTTTCAGGAAAGCTTACAGCCTGAAATAACCATTCTTCCACCTCACCACCGCCTAAGCTGCCAACTCATCATCACCAGAGCTGCTACATAACCATTCTGCCGCCTCACCACCGCCTGAGCTGCCGCCTCATCACCACCAGAGCTGCTGCACCCCCGACCTTCTGTCTCTTCCCCACTATTCCACAGAAAGTAAGTCCGCAAGGACAGGGTTCTCTCCCCTCTGCACTAGTCTGTCATTGTAAATTTGTTTACTGTTAACGATATCTATAACTTTGTATCTAACCCCCCTTCTCATGTACAGCACCATGGAATTAATGGTGCTATATAAATAAATAAATAATAATAATAGTATTATTATTATTTAGTTATTTATATAGCACCATTAATTCATTGGTGCTGTACATGACAAGGAGTTACATACACAGTAATAGATCTCTTTTACTTAAAAAAAATTATAATGACAGACTGTTACAGAGGGGAGAGGATCTTGTCCTTGCAGTCTTTCATTCTGGCAGAGAATGGGAAAGAGACGGAAGGTGGTGGGTGCGGCACCTCAGGTAGTGGAGAAGAGGCAGCTCATGTGGTGGTGTAGAACGACCACCACGCTCTCCAACTGACATCTCTGGAAATGCATCCGAAATGTCAAAATCTCTAGCTTCAGTTATAGAAAATGCATGGGCTCCTTTTAAACATCATTGTCCAACCAGATCAGTATTAATAGGTGAGGGCTTGTCAGAATCCTGCCCAGGAACACTAGCCTTCAGTAGTTGCTAGACCTGTCCCCGTGATCTTCAATGTTATCTTGCTAGGGCTCTTCCAGGTATGATTTCATCAAGAAGATTTACCCTTCGTAATTCAGAGACAGGGTACAATACAGTGTACAACACCGGCTAAGCGTTCACCGTCTGCTACTTCTATCTGTGCAGTGACTGCCTCTAGGCTGAAGATGATGATGGTGGTAGTAGTTGGAGCATTTAACACAGTCATGAAGTTGCCATAACAACTTGAAACAGAAATCTTTTCCCTGACATAAACCCCACTGTAAAAAAAAATTTGGGGATAAAAAAAGTGCTGGATATAATGAGAGTGACAGACTGCCCAAAAAAGGGAATTTAAGCCTAAAATGCCTCAATATTTGGCACACGGATGTATGAGGCGTGTCAGAGATAGACCCCATTGTAAAATGTGGCCTGTTTTTTAAAATAATGCAACACAGTCCTGTATATAACTTGAGTACCAGACAGGAAAACACTGGAGTACCGGCCTAAAATCCACATATTTTTATCACACGGATGTATGAGGCGTGTCACAGATATACCACAATGTAAAATATGTTGTTGTTTTTTTTTTGGTGGATGCAAAAGAATGCTGTATATAACTTGAGTACCAGACAGGAAAACACTGGAGTATCAGCCTAAAATCCACAAATTGTAATCACACAGATGTATGAGGCATGTCAGACATATACCCTACTGTAAAATGTGGCTTGTTTTTTAAAATAATGGAACATAGTGCTGTATATAAGTACTGTGACACCCAGGACAAAAAAAAGAAAACTGCCGTACACTGGTCAAACTTTGAGCACGCACAGATATGAGCTGGAATGGAGATACCTCACCGAAAAATGTGTGGCCTGTATTTTTTTTGGGGGGGTTAAATACTGCTGTATATAAGTACATTGACACCCAGGACAAAAAAAGAAAACTACCATAAACTGGCCAAACTTTGAGAACGCACAGATATGAGCTGACACGGAGATACCACTACGACAAATGTGTGGCCTGTAATTTTTTTTATTTTTTGACTAAATAGTGCTGTATATAAGTACAGTGCTAGACAGCAAAAAAAAATTGATTTATGGCTAAAAAGACCAAAATTTTTAGCAGACGGATGGATGAGGCGTGCCACAGATATTCCACACTGTAAAATATGTGGCCTGTATGTATTTTTTGGGGGTTCAGCAAAGTAGTGTTGGGAAATTGTGTAAGACACTCAAAAAAAATCTACTCAACCGTACCACATAAAAATTAAATATTTCTCTGCGCACTCAAAAGGGATGTTTGGGAACCCTTTCAAATTGTTGGATTTTCATGCTGTGCTAGGAATAGGAACTGGCTGTAGTGTGCGCTGTCAAAAAGCAAATGGAGGGGAAAAAAAGGGCTTTGGATTGCATTGCAATAAAAAAAGCTCTATTAGCCCTGGCCAAAAAAAATTTCAAAGCCAATTACACCTGGAGCTAGGTGTATACGGCCAATATATCCTACAGGTAGCAGCAGCACCAGAACACAGGAAGGGAATGGATCCTCTTGATGTATGCAATGATCTATATATACATACAGTGCCTGCAGGCCTTGCACTGATGTGTATACAGCGACATACACTAGCCTGCCTACCTAACACTGGAACCTACTGTATATACTCCAGAATTATTCCTTAGAAGGACTTTTGGTTTAGCAGGATTTGAGTAGTTTCTGACCCTATCTCGGCAGCAGCCCTCCCTACACTATCTAAATCCGTAGGTGAATGTGCAGAGCAGGGCAGCGTCCGGTCTCTTATACCCCTGCTGATGCTGTGCTGCCAGCCAATCACTGCACCACCACAACAAAGATGGCTGTGGCATTTCATTGCCTTGCACACAATCCCTGCATCATGATTGGGTCTGTGAAATCCACCAAAAAAATCTGGGAACTATTTTCGGTCATGCAATTTTTTTTATCTCATTCTTTTCCGATTTTTCTGGAGGCAACATGAACAAAAATCTGCAATTCAGGAATAGTTTTTTTAATTCTATTCACTGTATATTAAAAGACAGCTTGAGGCTATATGCACATGTGTGGAATTGCCGAAGAAATTTCCTCTGCAATTCCGCAAATGATTGACTGTTTGATCACACTTGTCAAACATAGTGTTTGACAAGTGTGACCGACTTTTTACTATTAATGCTGCCTATGCGGCATTAATAGTAAAAAGATATGTTAAAAATAATTTTAAAAAATTAAAAATCGTGATATTCTCACCTTCCGGCGGCCCGCCAGCCTTCCCGGGCCTTGCAATGCTCCCGGCAACTCTCGTTCTCAGCGATGCCTTGCGACAATGACCCCAGATGACTTAGCATCACACGAGACCGCTGCGCCATCAGAGGTCATTGTCGCAAGGCATCACTGGGAAAAGGACTTCACTGAGGCCTGGGAAGGCTGTGTGGGCTGCCGGAAGGTGAGAATAACATGATTTTTTATTTTAATTCTTTTTTTTAACAGGGATATGCTACCCAGGGCCTGGAAGAGAGTCTCTCCTCCAGACCATGGGTACCATCCGCACATTTTCTGCTTACTTTGCGCATGGTGGGCATAGCCATATGCGTAAAGTGAGAGGATCAATGCATTCCTATGTGTGCGGAATCCCCGCTATTCCGCACAAAGAATGAGCATGCTGTGTATTTTTCCGCGATGCGATTCCGCCACGGAAAAATACGCAGCATTAGCGCAGCATGTGCGGAATGCAATTGAATTCAATGGGTTGCGTTTTGTATGCGTTTTGCGGCGAAAAAATGCAGAAAAAGCTCATAAATCCGCAACATGTGCACATAACCTTATTCTTTATGTTAGTACGATTACAGCAATATCACATTTCTAGAATTTTTTTATGTTTAGGTGCTTTTACACAAAAACTTTTATATAAAAAAGAATTATTTTTCCATCACTTTATTCTGAGAGCTATAACTTTTTTATTTTGCTGCTGATGGAGCTTACACAAAAATGTGTATTTGTTAGTGTAAGCTATTTTTTTTATATTATTATGCAATATTTTTTGGACATAGTTTATATTTTCTTTTTACTTTTTTTTACTTAGTCCCTTTATAGGACTTTCACTTTTTTTACTTTGATTTCAGGTATAATGCATTGCAATGTGTGTGACAGCGTGTCTCCTTGCCAGGACAGACCAATTGGATAATCACAGCACCCACTTGTGGACATTCATGCCTGTTACAAACAATACAGGAGAGTTTCCTGACTATATTACAGTGCAAATTTTTGTACATCCATACCATTTATTGGATATACCAGTCCCTGCATAAACTTAAGGTGTCAATCCCGTGGATCTTGTGATTTCCTACATGAATGGTGTCCTTTCATTCTCAGTAGCTGCTGCCTCTCAGACGTCTGTTTCTCCACATTATTAATGAATATACCCAGTACTGAATAGTGCCTACTCACGACAGCGGTTCTTTAATATTAATATATGGAATTTTCCATTACAGCTCCTCTCAGTTAAAACCAACTGTGAAAAAATTCTGTTTCTGATGAAGGTCAACTGTATGACCGAAAACGTTTAAAGGAATGTACTCAACTGGATGCCTTTTACAATAAAGGAACTGTCAAACCATTTTTTCTTTTTGAGTGCCAAGTTTATGTACTACATTACCTGCACTATTGCCTGCTCACGCATAGCAGGTGGGGGACACCAACGACAGTACAATCTCTTGGGGTGAGAGCAATCCTGTTTCAAGACACCTCATGGAGCCTCTCCCAAGCCTGTTCATTCCTGAAGAAGGGTTCATCATGCTCCCTTCCTTCTGGGATCACACCCACTGCATACCAGTGATGTTGAGCCTGCATTTTGAGGAAAGTCACCCAAGTTCCAGTCGTCAGCTCTTGCAGCCTTTGTGGCAAGCGTGCTATCTCTACTGCCCAATGGTTGAACAAGAGATGATGACAGGTCACAAACTCTTCAACGAACCTCCTTTTCCACTGACTGTTGTAAGTAACTACCACCCCCTGGGATGCTAACTCTTGGTGCCTTACGGCTAGTGGGCCCAATAACATTTGTTCAAACCTAGTCCTGGCTTGTCTTCTTGTCTCTTCCTATCAGCCTAAGTTCCGTAGTCTGCTTACCATATCCTGTATCCTGGCTCTCCTGTCTGCAGTTCCCGTGAACCCCAGCAGTAAAGGATGCAGCCTGAGTTTGGGATTTGGCAGGTCTGCGATATTGGTCGCATCAAGAACACAGGCTGCTGCCACCTCTGCTATTTCACCAGTTTTCTCTGGCATCCATATTCCTCTGGTCACTCCCTTGGGAATCTCACACACTTTTGCCATTTTTGTCACTTATTAAACTTGTTACACTATAAGGATGACTAATTTAATAAAGTAAAAAATTGCAACTCTTTTTTTGGATTATTAAAAAAAAAATGTACTCCAGACCATGTAATACTGTAAGGCTGAAAAATGTAACCCTACAAAAATTTAAAACTTTTTTTTTCAGTATTATGGATCACAGGAAATGTCCCCCAGACCAGGGAATAGTGTATGGATAAGAACTGTAATCTAGCCAATATTTTATTACATTTTTTGTAGTGGTAGATAAATATCACAGAAATTTACCCCAGATGACAGAATAGTGTATGGGTGAGAAATGTAATCCATCTAATTTTTTAATGCTTTTTTGAGTGCTAGATATCACAGAAATGTACCACAAAACACGTGTAACTGTATGGCTGCAAAATTTAAGACTGCTACATTTTTTAAAGCTTTTTTCAGTTTTATACATCACAGGAAATGTCCCCCAGACCCCTGATGAAGGATAATATCTGAAACGTGCGTCGGGGAGCACGCTAATGGGACGTAGAGACCCCTAAAGGTATATGATTTAATTTTATGCAATCTATTTTTCTGCAATCCTCTTTTTGGCCCTGCACTTTAATCCACTATGGCTTTTTTTACACAGCAATGAAATTATGTTCTTTTTTGGCACAAGCACACTGCACTTTGAATGCAGTAGCAGCTATTTATAATATTTACGTGTTTACAATGCACATGGCACTTTATATTTAAATAAGTGATTTATTATTTTACACATATATAAAAAAAGTTTTTTTCAATATTTCACTTATATATTTGGTCTCAATAAATTATGTATTACTTATACACAATTTTTTATATATATATAATTTTTTTGAGGATTGCATATATAAATATTACTGGGTCTACAATATCATTATTTTTTGTCCCCTTTGTGCACATTGTTTTAAATTGGTTTTTATTGTATTATCACCTATGACACTAATAAAATTCTGTACAATATATCCTGTTTGGTCTTTCCTGTCTATGGGTTCCTCGGTGGTTTAGGAGTTTTTTTCGTAATCAGTGGGTAAACCACTTTTTTTCACTGAACACTGGTGGAAGTATGAATTTAATAATCTATTATTATTAAAATATTTTTAGATAGATATAGAGATATTACATATATTATACATTATAATCGGTGTTCGTGTATCTTTTTCAGACCACAGAATAGTGTATGGATGAGAACTGTAATCCAGACAAATTTTTTCAATGTATTTTGTAGTGTCAGATAATATCTCATAAATTTACCCCAGACTATGTATAGTGTATGGATGAGGAATGTAAACCAGCTAATAATTTAAGGCTTTTTGGAGTGTTAGATATCACAGAAATGTGCCACATGAAACTTTATGGCTGTGAAATTTAAGCCTGCAAAATTTTTGAAAGCTTTTTTTAAAGTTTTATAGATAACAGAAATGTACCCCAGACACGTAATATTGTATGGGTGACACATATTAGACTACAAAAACACTTTTTTGAAGTGTTATATACTACAAAAAAAGAATCCAGACCACAGAATAGTGTATTATTAAGAAATTTAACAGAGGGAAATTATTTTCTAAAGTTTTTTTGGAGTGTAAGATAATACAAAAAAGTTACACAAATCATGTAATACTCAATGGATCAAAATATATTCAATTTTTTCAACCTCCGTTCCCAAAAAAGCTGCAGCTATATATATGGCAATGCACTACACAGCACTTATCCTTGACTACAGACCGGATTCTGTCACTATCCCTGCTCCTGCGACTTGCTCTCCCTCCCAAGGCTAAATGCAGATTGCATGTAACACAAACAGCAAAGCAAATGATTAACCCTTAGAAGGGCTGTTAGTATGATGCTTCAGCATCAGCATTAACACTACAGACCCCTGATTCGTTATCCTGTGCACACACAGGCCTATACAAGTGCTCTCTCACTCCAATGCGAAGTGTCACAAAGCTGTGCAATGGCGTCAGTGTGTTAAGCCAGATGGCACCTGTTCTTTAATAACCCTTGATGTAGTCACATGGCCACCCATTCACAGTAATGGCACAACCAAGATGGCTATTGCATTACAGTGATGTGTAGGCAATCCCCGAATACTTATTGGCTGTGCAAGTGAGGATTCAAGTTTTGCATAGAGTACCGCCCATTATTTGCTGAGTAACAAGTACATCCTAGCACTGTGATACTCGAGTGATAACCGAGCACGTTCGCTCATCCCTAGTTTTGATTTATTTTTGCCCTGAAGAGCCCTAGAGCATTGGTCGATCATGCGCACTGCCACTTCATTAACTTTTTTTGGCATGCCAAAGACCAAACAAGTGCAGCACTTAACTATTGATCAGCCACTGCTCCATTAACATGGGGTTCTTCAGAGCCCCAGTTCTTAGGATTACTGGGGCCCCAATGGTTGGATTCCCTGTGATAGGAAAGTTATCCACTATCCCATAAATAGTTGATAATTATTGTCCTTGAGAGTACCCCTTTAATAATAAGATAAAATTGACAATATATACTGTAAAAAAAAAATCAAAAGACCTAGTATCTTTTAAATGCTATATGTTTAATAGTAAAAAAAAAAGTCTGTTTTAAATATATCAATATCATATATTTCTTTTCACAAGTTTTTGACATGATTTTCCTTCAAGATATTTCATTCAAGTTAATATAATGATTGACATTTTGGTCTAACTGCCCAGATCATGTTATTCTCCTTGGGAAATCTTTCAATTTCACGAAGAAATTACCTAATTCCGTAAAAGCTTCTATGGGAATATTTTTTTCACCCTGTGAGCATCTGTGGTGATTGTCATTTTGATGTGCACTTTTAAATCTGTATTAAATTTAATAATAAAAATAGTAATAACAGTAATAATAATAATAAAATTGGACATCTTTGCAATTGTTCATGTAATTAAAAATGAAAAAAAAAACAGTCAACTCATTAAAATACACATATATACTACTCCAAATAAACTTTACCTGGAAATTAATTTTGAAGATTTAAATATACCAATAAAATTCAGAAGGTAGAGCTTAACATGATGTGCATTGAAGTGAACTAAAGAGATATTTTTAGATGTCATGGACTTCTGTAAATGCATTGCAATTTTTTTTACTCTTTTTTTCTCCAGTGAGTCTGTTATAGCAGCTCAGTTATATTCAAAATAATCTGGCTGAGCTGCAGTGCTACAGCTTTTGCACAAAAGTGGCAACTTGTTAAGAAAAAAATGTAATGGCAGCAGGAGATTTAGTCTCAGCAACTATGTACTCAAGCAAACCCTTGTATGCATCCACCCTGTCACTCGCTAGTCTCTTGTTGCTTTTCATCACCTTCTGAAGACTGTAAAAGTCTGTGAAATTTATTTCTCAAATCGATGACGTATTGATGTAGCTCACAGGGAAAATTATTAAAAATAAAAAAAAACAGCATTTAAAAATTAAAAATTGCAATGATGGAAATATATTACTTTGACCACCCAAGGCTAGGATATAGTATGGCCAAATAACACCAAAGAAATGTCAAAAATAGCTAAAATATATATCTGTATTAGAGTATAATTAAAACCAATAAAATTCAAAAAAATGTGCTGAGACAGAAGGACACTTACTCCAATGTAAATAACAGGACAACTAGATCATATATGAATATCTATACAATCTATGCAGCCGGATGTCGAAACAGCCCTACATCCAAAACGGGTTGCCGTGGTTGACTGCACCACTGTGTCATTGAGGGGTGTCAAGCCTTTTGGCTCTGCTCGGCTCCGTAATACCTCCCATAGGCTGAGTTTTGCAGAGCCACCTGCTCTACAAGTTTGCAAACCAAGACTGACACCGTTTGCTGCAGGGTTTTAAATGGATTCTGTGGCAATGGGCCACTTATAAGACCCAGCCAGGAGGGCTCCAAAAATAAAAGCCCATGCCATGTTTTCTTAAATCTGTCTGCCATGTTTTCTTAAATCTGTCTTGGGCAAATAGCTTGCCCAAGACCAAGCTTACTTTTATTTTGCACTGCAATCAAAGCTATATCTGTGACTGCAATGCACTCCAGCGGTCTTAATACGCTTCTATGCATATCCTGGGAGAACCATAGCAACCCTCGCATATAATACCTGTCACTAGAGTTGAGCGACTTTTGGTTTTTTAGGGTCGAGTTTCGTTTCGTGAAACCCTACTTTTCCAAAAGTCGGGTCGAGCAAGATCGTCCGATTATAGGGAAAAGTCGGGGTCGTCCCGACACATGAAACCCAATGTAAGTCAATGGGGAATAAAAGTCGGCAGTGAGAGGAGGACAGGAAACACACCTACAGTGCCCATTTGAATGCCAAAAGCGTCAATTCTTCTTACTTAAGCTTGTCAACCTTAATTAACTTCATAATACAAGTTACGCACTGAATAATGGGGGTTATTTGGCTAAAGTTGTGGGGGGGGAGGGCTGGCTCCAGGTTTTCATGTGCCCTGGGCGAAAGAGCGCCCCTTTAACACATACCACAACTCATCATGCTCCGATACGGCAGAGAAATAGCGGTATAGTACAATGAAAAATACTTCACTTTTTACATCTCATGACGAGGCCCATCTATTTCGCCATACAGAATCATTGGTCCCATATAATGTTTGAAACAGTATATGATGAGCTCCACATAATGCTACAGTATATGTTGGTCCCCATGGATGAAGCTCCACTGTGTTATGGGCCCAAATAATGCTCCAAACATAATGGGCCCCATTTCTAATGCTCTAGTGTATAATGGGCCCTGTAAATGCTGCTCCAGTGTCTGATGTCCACCTTTGGAATGTTCCAGTGTATGGTGGGCCCCATCTATCATTCTCCAGAGTATAGTGCTCCCCAAAAATTGCTGTCCCAACATTGAAAACAATCAAATAAGTCTCCTCGCTAGGGAATCCCTGTACTAGTCTGGACTCCTCGTCGTCCCCATCTTCCATCTCACTGCACAGTATTTCAACCTTGCAAGTGCTGTGATCCTGAGCAAGCAGGGGGGGCCCACTCGTTGGCGACGGCACTGGCACAGGGCCCCTGATAGTACGGTGGTGTGTCTGATGGCGGGTGGGCCGAACCTGCACTTTCATCTGCAGCTTCCTCTTTGTCACCGTGTAAGATGGAACTGTATATGGGAAGGGTAACCTGAGTTTCATCAGGGTCAGATTCAGGCCGTGTAGCGTGCGAGGGGAATGTAGTGGTCTGGGTCAATGTACCAGCAGATTCATCGAGCAGTGGCTGGGCATCAGTGCACTTGTGTCGCCCCCAGGAGTACGGTCACCACAGTGGCATTACCTTCCTCCTAGGGAGTGTGATGTCATGCTTGGGAGCAACGAAGGATCTCTCTAGCAGGTTAACTGATTGGGCGGCGTTATTCCCACGAGTCATGACCCTCCAAACAGCGTTCATGAAGGCAAAGTGTTTGTTTTACGTGGGCAGTATGGTTGCAAAGCTGAACCTTAAAGGAATGTCCAGAAGGGCACCACCAGGAGTGGAGCCAACGGTTTAATTTGACTCCACTTGGGAAACCTCAACCATGCCAGCTACAGAAAAGATGCACACATTGCAAGCTTAATTCCGTTAACGAACGAGACTCCGTCATGCCCCACAGTCCGAGTCCGGCTTACTAGAGGGACACGTGAGGCTCTGGCACATGAGATTGGCCAATAACTGGTGTGTCATGCCCTTACATGTCCGTGGCTGCATGTGCGCTACACTGAAAAGGCCAGCGTTTGTCGCTTACAGGTGCAGATAACCCGCTGAACAACGTTAGTGATGGGGATCTGTGATTACAATTATTACCCGCGAACGATGATTTCCCAGTAAGTGCAGGTCAACCGCAGTTCCGGAATTAGGCCTAACCGTCATTCCTGAAAAAATTAAAAACTTACGTGTGCAAACCACAGGTGCTGTAGCTTGCTTAACAGCTCGCCAGCCTTTCTCACGCCCAGTATGGATTACACGTGATTGCACAAAGGTGAGAAAGGGTACCGTATCCCCAGATAACATGTATGGATAGCGTACACATTCAAAATATATGTCTATACATCAGGAGGCAGGCTCAGATGGTGTTAGGCCCAGTATGGATTGCACGTGATTGCACAAAGGTTAGAAAGGGTACCGTATCCCCGGATAACATGTATGGATAGCATAGTGTACACATTCAAAATATATGTCTATACATCAGGAGGCAGGCTCAGACGGTGTTAGGCCCATTATGGATTGCACGTGATTGCACAAAGGTTAGAAAGGGTACCGTATCCCCGGATAACATGTATGGATAGCATAGTGTACACATTCAAAATATATGTCTATACATCAGGAGGCAGGCTCAGACGGTGTTAGGCCCAGTATGGATTGCACGTGATTGCACAAAGGTTAGAAAGGGTACCGTATCCCCAGATAACATGTATGGATAGCGTACACATTCAAAATATATGTCTATACATCAGGAGGCAGGCTCAGACGGTGTTAGGCCCAGTATGGATTGCACGTGATTGCACAAAGGTTAGAAAGAGTACCGTATCCCCAGATAACATGTATGGATAGCGTACACATTCAAAATATATGTCTATACATCAGGAGGCAGGCTCAGACGGTGTTAGGCCCAGTATGGATTGCACGTGATTGCACAAAGGTTAGAAAGGGTACCATATCCCCGGATAACATGTATGGATAGCATAGTGTACACATTCAAAATATATGTCTATACATCAGGATGCAGGCTCAGACGGTGTTAGGCCCAGTATGGATTGCACGTGATTGCACAAAGGTTAGAAAGGGTACAGTATCCCCAGATAACATGTATGGATAGCGTACACATTCAAAATATATGTCTATACATCAGGAGGCAGGCTCAGACGGTGTTAGGCCCAGTATGGATTGCACGTGATTGCACAAAGGTTAGAAAGGGTACCGTATCCCCAGATAACATGTATGGATAGCGTACACATTCAAAATATATGTCTATACATCAGGAGGCAGGCTCAGACGGTGTTAGGCCCAGTATGGCTTGCAGGTGATTGCACAAAGGTGAGAAAGGGTACCGTATCCCCGGATAACATGTATGGATAGCATACACATTCAAAATATATGTCTATACATCAGGAGGCAGGCTCAGACGGTGTCAGGCACAGTATGGATTTGACGGCCCAGATTACACAGCGGAGGAGCAGGGAGAGGTAAAGATTGCAAATGCTGGGGCCCTGCCCAAGCAAGGGGGGCCCACTCGTGGGCGTCGGTACTGGCACTGGGCCCCTCATAGTACAGCGGTGTGTCTGACGGCGGGTGTGCACCACCACCGTCAGAGACACTTGATTGCACTATGAGGGACCCTGTGCCAGTGCCCGCGCCCAAGAGTCGGCCTACCCACCTGTCCAGGGCAACGGCACTCGCACGGTGTCGTGCGCTTGGTGGTGACCCCGGCCATGGGGGGGAGGCAGCACAGTTAGGGAGTTTTAGAAAGTGGCATATGTTGATGTTGGACATTCAGCTGATGCAAAAGGCAAAATAGGTGAAGTCCCAGGAAGAGGTGGACCAAAGCAAGCCATTTTTCTGTCACCCTATGTGTCATCAGGGGAAGGTGGGACAAAATCCTTGGAAACCCATGCATGGTTCATTTTAATGAAGGTTAGGTCATCCACATTTTGGGTTGACAGACAGGTCCTTTTTTCTGTCAGGATTGATCCAGCTGCACTGAAGACTCTTTCCGATAGCACACTTGCAGCTGGGCAAGCGAGCTCCTGTAAGGCATATTGGGCCAATTCAGGCCAGGTGTCCAGTTTAGCGGCCCAATAGTCAAAGGGGAATGACCTGTGTGGGAGAACATCGATATGGGAGGAAAAGTAGTTTGTAACCATAGTTGACAACTGCTGTCTCCTGTCACTTTCCATCGATGCTGTATTACCAGTTGTGTGAGCAGTATTTGAAAAATCAGTCCACAACATTGTCATGAAACCCCTGTCTCCAACGCCACTTCTGCTGTGTGCACCACGAACACCTCTGCCAAGCTGCCCCCGGCCCGTACGGCTCGTGTGAGAACCATCACCGCTGCTGTGTGCTGGGAATGCCTCAAGCAACCGATTTACCAGAGTTGCTTGTTTATTAGCCAATATTAGGTCAAGGTTCTCCTGTGGCATGATGTTTTGTAATTTGCCTTTATAGCGTGGATCCAGGATGCTGGCCAACCAGTAGTCATCATCGTTCATCATTTTGGCAATGCGGGGGTCCCTTTTTAGGATCTGCAAGGCATAATCTGACATGTGGGCCAATGTTCCCGGTGTCAATGATGCACTGCGAGTGCTGGGTGGAGGAGCACTTTCTGGCAAATCCACATCCCTCCAGTCACGCACAAACCCTGTACCAGACCTTGCCACGCCAACATTTTCACTTGCCCCACGAGATGCATCCTCCTCCCCTAAGTAATCATCCCCATCATCATCCTCCTCCTCCTCTTCTTCCTCCAACTCGTCCAGGAGAGGTCCCTGAGCAGACAATGGCTGAATGTCATCAAGGATTCCCTCCTCCTCTTCCTCCTCATCAACATTGGCTGCAGACGCCTGCTCCTTAAGGTGCGTCAAAGTTTGCATGAGCAGACGCATAAGAGGGATGCTCATGCTTAGGATGGCGTCGTCTGCGCTTACCAGCCGTGTGCATTCCTCAAAACACTGAAGGACTTTACAGAGGTCTTTCAGCTTCGACCACTGCACACCTGTCAACTCCATGTCTGCTCTCAAAGTGCCTGGCCGTGTATCCTCCCACAAATGCATTATGGCCTGCTTCTGCTCGCACAGCCGCTCCACCATGTGCAGGGTGGAGTTCCACCTTGTTGCAATGTCGATAATGAGGCGGTGGTTGGGAAGGTGGAGCAATCGCTGCAGCTTCTGCATACGAACGGAGTGCACAGGCGACCGGCGGATGTGCGCGCACAGTCTTTGCACCTTCTGGAGCAGGGCTGTTAACTCCGGATAATTTTTGAGGAAGCACTGCACCACCAGGTTCAAGGTGTGAGCCAAGCAAGGTATGTGGCTGAGTTTTGAAAGGGCTATGGCTGCCACAAAATTACGGCCGTTATCACTACCTTGCCTGCCTCAAGATGTACACTGCCCAGCCATGACTCAGTTTGTCGCTTCAAGTACTCGGCCAGCACCTCGGCGGTGTGTCTGTTGCCCAAACACATCATCTGCAACACAGCCTGCTGACGCTTTCCACTAGCTGCTCGATAGGGGGACACATCGTGTGCAACAGTGGCAGCTGCAGATGGAGTGCTCGTACGACTGCGCTCTGTGGACGAGCTTTCGCTTCTGGAGGAGGAGGAGGAGGAGGGTCGAACGCCTACAGCCAACTGTTTCCTATACCGTGGGCTAGGCAGCACTGTCCCACCACCGCTGTCCCCTGTGGACCCTGCATCCACCACATTAACCCAGTGCGCAGTGATGGACACGTAACGGCCCTGGCCATGCCGACTGGACCATGCATCAGTTGTGAGGTGCACCTTTCCGCTCACTGACTGCTTGAGTGCATGGACAATGCGGTCTTTCACATGATGGTGGAGGGCTGGGATGGCTTTGCGAGAGAAGAAGTGGCGACTGGGTAGGTCATAGCGTGGTACTGCATAGGCCATGAGTTCGCGGAAAGCTGTGCTTTCCACCAACCGAAAGGGCATCATCTCAAACGAGATTAGTTTGGCAATGTGGGCGTTCAAACCCAGTGTATGCGGATGAGAGACTGAGTACTTTCTTGACCTACTCATAGTGTCTGGGAGGGTGAGCTGGACTTGAGAGCTGCATATGGTGGAAGTAGCGGTGGACAGGGCAGACTGAGAGAGGGTTGATGATGGTGATGGAGTTGGTGTTCTTTCTGATGGCCTAGAATCAGTCTTTCGTTGATATAACAGTGGGATTCCCTGACTGCTGTGGCCTTGCAACGACACCTCAACATTTGCTGCTGTGCTAACCGGTGGGCTTACAGTGGGGGAAACAATGTAGCGTTGCTGACTACTTTCATTGTGATCAGTTGCACATGTGGCACTTGAGGTTTGGTGTTGTGTCCACGCTTGCAAGTGCATGCTGGTTAAATGTCTAAGCATGCAACTGGTATTCAAATTTTTCAGATTTTTCCCTCGGCTAAAGGTCTTTGCGCACTTCTTACAGATAACCTTGGCCTGATCATGAGGATTTTGTTCAAAAAAGTGCCACACTGCACTCTTCCTACTTTGGCAGACATTTTGCGGCCTAGCACGCTGTGATGTTTTGACCCTCTGGACAAGCTGTCCAGCAACTATTTTGATGTTTGGAACCTGTCTTTGGAGTGCTCCGGGCCTGCCAGATAACAGCTGTTGCGATGTCGATGTCTGCTGTGGATGCTCCTCATCTGAGCTATTGGAAGCAGCACCCTCTTCCCCCAATGGATGCCAATCTGGGTCAACAACTGGGTCATCCATCACCTCCTCTTCTATGTCATGTGCACCTTCCTCTGTTTCACCGTGTATGGTGGTATAGTGTGCGGGAAGGGGCACCTGAGTCTCATCAGGGTCAGAATCTGGCTCTGTACACTGCGAGGACAATGTAGTGCTCTGAGTGAATGTACCAGCAGAATCATCCATCAGCGGCTGTGCATCAGTGCACTCCATGTCAGATTCATCTTGGCCTGGGTAATTCACCATTTCACTTGATAATCCAGGCATGGTATGTGAAAACAGCTCCATGGAGTAATCAGTACTATGGCCTGCGTCATCCTTCAATCTTGGTTGGGGTGAAGGACACAAGGAAAGGTGTGGTTCATGAACATGAGCCTCCAATGATGACTCAGTGCTTTTACTTTTTACAACTGAAGAAGAGGAGGCGATAGAGCTGGAGGCTGAGTCAGCAATGTAAGACAAAACTTTTTCCTGATGCTCTGGCTTTAAAAGCGGTTTGCCAACTTCTAGAGAACTAAGCGTTCGAGGCCTTATGTAGCCAGACGATGATGCAGGCTCAACACCTCCTGCATTCGGTCCTATTTTGCTCTTGCCACTACCATCAGATCCACCACCAACACCATCATTACCAGCTGCCAACCCCTGCCCAATTCCACGGCCTCTTCCACCAGACTTCCTCATTTTTGGTAGAAATGTAGACAAAATACAACAAACTATATAGTAATGTAAAACAAGGTACAAGGTGTCTATAGGACAGGGGAGATTTTGAATTTCTGCAGACACTTGTGGACACTGGACACTTTTGGATTGTGTGAGGCCCACTGAATATCTGAGCGCTCTGTTACAGGCTCGATGGCAGAGCTGTGACCAAAGTCACTAGAGGATAAGGGAGATTTTTAATTTCTGCACACACTTGTGGACACTGGACACTTATGGATTGTGTGAGGCCCACTGAATATCTGAGCGCTCTGTCACAGGCTCGATGGCAGAGCTGTGACCAAAGTCACTAGAGGATAAGGGAGATTTTGAATTTGTGCACACACTTGTGGACACTTATGGATTGTGTGAGGCCCACTGAATATCTGAGCGCTCTGTTACAGGCTCGATGGCAGAGCTGTGACCAAAGTCACTAGAGGATAAGGGAGATTTTTAATTTCTGCACACACTTGTGGACACTGGACACTTATGGATTGTGTGAGGCCCACTGAATATCTGAGCGCTCTGTCACAGGCTCGATGGCAGAGCTGTGACCAAAGTCACTAGAGGATAAGGGAGATTTTGAATTTGTGCACACACTTGTGGACACTGGACACTTATGGATTGTGTGAGGCCCACTGAATATCTGAGCGCTCTGTCACAGGCTCGATGGCAGAGCTGTGACCAAAGTCACTAGAGGATAAGGGAGATTTTGAATTTGTGCACACACTTGTGGACACTGGACACTTATGGATTGTGTGAGGCCCACTGAATATCTGAGCGCTCTGTCACAGGCTCGATGGCAGAGCTGTGACCAAAGTCACTAGAGGATAAGGGAGATTTTGAATTTGTGCACACACTTGTGGACACTGGACACTTATGGATTGTGTGAGGCCCACTGAATATCTGAGCGCTCTGTCACAGGCTCGATGGCAGAGCTGTGACCAAAGTCACTAGAGGATAAGGGAGATTTTGAATTTGTGCACACACTTGTGGACACTGGACACTTATGGATTGTGTGAGGCCCACTGAATATCTGAGCGCTCTGTCACAGGCTCGATGGCAGAGCTGTGACCAAAGTCACTAGAGGATAAGGGAGATTTTGAATTTGTGCACACACTTGTGGACACTGGAACCTTATGGATTGTGTGAGGCCCACTGAATATCTGAGCGCTCTGTCACATGCTCGATGGCAGAGCTGTGACCAAAGTCACTAGAGGATAAGGGAGATTTTGAATTTGTGCACACACTTGTGGACACTGGACACTTATGGATTGTGTGAGGCCCACTGAATATCTGAGCGCTCTGTCACAGGCTCGATGGCAGAGCTGTGACCAAAGTCACTAGAGGATAAGGGAGATTTTGAATTTGTGCACACACTTGTGGACACTGGACACTTATGGATTGTGTGAGGCCCACTGAATATCTGAGCGCTCTGTCACAGGCTCGATGGCAGAGCTGTGACCAAAGTCACTAGAGGATAAGGGAGATTTTGAATTTCTGCACACACTTGTGGACACTGGACACTTATGGATTGTGTGAGGCCCACTGAATATCTGAGCGCTCTGTCACAGGCTCGATGGCAGAGCTGTAACCAAAGTGACTAGAGGATAAGGGAGATTTTGAATTTGCGCACACACTTGTGGACACTGGACACTTATGGATTGTGTGAGGCCCACTGAATATCTGAGCGCTCTGTCACAGGCTCGATGGCAGAGCTGTGACCGAAGTCACTAGAGGATAAGGGAGATTTTGAATTTCTGCACACACTTGTGGACACTGGACACTTATGGATTGTGTGAGGCCCACTGAATATCTGAGCGCTATGTCACAGGCAGAAATTGGCTAGTGTATCACAAACTACAAGGTGTATGTAGAATTGGGCAGAATAGGAATCTCCCTAGAGTGCAGGTCTGTAAGAACGGAACATGTCCTCGACTTATTCTCACAGAGTGACACACTGATAGCTTCACTGTGGCTGTGATAACAGCCGTTACACGGTACTGTGTGAGGAGCGTACACCGCTGTGTGGTGTGAAAAAATGCACGCTCAGTACCTCAGCAGGACAAAAAAAAAAAATTGGGATTGCTTTTAAAAAAGCAGTTTGCGGAGCAGTGGGTAAACAGCAATGCAGGAATGTCAGGAAGCCTTAGAAGGCAGCCCAACAACCAACACCACTGATACACCACTATATAGCCTCCCCTTGCACTGCACAGTGACTGGTGTGTTGTACAGGCAAAATCGCTAGCAGCAGAAGCAGTTTTTTTTTCTTCTTCTCAGCAGGACAAAAAAAAAAACTGGGATTGCTTTTAAAAAAGCAGTTTGCGGAGCAGTGGGTAAACAGCAATGCAGGAATGTCAGGAAGCCTTAGAAGGCAGCCCAACAACCAACACCACTGATACACCACTATATAGCCTCCCCTTGCACTGCACAGTGACTGGTGTGTTGTACAGGTAAAATCGCTAGCAGTAGAAGCATTTTTTTTTTCTTCTTCTCAGCAGGACAAAAAAAAAAAATTGGGATTGCTTTTAAAAAAGCAGTTTGCGGAGCAGTGGGTAAACAGCAATGCAGGAATGTCAGGAAGCCTTAGAAGGCAGCCCAACAACCAACACCACTGATACAACACTATATAGCCTCCCCTTGCACTGCACAGTGACTGGTGTGTTGTACAGGCAAAATCGCTAGCAGCAGAAGCAGTTTTTTTTTCTTCTTCTCAGCAGGACAAAAAAAAAAAGTTGGGATTGCTTTTAAAAAAGCAGTTTGCGGAGCAGTGGGTAAACAGCAATGCAGGAATGTCAGGAAGCCTTAGAAGGCAGCCCAACAACCAACACCACTGATACACCACTATATAGCCTCCCCTTGCACTGCACAGTGACTGGTGTGTTGTACAGGCAAAATCGCTAGCAGCAGAAGCAGTTTTTGGTGTCTTCTTCCCTGCCTAACGCTCTCCCTACAAAATCAGCAGCAGCAGCAGCTCTCTCTATTCTGAGATCAGCATGAGTAACATGGCGGTCGGCGTGCACGCCCTTTTATACCCCCTGTGACACCCACCAAAGCAAGCCAATCACTTGCATGCCCTTCTGAAAGATGGTGGTGACCCGTGCCTATGTCATCACGTTGCCCACAGTGTCCGTGGATCCTGATTGGCTGAAAAAGAGCGCAAAACAAACTTTTGAAACGCGACTTTGGTGCGTAAGTCGCCGACCTCGTGGCCGACCTCATCCTAGGGTCGGGTTTCGTTTCATGAAACCCGACTTTGCCAAAAGTCGGCGACTTTTGAAATTTTTCGACCTGTTTCGCTCAACTCTAGCTGTCACTGCTTCACATACCCCCCCTCTGTTCAAACTTGTGGGGTTGAACATTTGTCACCATACAGGGGGCCCGTGACAGGGAATCCGCATTTCCCTGCAACTTCCTCGCCCGATGTTCTGCTGTGAAATTAAAGTTCTGCAGAGAGAGACACCATCTCGTGACCCAAGCATTCCTCTCCTTGGCATTCCTCATCCAAACCAAGGGTGAATGATCCATCACGAAGTGAAATTATCGACCAAGTAAATAATAGTGTAGGGACTCCAAGGTCCACTTGATGGCGAGGCACTCTTTTTCCACTACGCCATAATGTTTTTCGGCCGGGGTGATTTTCCGACAAAGATAGGTGACCGGATGTTCCTCTCTGTACATCTCCTGTGACAGGACTGCTCCTAGGCCCACGTTAGAGGCATCCGTCTGCACGATAAAGTGTTTCTCTAAGTTAAGGCTAATGAGAACTGACTGTCCACACAGCACTACCTTCATGGACTGGTACGCTTCCTCCACCAGGGGGTTCAACTGAACCATGACCAACTTCTTTCCCTTGAGGAGATCCATTAGGGTTGTTGTTTTCCCTGAAAAATTAGGTATAAACCTCCGGTAATACCCGATGATTCAGAGAAACGCTCTCACTTGTTTGGTGGTAACAGGTCGGGGTCATTTCTGAATGGCCACGATTTTATTAATTTAAGGTTTGATAACCCCACGGCTTCCTTGAGCACTATAGCACATTTTTTGGGATTCGCCATCAAGCCCGCAGCTTGGAGCGAATCTACCACGGCTTGTACCTGGGATAAGTGGGTATGCCTGTCAGCACTAAAAATGATGATGACATCCAAGTACGCTGATGCATACTTCCGATGTGGTTCCAGCACTATGTCCATCAACCTCTGGAACGTGTCTTGGGCCCCATGAAGATCAAGGGGCAGGACGACATAGTGGTACAAACCCTCCGGTGTTATGAAGGTGGTCTTTTCCTTTGCTGACTCCGTAAGAGGCAAATGCCAATAACCCTTGGTCAGATCGAGTGTGATAAAGTACTGAGCCTGACCCAGTCGCTCAATCAGCTTGTCCACCCATGGCATTGGATAAAGGTCAAACTTCGACACCTCATTTAATTTACAGAAATAATTACAGAACTGCAATGATCCGTCTGGCTTCGGGATTAGCACAATCAGGCTAGCACAGTCTCTCTGGGATTCCTCAATTACTCCCAGCTGGAGCATTTGTCTTACCTCACTCGCTCTGGCTTGTCTCCGGGCCCTGGGCACATGGTATGGTTTCATTCACACCCTTCAGAGAGGCTCATTGATAATGTCATGCTGGATGACAGAGGTACAACTGGGTAGTTACAAGAATACATCCGTATTCTCTTGTACTATCTTTGGCACCTCTCAACGCTGCTGTTTAGAGTGCCACCTTTTTTAACTCTCACTTGGCCTCCATCTGGGATGCTATCGGAAGTTCCCCATATGACACTTCTGGAGTTGCATCCGTAACCATACACTCCCAGTCCTTCCATGCATTCAACAGATTGACGTGATACAACTGTTTAGGTTTTCTTTTCCCGGACTGGTAAGCTCAGTAGTTTACTTCCCCCACTTTTTCACAAACTTCATATGGCCCTTGCTACTTGGCTGCATGCTTGCTTTTGGAGGTGGACACCAAAACCAAAACACTATCTCCTACTTTAAAGGAGCGGGCCATGGCTTTTTTGTTATATACGCGGTCCTGTGCTGCTTAAGCATCCCCCGAATGCTCTTTTACTATAGGCATGACCGCTGCAATTCAGTCCGGCATATTGGCTATGTGCTTAATTACACTCTTATGTGGCGTAGGTTCCTGCTCCCATGTCTCTTTGGCTACGTCCTGCAGTGCAGACCCCTAGGTAGCTAAATCGTGAAAATCCTGTGGAAGTCTGCGGTACCTCGCTAATGGCAAACATCAAGAAAAGCAACAACATGTCCCAATACCTTCCATCCTTAGAAAATACCTTAATCAACTTGAATTTGAGGGTTTTGTTGAAATGCTTGACTAATCTGTCGGTCTGAGGGTGATACACCGATGTCTGCAACTGTTTTATTTTGAGAAGTTTGCAAAATTCCTTCATCGCCTTGGACATGACAGGAGTCTCCTGATCAGTGAGGATCTCCTTTGGCAGCCCAAGATGACAGAACATGGCAAACAACTTCTGGCCTATAAGCTTAGCCAAGGTGTGCCGAAGCAGAATGGCCTCTGGGTACTGGGTGGTGTAGTCTACGACTACTAATATGTGTTGGTGACCTCAGGCAGATTTTACCATTGGCCCTACCAGATCCTTCGCAATCCGATTGAAAGGTAATTCTATAACCTAAGGGGTCACGCATGTGGGGTCTTGCATGCTTGTCCGTGCAGCAAAGTATCACTGCAGCTAAAGTATCAAGAAGCTGCAGTTATTTCAATGGCCGGAAATTAACATCCATCTCCTCTCTTCACACTGATACACCCTCCTCTGCTGTTTGTCATCCTGCAACATTCCCTTTAATTGTACAACCTCCTCTGCTGTTTGTCATCCTGCAACATTCCCTTTAATGGTACAACCTCCTCTGCTGTTTGTCATCTTGCAACATTCCCTTTCATGGTATGTAACAGTGCCTGCTGATTCTTTGCTAAATTCATTTCTTGTATTGTAGTCAATACTTACTGCTGTATATCCATGCTGGGGCCACTAGAGATGTTATTTGGTGCAAGGTGTTACAGCATATGGATGTAGCCAGGCCCAGTGCCTTTGATCATCTACGCTCCCCTGGTGTGTTAGCCAATTGGTAATTTAACCCAAACCAGTTCCCACAATCCCTCTCACCTGATCCTCTACTCAGTTCTGTAAATTTAGTAGCAACCTAAGGGGGGCACGTGTGTGTAGTCTGGCACATGTGTCCCTAAATCAAAAGCATCACTGCAGCTAAAGTATCGAGAAGCTGCAGTTATATCAATGGCAGTTAGTCATGGCTGGAGTCAGGACCCCACACTATTTATCTGTATCTTTTGGGTATGACTGCCGAGTAAGCACTTCTTATTACTTGGACCTAGCTTTTTTTTTTAACCCATCTTACTCCTTCACCATGTTTACATATGCCCTTACAGTGTTTGCTCCATTAATCCTCACCATCCTTTGCTATCCCCAAACACCAGCACCCTCTAACCAAATAATCATCTCCGCTTCCCTCTTACCTATCCACTTGACCTCCTCTGTTGACCTGCTTCTCAACCTCACTTCTCTCCTAATAAAACATAAAACAAGCCGGCCACTCTCCTTCTCCCACCTGCTCTTCCTTTCTATGTTTCTCCTCACTGATGGCTACATACAGTATCTCCCAATCCTTGACCCCCACAGCTCATACCTCCCATTACTACCCCCTCCTACCACTCCTATCTAATATGAACTACTGCAATCTTTTCAACGTAAAACCTGTGCGCTTGCCACCCACCCCCCGCTCCCTCTCTCTGGAGCACTCTGGAATGCCCACTCCATCTGCAATAAGCTTCATGTGATTCATGATGCCTTTCTCTCTTGCAATCTTGCCTTCCTTGGCCTCACAGAAACATCCAGGACTGCAGAACGGCATTGGAAGAAAATAAATTAGCAAGACGACTTCACTGCATTCAAACAGGCAACAATTGCTTTTAAATCTGCCATCAGTTTGCTAAACAGGCCTACTTCACAACCCTCATATCTTCCCAGTCCTACAACCCCAAACAGTTATTCAAAACTTTTAACTCCCTTCTCCACTCACCACTGCCCCCTCCAACCTCCCTTATCTCTAGTGCTGAGAACTTTGCCACACACTTCAAAAATAAGATAGACCAAACAAGGCAAGTCTTCATTGTTTAACCACCACAACCCCTTTGTAAACCAGACCAATGCCCTAATCCCATAACCTCACTCTCCAACATCACTGAAGGAGAGCTTAATTGTCTCCTCTCCAAATCGCACCTCACCACTTTTGCACTCGACCCTATCCCATCCCACCTTCTCCCCAAACTCACCACCATTCTTATCCAATCCCTAACCCACCTCTTCAACCTATAACTAACTTCTGGTACCTTCCTTTCTGCTTTCAAACATGCCACAAACACACCTATCCTTAAAAAGCCAACCCTTAACTGAACCGCTATGTCCAGCTATCACCCAAAATCGCTGCTCCCAATTCGCTTACAAACTCCTGGAGCAGCATGTCCATGCTGAACTTTCCTCCCACCTCATATCTAACTTGCTCTTTGACATCTACAATCTGGTTTCCACCCCATCACTACACTGAGACAACCCTTACCAAAATGACTAATGATCTACTTACAGCCAAAGCTAATGGACAATACTCTATACTCCTCCTTCTAGACCTGTCCTCTGCTTTCGACACAGTTGACCACTGCCTCCTACTACAGATCCTCTCCTCCTTTGGCATCAAAGACCTCGCCCTATCCTGGATGTCCTCATATCTTTCCAACCGCATATTCAGCATCTCCCACTCCCAAACTACCTCTTCATCTCACCTTCTCTCTGTTGGAGTCTCCCATGGCTCTGTTATAGGACCCCTACTCTCCTCAATCTATACACTTGGCCTGAGACAACTCATAAAGTCCCATGGATTCCAGTGCCACCTGTATGCTGACAACACTCAGATCTACCTCTCTGGCCCAGACGTCACCTCTCTGCTGTCCAGAATGGACTGTCTATTAGCCATATCCTCCTTCTCCTCTCGCTTCCTCAAACCCAATGTGGACAAATCTGAACTTATCATCTTTCCTCCAGCTCACAGATCTTCCTTACTTGGCCTATCTATCACAATTAACAACATTACGATTTTCCCCGTACCAGAAGTCCGCTGCCTCGGAGTAACCCTTGACTCTGCCCCGTCCTTCAAACTGCACATCCAATCTCTTTCCACCTCCTGTCACCTCCAGCTCAAAAATATTTCCAGAATCCGTCCTTTCCTCAACCCTCAGTCTGCTAAAATGCTTGTGCATGCCCTCATCATCTCCTGCCTCAACTACTGTGGCCTCCCTGCTAACACCCTTGCACCTCTCCAGTCCATCCTTAACTCTGCTGCCCGCCTAATTCATCTCTCTCCTCGCTACTCCTCTGCTTCTCCCCTCCACAAAGCTCTTCACTGGCTCCCATTCCCTCAGCGTATCCAGTTCAAATTGCTAATACTGAGCTACAAGGCCATCTGTAATCTGTCTCCTCCATATGTCTCTGAACTAGTCTCCTGATATCTCCCCCAAGTAATCTCCGGTTCTCCCAAGCCCTCCTTCTCTCCTCCACACTTATTCGCTCCTCACCCAACCACCTCCAAGTCTTCTGAATATCCCCCATCCTCTGTAATTCTTTGCCCCAATATGTTCGACTATCAACCACATTTGGATCCTTCAGACGGAACCTGAAAACCAAGCTTTTCAGGAAAGCTTACAGCCTGCAATGACCCCGCTGCCTCCTCACCTCTACCGAAGCTACCGCCTCCTCATCACCAGAGCTGCTGCAAACCCCCAACCTACTGTCTCCTTCCCACCGTCCTGTAGAATGTTAGCCAGCAAGGGCAGGGTCAGCTCCCCCTGTATCAGTCTGTGATTGTGAATTTGTTTACTGTAAGTGATATCTGTAATTTGTATGTAACCCCTTCTCATGTGCAGCACCATGAAATCAATAGTGCTATGTAAATAAATAATAATAATATAATGGGTAGAGGTACCAACGAACTCCGGTAGTTTGCAGTGGGTGAGGTTGGCAAACCTCAGCATAGACCCCAGGCCAAAAAAATGCCGCAATATGCGCTCCTGCGTCTTTTTGGCCTCCAAGTGCCCTCCTATCATATGGATGTGAGCCATATCAAGCAACGCCCGATGGTAGGATTGAGGCACTACCAGTTGTTAAAAAATGGCAAATCCCTGATTATAGGCTTGCTGTCTCATTGTATTACTGCACCTGTGTAACCACCATCTTTATTTGGGTCCACTGCACCCTGATAGTGCATTTGTTTTGAGGCCTAGGCAGGTAAGCATCTCTGCGTTTTTCCTGGGTTTTTTTATAGATGTTTGGAGGATTTTCAAGTCCTCTTTTTGTGGTTTTCGCTGCTAGAGTAGGATTCGCAAGTGTGAGGACCCGTGATGTGGGTTGCGAGCTTCCATATTTTGGCCATAATATCAACTAACACTTCACATATATTTATATGTGTTTTTTGCACTTTATATTTTTCAGGGTGCAGTTGGGCCCAGATGGCTCTGTAAACTGTGGCCTTTGTTCACACAGGATGTATTTTAGTTAGCACAGGGCAGCCCGCCTGATCTAAGACTATGGGCGCCATTAATAGGCTGTAAGCCAGATGCTCTGCATCTTCTGTGTGTGTACAATGCCGTATACAGATGGTATCTTTTGTGCACTGGTGTACGAAATGGCCAATCCCTGATTGTAGGCTGACTGTCACATCGGTACTACTTTACCTGTGTAACCGTCATCTTTATTTGGGTCCACTGCACCCTGATAGTGCATTTGTTTTGAGGCTTAGGCAGGTGAGCATCTCTGCCTTTTTCCTGGTGTTTTTTATAGCTTTTTAGAGGATTTTCAGGTCCTCTTTTTGTGGTTTTTGCAGTAAATACAAATAGAATGGGTAGATATATAGATGTCAGTGACAAATACAATTTGTACAGTGTGTGTACAAATTACTGGACACGTATTTAATTACTAATAAATTATTTTTTTTTTAAAAATGGCGTGGGCCCCTTCGTAATTTTCAGAACCAGCAGAGGGAAAGACAACGGCTGGGGGCAGATGTTTATAGTCTGGGACGGGGTTAATACCCATGGAGCTTCCCAGGCTATTAAAATCAGTTCACAGCTGAATAATTAGCCTTTACTGTCAATTAAAATGGGGGACCCTAAAAAAAATGGCCCTTACATCACAGATGTGGCATAAATTTCATGAGAGTAGAAATTGTATAATAGGGACTGACAGGTCTTCCACTACACCCAGTAAAGCAGATGGATACCCAACCAGGAGTGTTCACATTTCCAAAAATTATTGGCAGACACAACAAAAGTGGCATCAATTTCAGCACAGCATAGATAGTATAACAGGGACTGAGAGGTCTTCCACTACACCCAATCCAGCAGGTGGACACCAAACCAGGAGTGTTCACATTTAAAGAAATGAGGGCATTGCACCACAGAAATGGCATCAATTTCACCACAGTAGAAATAGTATAATAGGGACCAACAGGTCTTCAACTATACCCAATCAAGCAGATGGACACCCAACCAGGAGTGTTCACATTTAAACAAATGAGGGCCTTACACCACAGAAGTGACATCAATTTCACCACAGTAGAAATAGTACAGGGTTGGCCAGTTATCCATATACACCTAAATAAAATGGGAATGGTTGGTGATATCAACTTCCTGTTTTGGGCACATTAGTATATGGGAGGGGGAAAACTTTTCAAGATGGGTGGTTATCAGTTACCTTGGCAGCCATTTTTAAGTCAGCCATTTTGGATCCAACTTAATTTTTTTCAATGGGAAGAGGGTCATGTGACACATCAAACTTATTGAGAATTTCACAAGAAAAACAATGGTGTGCTTGATTTTAATGTAACTTTATTCATTCATGAGTTATTTACAAGTTTCTCTTTGTTTACAGCCATTGACATGTCGCAGAGATTAACACATGAGGAGCAGATAGAAATTGTGTTGATGTCTGGTGAACGCAGTACCCGGGTCAATGCAGCAGATTTCAATACACGACACCCTACACAAGAAAACTGTCACCATTCCCATTTTATTTAGGTGTATCCATATTAATGGCCCACGCAAAAAAGTTTGCCTCATCTCTGAACATAGTGTTCTGTGTAAACTGAGGGTCCTGTTCCAATTTTTGTTTTGCCCATTCTGCAAATTCAATGCACTGATCTGGGTCACTAAACATTGCCATTTTATTTAGGTGTATCCATATAAATGGCCCACCCTGTATAATAGGGACCGAAAGGTATTCCACTACGCCCATTCCAGCAGATGGACTCCCAACCAGTAGTGTTCATTAAACAAATGAGGGCCTTACACCAAAGAATTGGCATAAATTTCACGAGAGTAGAAATGGTATAATATTGACTAACAGGTCTTCCACTACACTCAACCCAGCAGATGGACACACAACCAGGAGTGTTCACATTTCCAAAAGCTATTGGCAGAAACCACAAAAGTGGCATCAATTTCACCACAGTTTAGATAAAATAATTGGGACCGACAGGTCTTCCACTACATCCAATCCAACAGATGGACACCCAACCAGGAGTGTTCACATTTAAACAAATGAGGGCCTTACATCACAGAAATGGCATCAATTTCACCACAGTAGAAATAATATAATAGGGACCGACAAGTCTTCCACTATGCCCAATCCAGCAGATGGACACCCAACCAGGAGTGTTCACTTTTAAAAACCACATAATTGGCATAAATTTCACAAGATTAGAAATAGTATAATTGGGACGGACACATCTTTCACTACTGCCAACCCACCAGATGTAGACCAACCATGACTGTTCACATTTCCAGAAGTTTTTGTTAACATCTGCAGCAGCAGTAACAGCAGGCACAGAAGTCACACTAAAGAAAAAGATATCATAGAGTGCAGTTAAGTGACATTAATGCATCACACTTTAAAATGCGATATCGCCTAGTTTGTACAGTCTGCGATTGGGATCCAAAAGTCCTTAGAGATCCATGACTTGTTCATCTTAATGACATTCATCCACTCAATGCCACCATTGACTTGCATTGGGGTCGGGTTTCGGACAAAACTCCGACTTTTTTTTGCCCTAGTCGGACCAGTTTCATCTGAAACAAATTTTGTTTCATGAAACCCGATCCGACCAAAGTCGCTCAACTCTAATAGGGACAGTTAGGCTTGAAACCCTAATCCATATCATTGCCATTGATAAGAAACCACTGGTAAAAAATATTGTTAAGCTTGTCTCTGAGGAGTTTCTCCTCAAGGTGGGTTACTTGCATCAGGAGCGAATTTCAAGTTATGTTCTGGATAATCTTCCAGATGGACTGGTGCTGGGAATCTTTGGATATTGTGAAATAGGGTCCTAATTATTCAAATGGTTGTCTTTCTGCTGGTCTAGTGTCATCCATTAATCTGGAGGTTATTCCAGAGTACCTGAAAGATTTAAAGGACACGTATTCCAAAAAGAAGAGGCTGAGGTCTTGTCACCACATCGCCCCTATGATTGTACTGTTAATCTTATTCCGGGTGCTATATAGTCCAAGGCCGGTTTGTACAATCTTTCCAGCCTGGAACGTACCGCTATGAAAGATTATATCTCTGAAAGTTTGCGCAAAGGTCACATCCATCCCTTTGTCCCTCCTGTGGCTAATGGATTTTTTTTGCCAAAAAGAAAGATGATGGTTTACGCCCTTGCCTTGATTTTTGGGAGCTAAATAAAAGTTGTTTATTGATTATGTTGTGCGGTTGCATGGCGTGCCTCTGAATTTATTGTCTGCCAGAGGGGTACAATTCGCGTCCAAATTTTGAAGGGCGTTTTGAAAGAGATTGGGAATTAGCTTGACCTTTTCCTCTGCCTACCATTCCAAAAGCAGCGGTCAGACGGAGAGGACCAATCAGTCACTGGAACAGATTTTGCATTTAATAATCGGGTTAATCAGTCCACTGACACTTCTCTGTTTTTCTGTAACTATGGTTTTCACCCCCTTTTTGATGAATTTTCCAGACTGGATTCAGGGTGTCCAGGGGCTGTTTCGACAATTCAATGGTTGGGGGAGGTTTGGAGGGAGATCCAGAAGAACATTGCGGTGGCTCAGGGCAAACATAAACATTTTGCTGATAAGCGATGATCTGTAGGACCTAAGTTACTGGTAGGAGATAAAGTGTGGTTGTCTACCAAGAACATATGTCTGAAACTTCCTTCTGGTAAGCTGGGTCCCAAGTTTATTGGTCCTTACTAGATCGTTGAGGTTGTCAACCCAGGCGCCTTTCGTCTGTGCTTACCTCCGTCGCTTCGTATCACCAATGTGTTCCATAAGTCCCTTCTTAAATCATTTGTACATTCCTCTGCTGGGTCTCCCCCTCCATCTCCTGTTTCTGTGGATGGACAAACTTAGTACGAAGTTGAATGTATTGTCGATTCTCAGTTGGTTCGCAGTTCGCTTCAGTACTTGCTACATTGGTGGGGTTACAGTGCTGATGATCAGTCTTGGGTCCCGGCGCGATCAGTCCATGCTGATCGATTACTTCAGGCTTTTCATGCATGTTAACCTGGGGGTCTGGTGGCCCCCCCCCTTGAGAGGAGGGTACTGTCATGATCCAGACCAGGTTTTGGGTCTTGTCTCTCCTTTCCCGGTCTTGTCATGTCAGGAGTTAGCTTTCTCTGCTTTGTTCTGGTGTCGGGGCTGCTATTTCTCTGCGATACATACTGCAAGCAGTGCCAGTTATATTTTCTACCACAAATAAGTTCCAAATCATCATAATTTATCGTAATTATGGTGCATCAAGTTGCACCACATATGCAAAATCCATTGCAATTATAGTGATTCTCTCACATACATGTAAAAAAGGAGAGAACCTGACTCTAAGCTAATTATAAAAGATGTAAATTGTATTCAAAAATATTTAAAAGGACAGGTAAATTGCAAACAAAGAAGACATGTATTGAGCAGACAATTGGATAATATATAGGTACCGTCAGTGACTAGTTAACCCAAAGCTAATAAAATGGGTAGCCTGGTACTTCACTCACACTAATGGGGTATAAAGGTAAATGCACTCCCATTCCTCTCTGGTTGTGGAGGAGGCTGCTTGGCGGACTCGTCGATCCCGGCGCTCAGCTCGGACCAGCACTGTGGGTTTGGTTGCTGCTGCCACCTCTAGTCCAGCTATAGCAACGCATGCAGGTCAGCAGTGAGCTACTCCAGGGACTAAGGCCTCCTTTCAGTCCACTGAGCATGCCCGTTGGACGATCTCGCATTGAAGATCGGAGGTCACATGCTCAAGTCCTTCTCAAGCTCGGATTGGACCATCAGGAAGGTCCCAGAAGGATGCTGCTATAAAAGGTTTTCATTGCCGCTCGGCCATGCGCTAGTATAGACACAGTAATTGGTAGAGATGTGTGTGATGATGGATGTTTGTGAACCGCTGAATGACTCATTATGAAACCCCTTCCCTTTGGTATGCATGTTGTTAGGGTTTAGAGTTATTCTGCTATCCTTAATTGACATAAGATTAGTCTCACCAGGGACTGAAGGGATAGCCGTCGTGGAGCGGGGGCGCCATTCCACTGACCAGTAGGGTGCCAACCTCTGCTGACAGGAAGGTATCCAGTCACAGGGACAATTCTGTCAGGTACTCATTTGTTTGCACTTCACTTTATGTCTCGTGTTTACAGCACTTGTCTTGCACCTTTTCTACTGTTGCCTAAGAACCTACCTACATTGGCGACACCTTTACTCTCCTTTCCTGAATAAATGAGTGACTGTATGCTGCAACAGTCAGGGCTATCTAGGAGTATTAGGATCAGCCATCGTGAAGCAGGGGCGCCAATCTCGATTGTGTTTAGGGTGCCAACCTCCGCTGGTAGGTAGTTGTTATCAGAGCCCCAGTGCAGGGCCAATTTAGGTGACACGGTTAGTTGTTGTTTTTCTGTGTGGTGTCCTGTTTTTAGCTTATTTTCAATAAAGGTTGTATCTATTTAATCTGATTATTGGTATGAGCAAGGCTCCTTCCAAACTCATAATTGACTTTTGAGCTTACATTGTTAATTTGACTTTAAGATAGGGTTTAGAGTCTGGTCTCAGCGCCTAGTTGTGGCACTGCCTAGCGCAGCAGTGCTTCCAGCACCTCTCGCATGCTAGCGCCAGAGTGCGTCACTCTACCTTAGGCACTTCCCTACTACAGGTACTGCAGCATCTGTAAGAGCAGTACCGTGCATGTCCTATGCGCTTTCCAGTACTGAGCTTAGGCTGGTTAGTGCTGTCCGCCAGATCTGCTCTGTACACATTTAGTGCAGTAAGCAAAGTGCAGCTGCATCCTGTTACTGCAAACAGGGCACAGCATTCTATTAATATCTGTCCATGCATCGCTGCTAAGGTGCTGAGCGCTAGTGGGACTAGAGGGGCTCTAACCCTGTGTCCTTTGGGCAGAGTCCTGTGTGTTAACACTAGCGCTCTCCTGTCGAGTCCTGTGAGGATAAACAGGCTCTTGCACTAGTCCCAGAAGCTCAGTGAGGTAACTGAGTTCTCTCCTGTACACACCGGGTCAGCAGTTATCCCGCCGGTGTCTAGTTAGTGCTCCACCATTACTAAGCAGCAGTTACCATCTCTGCACAGTGGACCCAGGCTGCGAACGCACCTCTATACCATCTTATATTATTTGGTGCTTTCCACAAGCCCATAACAAGTAATGACCAAAAAAAATGCTGGAAAGTAAATTTAACAGCCACACTGAAAACTAGCCAGCTACACTATCTGACTGATATACAATTGTCTAGCTAACTAAAATCTTGCTGCTGACAGTGCCAGCATCAGGAGCAGACTCCCTGTGCTGCTCCAGTGTCAAAACGGCGCTAAAGCAAGATGTCTGCTCTTTATATGGAGAGGGACATGTGATTTCAGCAGCCAATGACACAAGCCGTAGTGTCAGGACATTGTGAATGTTTCCTGCACCCTGATTGTCTAATCACAATGTGCACACATAAAGTTAGGGAGAAAAAAAAGTCTACAAGAACGCTGCACCCCTGAGCTCTGCAAACCCACTCCCCTTATCAAACACATGCAAAACACTCATAATACACCACCATTATCGTTGTAGAAGTGCTGAAAATACTTTTGTGACAACGCAATTATTTCCCCGCGCGTTTTACAGAATGTTACAGATTTTAACCGATTTAATAAAATTTTGCTTGTGTTTCCGATCACAAATCCGAATGTGCCTTATTCGTACTGAATTTATATTTGGCGACTGTTTTCCGAACAAATTCGCTCATCACTAGTTACTATCAAATTTGCCTATTTAATTTAGTTTTTTAATTATGGAATGATAAAAGGAAAATGATACATCTTGTAAACTTTTATTTTACATTTTTGAACTTGTCATTTCATGGACACTTGTAAAATGCCTTAGTATTGCAGTATATTGTGAATTTAACAATCTGAGTACCAGCATGCCAGACAAAGTGATCTTTAGTAATCCATTATAATGCTATCAATGGGTTAAAAAGATGGATTTTAATGAAAAGTACTACATAAATGCATTAATATTTCCAGCGCATCATTGTTTTATCATCTCAAATGTTTTGCAGACATGTAATGAGGCCTATAAGTCATTCATGCTAAAATTACGTGATGAAAGCTGCAGGGTGCTCCTTTAGGTTTGGTGCTTAGCAGCACTTTCAATTTGCTGCTAATCAAATTCAGAAAAAAAATGAATTTCTAAAGTTTGCTCATCTGTAATTTCCATTGATGATTTCAACTAATAAACTTAAAAAAATAATATTGTATGTAGAGTTAAATTACTTGTATTACATAATTACTAACTCATGTTCTAGTGGCTAAAATTATTATTATTTATAACCAGAACATTTATGCTCTCTAAATAAAAAAATGTTGACCTTTTTGACTAAAATCATTTTCAGGGTTAAAGTATCACCAAAGTAAGCTCATTGAAAATCTAACTTGTCCATTGAGATATTCTAAGGTCCCAGCTGTCCATTTCTGTGCTAAATGCTTTAATATGCATAGACTATAATTTACATAGCAAGCAGTTGTGTGAAATGAATTATTTATTCACTGACAAATACTCATTGCCCATTGTATTGTCAGATAGCAAGATGAACCATATTTGACCCGTTGTGCAAATTTGCTTTTGAGAATTTATAATCTTTTGTATATACATGACATTGAAGTTCTATCACTGAAAAGGCAAGTCATTTAAGTTTTGATTAAATTGGATCAGAGACACAACAGTAAAATAATAGAAAATGAAACAAAAATACATATGTTTTATTAGAATTAAAAAATAAAATAATGAAGCAGAGTTTATTCACTAAGCTGTACATAAACTATATCCATTTTTCCTTTTTTTTAAAAATTCACTATACCATGCAATTCTTGAATTGCTTCCAATCACTAGTGTCTTTTCATATACTAATACAACATGTCACTTTCCATTAGTGCATAAAATAGAAATGCATCTTTACCATGGCATTATGATCCTAGGTATCCAGCTCTCATGTACTGCTTACTTCCATATGGCAGCAAAGACACGACATCAGGGAGAGTGCAGTGTCAGTGACTACAGAGTCTTAAGGCCCCGTCACACTAAGCGACTTACCAGTGATCCCGACACCGATATCAAGGTGTCAGAATCGCTGTTAAGTCGCTATGTGATCGCTGGTGAGCTGTCACACAGACAGCTTCACCAGCGATCAGCACAGCGATGCCGAGCGTGCGGCATCGCTGGCCATCGCTGTAAAAAATAATAAAAGAAAAAAAATATATAGTTATTCTCACCTTCCAACGTCCTGTTCAGCCATCCTGCCTCTCTCCATGCTCCGGTCCCAGTGATCCTTTGCATGAATGACCGCGAGACTTTGTTATCCCTCGAGACCGTGACATCTCGCGGTCATTCATGCAAAGGATCACTGGGGCCGGAGCGTGGAGAGAGGCAAGATGATTGAACAGGACGTCAGAAGGTGAGAATAACTATATTTTTTATTTTTTTATTATTTTTTACAGCTGATCGCTGGTCTCCCGCCTGTCACACACAGCGATGCGTGCTGGCCAGCGGGAGACCAGCGACCAAAGAAATGTCCAGAGGTTTCTTCCAGCGATCAGCGATACCGGCAGGGGGGCCGCTCGCTGATCGCTGTCACACACAGCGATCTCGCTGGTGAGATCGCTGTTACGTCACAAAAGTTGTGACTCAGCAGCGATCTCGCTACCGAGATCGCTTAGTGAGATGGGGCTTTTAGCTATCTCCTTACATAACGCAGTCAATAAAGACTATGACATTTAAGGAGTTTGTCACTCCATCACCCACCGAAAAGTGATCTAGGAGAAAGGGTAGGCTGTTGTAACAATGGCTTTCAGGACTGACATAGATTATAGGCTATTAAATCCAGTCTTACTCAATGGAGATGAGAAACCCATGGATGTTCAGGTTCGTCAGTTTGCCAAACATACAGTAAAAAGTTTGGTTCTGGTCCGAACATGACTTCAAACTTAACCCTGAAGCTGCTTCCAATAGAAGATGGGGACTCGAACTTCGGTGCTTTAAAATGGCTGTAAAATGGTCATAGTCAGGGTTAAGCGGCTGGGCTGCAATAGGAATCTAAAGAGTTGAACAATTTCCCTGCAAACAAATGTGGATAGGGAAATGACTTAAATAGGTTCTGTCAACATAGTAATCATGGTAAATTAGGAAGTAAATGAATAACATAAAAATTTTAACAGTGTCCTTGCAGAGACTGAGGCTTGCTGCTTCCAGTGCACTTAAAAATGTCACCCATAGAGCATGTGGCAGAGTGCCCCTAAATTAGCAGCTTACAAATTTCACCCACAGAGCATGGGGCACAGTACCCCTATATTGGAGACTGGTGAACCTGAACAGTAAATTTCAACATCTATACTGAACATCTACAGTTTGGGCATGGACACCGAACATGGACATCACCAGGAAGTCTGTGTTACTCTTTGGCTTTAACTCTCCGAACACCTGGTGTTTGTTGTGCTGTCATGTGCATAACAGCATGGCAAACACTGCTTCTGATCGGCGTTAAAAATCACTTGCTCCCATACTGCTCCCATCAGCCTACGCCTGCTGCTGTTAATAACAGTGAGAGCAGGCGGTGGCTGATGGGAGTATTCATCAGTTGGCACCTGCAATCTAAGTATATAAATGGCTTGAGTTCCCTATATTTTTTAATTTCTTCTCCTCCAATGCTGGTAAACAAGAATAGACGGGTCCCCAAGTTGTTTTGTACCATAAATAATTTTTTGACAGCCAGCCTTGCTAAAGCAGACAGCTGGGGGCTGGTATTTTCAGACTGGTAAGTGGCCATGGATATTGCCCCCAAGCTAAAAATAACAGCCCACAGCTGCCCAGAAAAGGTGCATCTAATAGATGTGCCATTTTGGCACTTTGCCTGGCTCTTCCCACTTGCCCTGTAGCGGTGCCAAGTTGGGTTTATATTTGTGGTGTTGATTTCACCTTTGTAATTGCTGGTGACATTAAGCCCACGAGCTCAATTTTAACCATTACTAATCCTATATTTATATTGTACATAAACACACAGCCAGAATAAAGTCCTTTAAGTGAAAGAATGACACAACCAAGGACAACATTTGTAAGGAGTTTGTATCTTCTCGCCATGCTTGCTTGTGTTTCGTCCAGGTACTCCAGTTTCCTCCCACACTCCAAAGACATACTGATAGGGAAATTAGATTGTGAGCTCCAATAGGGACAGTGCTTATAAAGTCTGTAAAGCGCTGTACAAATAATGGGCTTATATAACAGAGTAAAATAAATAAATAAAAAGTCAAAGGAGGAGTTATGCAGCACTTTTTTGTTTTTGATTTGTATTTTTTAAATGTAATTCATTTAAAACAATCTAGTATTTACAAAAGTGAAACTAGCTATCTAGAACCATTGTTCCAAGTGGAGAAAGAGGTGGATGTGTCGGTATGAGTAGAAGAGGTAAGAGAGAAGTAATCCAACACTTTTTTTTAAGGGAAATGACTCGAAAGAACATAGAATGAACCCAAAATAAAATGTCAGATTGTGGTGCCGGATGATGTGGTGTGCTCATACAGTTTTGACACATTTAGGCCAAGCTAACCCTGCCTTCTGAGGTGCTGGTGGTGCCCCAGCTGCATTGGCAACTTCCTCCTTCGCCTCTGCCTTTTTATACCACTGAAGCCACGCTGTCAGGTGGGAAAGCCATAAGTAGGTTTACTACCAGCATGTGCTTGTATTCATGCATTTTGCCATCCATTTACAGTGATGGAAGCAATGATGGTACCTTGTCCTTGTAGCCGGGATCCATCCGGGTAGCAATCCAGTAATCTGCACTGGTATCAATATAAGCAACTCAGCGGTCATTCCGCAGGCAGTGCAGCATGTATTGACTCATGTGTGCCAGGTTGCCTAGAGACAACAACAAGCTGTCCTCGGTGGGAGGTATATTGTCTGGGTACTCTGTATTCCTCCAGCCATGCTCTAGTGATGCACATGAGCTGATCTAACTGCCACCTCGATGTGAACATGGTTGTTACTCCTACCCCACCTCCTCCTCTTACTCATCATCCTTCACACAAACTGTCACCTGGCTTGACAGTTGGGTACCTGGACAATTTTGGGATAGTAACCCACCCTCCGAGCCAAGTGTTGATGACAGGCCTGATAATGGTGTGAACCGTCTCTGCTCCTCCTCCTGTTGCTCCTCTTCTTCCTGTGCCACCACCTCATCAATCATGGCTTTGTTTTATTTCCAGCAGTCATCTAAATGGAATCGTAATGCTGCAGATGGCATCATCAGTGCTGGCCATATTGGTGGAATATTCAAAGCAGCACAACACAACACACACATCCCGCATGGAGGCCCAGTAATTAGTGGTGTTGTTATGCAGGGCTTTTAAGCCATGCGTGCTGCAGCTGGATCTCCACTATTGCCTGCTGTTCGCACAGTGTCTCCAGCATATGCAAGGTCGAGTTCCTCCTTATTGGTATGTCGCATATCAGCCGGTGACTGGGAAGACAACAGTGACTCTGCAGCGTAAACAGGCAAGCAGGGTGAGAAAAATGAAAGTACGCACACACTGCCCGCACTTTCAGCAGCAGCTCCAACTTGTGTAGGCAGTTTTTCAGGAAGATCTGCACCGCCATGCTACAGGCAAGGAATATACATCAAACCGGCTAGGCTGAGAGCGGCTATGAGATTTCACATGTTATCACACACTACCAGGCCTGGTTTGTGATTCACCAGCATCTGTCTGCTGTTTGAACCCAGTCCATAGCTCCTGCACTTTGTGGGATTTGTCCCCCAAACAGAGGAGTTTAAGAACTGCCTGCTGTCTGTTCCCAAAACAATTGACATAGATGGCAGAGGAAAAGAGTACAACATTTTATTTAAATAGAGAGACAGATAAAAATGGTTACAAAATACATGAGTCTTAATAAACCCTCACAGACAAGGGCAGACAGGTCCACAACCAAGTCAGCATCAGCAAACAATGGCCTATACAAATCTACAGCAACACCCCATTAGTGTAGTAGTAATAAAGGCATGATTGCCCATAGAGATCCATGGGGAGCATACATTGCACAAAAATGAAATCATGTTGGTACAAAATCAGGTAAATTACCTTAATAGATGTATTCAAAGTCTGACAGCAGAGGACCTGCCTGCAGTCCTGACCCCTACGTACGTTTCGGATGAATGCTTCTTCATCAGGGGGGGTTATGTGGTCCTTGCCACTGATGGCGTGTACAGTGAACACTTGACTTAGTGAGCAACATGTTTGTGGAGGACAGTGATGGCCTGCCTGGAAAAGTAGTGGCGGCTGGGAACAATGTACCACAGGAAAGCCAATGACACTAGAATTATAAAGCTGTCCATCTCCACCAGCTGCAATGGCAACATTTCAAAGGCCAATAATTTGAAGATGCTGTCATTCAGGACCAATGCTCGTGGGAGGCTAGGGTCATATCTTCTCTTTCTCTCAAGGATTTCGGGGATGTAAAGCTGAACACTTCCATGGAGCGGTGTGGAGATGCTCAGTGACATTGATGGTAGTTACGATGCTGTCATATCCTCTATATGTGGGGATAGGTGGCCCTATTGATCATGGCTGAGGAAGAGGCCAAGACTGCAGCAGAATAGGGATGTTGTGAACTCATTTTCTGGTTTACCTCTTGCTTCTGGTGAGGGTGGTGGAGCTGGCTGTGTTGACAGAGGAGTCGTGAGTTCTCCATCCGGGCTCCCTCTGTTGGTGACAGCAGGTAATGAAGCTGATCTAAATGGCAGAGACCTGCCACCTCAGGAGTAGGACTGTGAGTGGACATCAGGAGTCTCTGACTGGATTTAAGACAGCCGACTCCCTAATTTTGTGCTGGTGATTTTTTTCCCTTCCCTGAGGTTCTGGTTTCCAGTTCTGTTCCTGCCTTCTCAAGCTAAGTGTGCTCTGCTATTTTTCACATGAGATTTGGTCTGGTTTACTCAGTTTTTGTGGTCAGCCAGCCCCTGCTGGGGCTGTGCTGAATTTCCATTCTTATATCTCTGTTTATGTCAGTTTGCTTTTTGTCCCTGATCAGATTGGTCTCTTTTTGCTCTGTCTTCAGAATATACCAGAGTGCTGATATAGGAAATTGAAGTCTAGCGATTCAGGGTTTTGTTATCAGAAAGTGTTGGACATTTTTTGGCAGGGTTTTGTACGTGATTGCAGAGAGCATCTTTCCTTTCCTGTCCTTTCTAGTTAGTGTGGGCCCCATCATTTGCTCAGCCTATTTTTCTATCTGTGTTTGTGTTTTCATCTTTTCTCACTGACAATACATGTTTGGGGGCTGTCTATTGCTTTGGGGTCTGCTCTGGGGCAGTTTAGATTTCCCCTTTTCTTGCTTTAGGCTTATTTAGTTCTCCGGCTGTGACGAGGCATCTAGGATCATCGTAGGTACGCTCCACGGTTACTGCTAGTTGTGTGGATAGGATCAGGGGTCTGCAATTCGCTTAGTTACCAACCTCTCTGGTTTTCTGGGGCTTAGCTTGTTTTTGTTCTTCCTCCTCGGTGACTCATTCATAACAAGGGAACAGGAGGAGGTTCGGGTCTGTCATAATTTTTAAGATGTGTATTCCACTGCACCTCGTTCTTGGGTTCTTGTTATCCAGTACCCACAGAGCACAGCTGTGCATCATAGCCCTACCGAATCCTGATCTAGACTTTGCAGACTTTAAAGACAGGACTATCTGGGTGCTGCATGAACCAAATGTCAGCCGTCCAGTGCCCCCTAGGCACCCAGCGATCACATACCACCAAGAAGCATCATCTTTCCCTCCAAGCTCTGTGGAGGCTGATGCACAGACTCTGGATAATGATCCATCTACAGAACTGCGCCTTCAGGTCCAAGAGCTGACCAAAAATATGGCTGCACTTGTCAAAACTGTGCAGTCCATGCAGGTGTCCTCAAAGGAGAAGATCCAGCTGGCCTCCAGTCCAGAGGATGTCCTGTGGCTACGGAAGAAGAGGATCCCGCCACTCCAAGGGAGAGACAACAATCGCTATGACCAGGACGGACATCCCGTCTGTCGTCACTGCCGCAAGGCAGGCCACATCACAAGATTCTGTTATTTAAATGAGCAACCCCTGGGGCAGAGGGCCAACCCCCAGGAGTAGGACCACAAGGCCCAAAGAACTGGCGAGCCAAGTATGTTGGAGGGCAACCGGTCCTCCAAGTTGTGATTGAAGGCATCCCCATGAACGCTTTGCTGGACACTGGCTCTCAGGTGACAATTATGCCATATATCCTTTACAAGCGGTATTGGGCTGACTCTGAACTTACCCGTGGCCCAAGTGATGAGCTGACAGTAGTTGCCAGCAATGGTCAGTCTTTGCTGCAAGTAGGATGTAAAGAGATTACCATTAAAGTGGGGCGAGTGGAGTTAAATCTCAAGGTCTGATAGTTGTAGACATTGATCGACGAAAATGTAACTCAATGATGACTGTTATGATTGAGTCACCGTAGGAGGCAAAAACAGAACTGCTAGCTAAGTCCAGAAAACCAGAGAAGTTGGCAGCTATCGGATTGCAGACCCCTGAACCTATCAACACAAGTAGCAGTAGCCGTGGGGGGTTCCTACGATGCCCTAGACCCCTCGATCACAGCCGGAGAAATAACTAGGCCTAAAGAAAGAAAGGGGAAAACTAAACTGCCCCAGAGCAGACCCCAAAGCAATAGGCAGCCCCCAACATATAATGACGGTGAAGCAAGATGAAAATACTAACACAGACAGAAAGATAGACTGAGCAAAGACGGGGCCCAAACTACCTACATAGGAAAGGACAGGAAGGCTGCTGTCTGCAATCCGTGAAAAAACCCTATGAAAATAAGAGCCAACAGACTGACAGTGAAAAAGGCCCTGAAGACGCTAGGCTTCAAAAAAGCTATGTCAGTACTCAGGCATATTCTGAAGACAGAGCTACAGGCAAAAGGAGATTCAGCTCACCCCAGCAGGGAATGGCAGAATCCAGAAAAGCAAGGAAAACAAAAACTAAACACTAATGCAAACAGGCAAAGCAGAAAAACTTAGCTTAGAGGAGCAGGAATCAGACTGGTGTCCTAGAAGTCCACAGAGAAATCACCCGCAGGGCAGAAGGGCGTCGGCAGCCTTATATCCAGTCCGTGACTCCACTCAGCCAGTCATCCTCATCAGGCTCAGGTGCCTGATAATCAGGCTCATTACCTTCCTTCACCAGAATAGGGAGTTCACCAGACCTCAGTGACGAAGGGGAAAATGAACTCACAACAGATGACCTTAGGTACTAATGTGATTGAAAATTGTCTTGCCGAGGTTATTGCTTTGTTGCAACAGGTAGCCGAGACTGCTGATTCCCCTGAACAACGAGTCCTGCAGAAGGAGATCAAGGCCCTGATGCAAAGACAGCAGGTAGAACTGTCTGATGGAGAAACTGGCAGCGTCAGAGTGAGTGATTCTTTCCCTATTGCGATACCCCCCAGATGTGAAATGTTAATTTGGTGTTGGGCAGCCATAGGTCTCAGAGGAAAAGATTACCAAGTATTGGTAGAGCCAGTGTATTCTGATAGCCGGCCCACTGTCCTGACAGCCAGAGGGGTAGTTGATGTTCGCAAAGGGAGAGTACCTGTACGCCTTCTGAATTGTGGGGAGGAGGAGGCCACAACACCTCGGTATGCCACAGTTGCTAAGCTGTTTACTGTCAGTAACAGCGCAATACAGGCATCAAAGCCCATGGTCTCATCCGACCAGGCAGGGGACAATGGCTCTGTAAAGCAGCTGGAGGAGTGGTGTCAGCAGCTGCATGTGGGAACTGACTCCACCCCTTCATACCAAAAGAATGGGGTTTACCGAGTGGTTCAGGAGTATGAGTGGGTATTCTGCAAACACCCTCTAGACTTTGGAAAGGCAAAAGGGGTTCAACACCATATCCCCACTGGAGATCATTCACCCATTAAAAAAGGTAGCGGCCTATACCCCCAACACAATATTAATGTGCCAAAAGTATGGTGCAGGAAATGAAGGAAGCTGGGGTGATCAGAGATAGTTGTAGCCCCATGGCAGCTCCAATAGTCTTTGTGAAAAAGAAAGATGGTACCATGAGAATGTGTGTTGATTACAGAAAAATTAACAGCATTACACATAAGGATGCCTACCCATTACCCAGAATTGAAGAGACATTAGCTGCACTTAAAACTGCTAACTATTTTTCCACCTTAGATCTCACTAGTGGGTATTGGCAGGTTCCCATGGCAGAAGCAGACAAGGATAAAACAGCGTTTACCACACCAATGGGTCTCTGTGAGTTCAACTACATGCTGTTTAGGCTCTGCACCACCCCAGGGACATTTCAACGGCTAATGGAGTGCTGTCTTGGACACAAGAACTTCAAGACAGTTCTGTTGTACCTTGATGATGTCATTGTTTTCTCCAAGACTTATGAAGACCATCTGGAGCACCTGGCTGAGGTGTTTGAAGCCCTGTCCAACTTTGGCCTGAAAGTGAAGCCATCCAAATGCCACCTCCTGAAGTCCAAGGTGCAGCGCCACCGTCATGTAGTGAGTGTAGAAGGTGTGGCACCAGATCCTGACAAAGTCACTGTCATCCGGGACTGGCAGAAGCCCAGCAGCCTCCATGAGGTACGTCATTTCCTCGGGTTGGTAGGCTACTACCGAAGGTTCATCAAAGGCCTCACTGAGATAGCCACGCCTATGCAAAATCTTCTGGTGGGCCAGCCAAAGAAAGCCAGGAAGAAGAGTCCTATATTTGAATGGAATGAGGAACTGGAGAGGTCCTTCTCTCATCTGAAAATGGCTCTCACAGGAGATGAAGTTCTGCCCTACCCAGATTACGACCAACCATTTGTTCTGTTTACTGATGCCAGCAACGTGGGACTGGGAGCAGTACTGTCACAGGTACAGAATGGCAAAGAAAGAGTGATCTCCTACACCAGCAGGAAGCTTCGTCCCACTGAAAGGAACCCTGACAACTACAGTTCCTTCAAACTGGAGTTCCTCGCCATAGTCGGGGCTGTGACTGATTCAAGCATTACCTAGCTTCAGCCAAGTTTACCATCTTCACGGACAACAACCCGCTGACTCACTTGGAAACTGAAAAACTAGGTGCACTGGAGCAGTGATGGATGGCTCGGCTGTCTAACTATGAATTTACCATCAAGTACCGAGTGGGGCACAAGAATGCCAATGTTGATGCGCTGTCCAGGATGCCCAATCTGCCAGATGGGGGAGAAGACCCTGAGGAACTCGAAGAAATAGTGTTACCTGCCTTCCACCGGCCAATTGCAGCCAAACGGGCCCAAGGAGTGAGAAACAGACGATCTATCGTGAAAGAGGCCACCCTAAATCCATTGCCTCATCATGACTGGGCAGAAATGCAGGATAGCGACCCCGCAGTCTGCCTGGTAAAGGAGCTACTGTCACAAGCTGACTCACGCCCAGGTCCAGATGCTCCAGCAGCTGTGGAAGGAAAGAGGCAGGCTGTTCATCTATGAGGGAAAGCTGTGTCAGAGGAGTATCAATGCTCGCACTCATGAGTTGGTCTGGCAGGTGGTAGTCCCAAAGAGGGAGGCACCAATGGTCTTGGAAGCATACCACAATGGAGCTGGACACATTGAATGGAAGAAGTTGGAGGTCTTGCTCCGGGAGAGATTCTACTTGGCTGGAAATTGGACTAGAGTGAATCAGGCCATAGTGGTACCAGTTTTGACCTTTCACTAACTAGTAGTGCAAGAAGAAGTTATTCAAGACCACCCTGAAAACCAGCAAGTACAGGCAGCGAATGCCACACCAGCAGTGGAGCAAGAGAATCCTCGCCCTGCCAGTGGTGAATCTGTCATGCCCATGGTGAGTAGAAGTGGTCCTAGGAAACCTAGTATTCCTGTGCTACGCAGAACCACCAGTAGTGTAGCCAGTACAACACACACTATACCAGTGGTAGTTAACACAAGGCATCCAGTAAGGTCACCAACAACACCAGTGCTCTGTAGGTCTGTCCGCAGTACCCAAGGTATACCATCCCTAAGGTTTCGTATATAAATAAGTTATGTGAATGGTAAACTGTAAATATGCAACTTTTCAAGCTTACGTGCCTACAGAGACTCTGTAAGAATCTTTTGAGCAATCTCAGTTTGTTTTTGATGGACAATTGGGCCACAGGACTATGTGTGGCCAAAACTCTACTTGTATATAGTTACCAACTGCTCAGTAAATGGATCATGGACATTGATGCATGGACTAATCGTCACAAGGACTATTTTTGAGCTTTGGTTTTTCTAATTTTTCATTTTTGAAATGTTGTAACATTTACAATTGTTCATTTGTTAATATGTTTGCATGTTTTCTTCAGTCCGGGAGTACTGAATTGAACTATGGGGAATGTGGCACCCCCAGGAGTATGGTTGCCACAGTGGCATTACCCCACAGCACAGTTCCCACTCCAGGCCAGCAGAGGGAGCTCTGAACCAAATTGGGGGAGGAGCTGATCTCTGAGGTCGGGAAGAGGAAGTTAAGTCAGTTCTGTGGAGAGGGAAAAGAGTGCAGATGTGGAGAGAGGTGTTATGAATAAGTCACCATAGGAGGCAAAAACAGAAATGCTAGCTAAGTCCAGAAAACCAGAGAAGTTGGCAGCTATCGGATTGCAGATCCCTGAACCTATCAACAACTAGCAGTAGCCATGGGGGTTCCTACGATGCCCTAGACCCCTCGATCACAGCCGGAGAACTGCCTAGCCTAAAGACAGAAAGGGAAATCTAAACTGCCCCAGAGCAGACCCCAAAGGAATAGGCAGCCCCCAACATATAATGACGGTGAAGCAAGATGAAAAAACACTAACACAGATAGAAAGATAGACTGAGCAAATGATGGGGCCCAAGCTAACTAGATAGGACAGGATAGGAAGGCTGCTGTCTGCAATCCGTGAAAAACCCTATCAAAATAAGAGCCAACAGACTGACAGGGAAAAAGGCCCTGAAGACGCTAGGCTTCAAAAAGACTATGTCAGTACTCAGGTATTTTCTGAAGACAGAGCAAACCGACAAAAAGGAATTCAGCTCACCCCAGCAGGGAATGGCAGAATCCAGAAAAGCAAGGCAAACTAAAACCAAAACACAAATGCAAACAGGCAAAGCAGAAAACTTAGCTTTTGAGGAGCAGGAATCAGACTGGTATCCTAGAAATCCACAGAGAAATCACCAGCGAGGCAGAAGGGCGTCGGCTGCCTTATATCCAGTCAGAGATCCCCGTCGCCCAGTCATCCTCTCCCAGCTCAGGTGCTTGGTAATCAGCCTCACTACCTTCCTTCACCAGAAGAGGGAGTTCATCAGACCTCAATGGTGAAGGGGAAAATGAACTCATAACAGTACCTCCCCCTTGAGGAGGGGTCACCGAACCCTCATCCACGCCACCAGGGCGATCAGGGTGAGCCCGATGAAAGGCACGCACCAATCTTTTGGCATGAATATCAGAGGCAGAGACCCAGGAATTATCCTCCTGACCATAACCCTTCCACTTAACTAAATACTGGAGTCTCCGTCTAGCCAGATGGGAATCCAATATCTTCTCTACCTCATATTCCATGTTACCTTCAACCAATACAGGGTCCGGAGGTGCCACCCCAGGAACTACTGGTTCAACAAACCTCTTCAACAAGGACTTATGAAGCACATTGTGGATTTTAAATGTGACAGGAAGAGCCAACCGAAAGGAGACCGGATTAATGATCTCCAAAATCTTGTAAGGCCCAATAAATCTAGGCTTAAACTTAGGAGAAGCTACGTTCATAGCGATATTTTTTGATGATAACCAAACCATATCACCCACTTTAAACTGGGGACCAATAGTCCTATGTCGGCAGGAAAACCGCTGGGCCTTTTCCTGGGAGAGAGATAACTTATCCACCACTTGGTCCCAGATCTGGTGCATTCTCTCCACCACAGTGTCAACACCGGGGCAGGCAGAAGGCTCCACCTGCCCTGAAGAAAATAGAGGATGAAACCCAAAGTTACAAAAAAAAAGGTGACATCAAAGTGGCAGAACTAGCTCTATTATTTAAAGCAAATTCGGCCAAGGGCAAAAATGAAACCCAATCATCCTGATCAGCGGAAATAAAACATCTCAAATACGACTCCAAGGTCTGGTTTGTTCTCTCCGTCTGCCCATTGGTCTGAGGGTGAAAAGCAGAGGAGAAGGACAACTGAATTCCCAGCTTGGAACAGAACGTCCTCCAAAATCTAGACATAAACTGAACTCCTCTGTCAGATACAATGTTCTCAGGAATCCCGTGCAAGCGAACCACCTGTTGCAAAAACAGGGGCACCAACTCAGAAGAAGATGGCAACTTAGGGAGTGGTACAAGATGAACCATCTTAGAGAACCTATCACAAATCACCCAAATAACAGTCATTCTCTGAGAGACAGGCATATCAGAGATGAAATCCATTGAAATATGGGTCCATGGCCTCTTGGAGACCGGCAAAGGCATCAACAACCCACTAGAGCGAGAACAAGGTTTAGACCAGGATCAAGTCCCACAGGACTGCACAAAATTCCTGACATCGCGAGACAAGGCGGGCCACCAAAAACACCGACTCACCAGATCTCTAGTACCAAAAATACCTGGATGACCAGCCAATGCAGAGCAATGAACTTCAGACATCACTCTCTTCTTCCACTGGTCAGGAACATACAACTTTCCACTGGGACAACGCTCAGGTTTGTCCTCCTGGAACTCTTCCAGAGCACGTCTCAAATCGGGTGAGATGGCAGAAAGAACAACCCCTTCGCCTAAGATGGTAGCAGGCTTGGTCACCACAGGAGAATCAGCAAAGAAGCTCCTAGAAAGAGCGTCAGCCTTGACATTCTTAGTGCCAGGAAGAAAAGAGACCACAAAATCAAAACGTGTAAAAAGCAAGGCCCATCTAGCCTGTCTAGGGTTCAAGCGTTTAGCCGACTCCAGGTAAATCAAATTCTTGTGGTCAGTGAGGACCACGACTTGATGTTTAGCTCCCTCCAACCAATGTCTCCACTCCTCAAATGCCCATTTCATGGCCAACAGTTCCCGATTCCCCACATCATAGTTACGGTCAGATGGGGAGAACTTTTGGGAAAAGAAAGCACAGGGATTCATTTTAGATGTTACAGGATCCTTTTGGGACAAAACAGCTCCTGCACCAATCTCAGAAGCGTCCACCTCTACTTGGAACGGGAGTGAGACATCAGGTTGCCGCAAAACCGGGGCAGAAGTGAATCTTCGCTTCAGCTCCTGAAAGGAAGAAACAGCCTCCGGAGACCAATTCAACACATCACCACCCTTCTTAGTCAGATCAGTCAATGGCTTGGCAATACTAGAAAATTTTGCTATAAATTTCCGATGAAAATTAGCAAAACCCAAAAACTTCTGAAGGGCCTTCAAAGAAGTGGGCTGAACCCAATCATAAATGGCCTGTACCTTGGCCGGATCCATTTCAATAGTTGACGGAGACAAAATAAATCCCAAAAATGAAATCCTCTGTGCCCCAAAAAGGCATTTAGATCCTTTGACATACAGGGAATTCTCCCTCAAGATCCGGAACACCGTCCGAACATGTTCCACATGAGAATCCCAATCCTTGGAGAAGATCAAAATATCATCCAGATAGATAATCAAAAATTTATCAACAAAGTCTCGGAAAATGTCATTCATGAAGCACTGGAAGACAGAAGGGGCATTAGTGAGCCCAAAAGGCATCACCAGGTACTCAAAATGTCCCTCTGGAGTATTAAACGCTGTCTTCCATTCATCCCCATGCTTAATGCGGATAAGATTATACGCCCCCCTGAGGTCAAGCTTGGTAAACCAGCTAGCACCTTTAACTCTGGAGAATAGATCCGAAATCAGGGGTAACGGATACTGATATTTAATAGTAATTTTGTTGAGGGCACGATAATCAATACAAGGCCTTAATGAACCATCCTTTTTGGCCACGAATAAAAACCCAGCACCTAATGGTGAAGAGGATGGTCTAATATGACCTTTCTCCAACGCCTCCTTAATATAGGATCGCATAGCCTCGTGCTCAAGTACAGATAAATTGAAGAGCCAACCCTTGGGAAATTTACACCCCGGGCTCAGTTCAATTGCACAGTCATAACTCCTATGAGGAGGCAGACGCAGACTCATTCTCACTAAATACATCATAAAAGTCCGCCAAATAGTCAGGAACATCATGCGACTGAGGAGAGGTGGAAAAAACCGGAGCCTCACTAAGGGCACACCGACAACCCCAACTCACCACAGACACAGATTTCCAGTCCAAAACTGGATTATGAATTTGCAACCAGGGAAACCCCAGAACAATGGTATCATGCAAATTATGCAACACCAAAAATCTGCAATTTTCTTGATGTTTTGGGGCGACCCGCATTACCACCTGGGTCCAAAACTGAGGTTTATTTTTCGCCAAAGGAGTAGCATCAATCCCCCTCAAAGGGATCGGCGTCCGCAGAGGTGTCATAGGAAATCCACAACGTTTAGCAAAATCCAAGTCCATTAGGTTCAGGGCTGCTCCCGAATCCACAAAAGCCTTGGCAGAAAATGTGGACAGGGAGCAGATCAGAGTAATTGCCAGAAGAAACTTAGGTTGAACACCACCCACAGAAAACGTGTGTGCAAAACGTTTCTCTCGTTTAGGTCGGACAGAAATAATATGCGAGGCATCTCCACAAAAAAACACAGCTTATTACGCTTTCTGAACTCCTGACGTTGCTCCCTGGACAAAACTCTATCACATTGCATAGGTTCAGACACTTGTTCAACAGGTGGCCACACCTCTCGTGCAGTCCTGCGTTCACATAAACGCCGATCAACCTGAATGGCTAATGACATAGAATCGTCCAGAGCAGAGGGAACAGGAAATCCCACCATAGTATCTTTTATGGCTTCTGACAAACCCTTCCGAAAGAGAGCTGCCAAGGCATTATAATTCCAGGCAGTAAGGAGCGCCCACTTTCGGAATTTTTGACAGTACAATTCTGCAGAATCTCGACCCTGGCTCAATGCCAACAGGGTCTTTTCAGCCTGATCAATAGCATTAGGTTCATCATGCAACAACCCCAAGGCTTGAAAAAATGCATTCACATTAGTCAGAATAGGATCATCAGGTTTCAAAGAAAACGCCCAATCCTGGGGATCGCCACGCAGCAAAGAGATGACAATTTTAACCTGCTGTGCAGAGCTCCCTGACGAGTTAGGCTTCAAGGCAAAAAATAATTTACAATTATTTTTGAAATTCAAAAATTTAGACCGATCCCCAAAAAACACATCAGGAGTAGGGATCTTTGGTTCAGCAGCATGTGAATGAGCAAGGTAGGCAGAAATTCCTCACACTTCCGCAGCGAGCTGCTCCACACGATCAGACAATTGCTTTATCTCCATTGAGAGAAAAAAAATTCCCCCTACGGCCTCAGAGATATAGAGGAAAAAATATACACACTTTTTTTTAATTCTTTCCTGCTATTGAGTACCCTAGGATCTGCGTAAGGCTGGTGATTCTGTTATGAATGAGTCACCGTAGGAGGCAAAAACAGAAATGCTAGCTAAGTCCAGAAAACCAGAGAAGTTGGCAGCTATCGGATTGCAGACCCCTGAACCTATCAACAACAACTAGCAGTAGCCGTGGGGGGTTCCTACGATGCCCTAGACCCCTCGATCACAGCCGGAGAACTGCCTAGCCTAAAGACAGAAAGGGAAATCTAAACTGCCCCAGAGCAGACCCCAAAGCAATAGGCAGCCCCCAACATATAATGACGGTGAAGCAAGAAGAAAAAACACTAACACAGATAGAAAGATAGACTGAGCAAATGATGAAGCCCAAGCTAACTAGATAGGACAGGATAGGAAGGCTGCTGTCTGCAATCCGTGAAAAACCCTATCAAAATAAGAGCCAACAGACTGACAGGGAAAAAGGCCCTGAAGACGCTAGGCTTCAAAAAGACTATGTCAGTACTCAGGTATTTTCTGAAGACAGAGCAAACCGACAAAAGGAATTCAGCTCACCCCAGCAGGGAATGGCAGAATCCAGAAAAGCAAGGCAAACTAAAACCAAAACACAAATGCAAAAAGGCAAAGCAGAAAATTTAGCTTTTGAGGAGCAGGAATCAGACTGGTATCCTAGAATTCCACAGAGAAATCACCAGCGAGGCAGAAGGGCGTCGGCTGCCTTATATCCAGTCAGAGATCCCCGTTGCCCAGTCATCCTCTCCCAGCTCAGGTGCTTGGTAATCAGCCTCACTACCTTCCTTCACCAGAAGAGGGAGTTCATCAGACCTCAATGATGAAGGGGAAAATGAACTCATAACAGAGAGGAGCTGAAGGATTGAGTAGAATTCAGGCTCACTTCTAGCTGTAAGTGCATGATCCGGAGACCGGAATCTGCGGTTGTATGGATGCTGATGGTCCTGCAGCAGAAACTGAAGGAACAGAAGGCTGTAAATGCTCTGTTCCCAACTAAGACTCGGAGGCACAGCAGTAACGTGTGTGAGCCAGAAGAAATAAGAGGCTACGGCTGCCTGCCATACGAGGGGCATTCTAAAGAGATCAAGCAGGGGGAACTTCAGAGTAGCTCATTACTGCAAGTACCTCAGATAAGCGCTAGGAAGGAGACTACACAACCCATCTGCATAGAGAGATTCCTAAGTTGCTTCCAGGCTAATCAACTCCGGTTCCATCTGTAATCAGGATCCTGGACTGCACCTACGAAGTACAGTAAAGGTAAAGGAAACTGCACCCTGTTGTGTCATTGCCTTCTTCCTGCAACCCCTTCAGCACTGCTACATCTCTGTGCCTAACACTGCACCCTCTTCCTCAACACCTATTACTACTGCCCTGGGACTACAGCTCTACCTGTGGGGAGCTATTACATCTTGCTGCCTTATACCATCTGTCCCAAAGGATCTGCCGCAGGATCGGCTTAACCCCTTCATTGCCGAGCACCACAGGTGGCGTCACGTATCATCCATCTATAAACTTTGTTCAGCCACGTTTCACCCCTTTTGCATGGATGCCCAGGGCCACGGACCGGGTCACCGCCACTGTGACACATCCCTCTGAGGCACTGAGTATTATCTGACAGAATTGCAGGGGTGTCAATACTTTTGGCCACAACTGTAGATAAATTCCCAAAGGGTTACAATTTCCAAAATGGGGTCACTTGAGGGGAGATTCTGCTTTTGTAGCACTTAGGGGTTCTTTATATGGAATCCACAAACTATTCTAGGAAAATTTGCATTCCAGGAGACAAACAGCTTTCCGTTCCTCCCGAGTCTCTTCGTATAGCTAAGTAGTACTGCACAGCCACATATAGGGTATTGCCACATTCAGTAAAAATTGTGGGACAAATTTTGGTGCCATTTTTACCCATTTCACAGTATGAAAATGCAAAACTTAGGGCTAACACAGAATCTTGGTGGTAAAAATGTAAATTATTTTATCTTCACTTCTCAATGCTATAAAAGTCTGTGACACACATGTGGTGTTAATATAATCACTGTACCCCTAGATGAATTCATTGAGAGGTTTAGTTTATAAAATGGGGTCACATATTGGAGGTTCTGCTGTTGTGGCACCTCAGGGGCTCTGCTAATGTAACATGGCACACTCAAAATTGGCACTGTAATATGGTATTTCTTCCCTTCTGAGCTTTGCACTCTGACTCAAAAGCAGCTTTTGATGACATATGGGCTATTGATGAACTCAAGAGAAATTGCACAACAAATTTTGGGGTCCATTTTCTCTTGTTACCCTTGCAAAAATACAAAATTTGGCTAAAAAATATTTTTTGCAGGAAATATGTGATTTTCTTATTTTCACTGCTTAATGTTGTAAACTTCTGTAAAGCACCTGTGGATTCAAGGTGCTCAATACACATCAAGATAAGTTCCCTAAGTGGTCTAGTTTCCAAAATGGTATCACTTTGGGGGGTTTCCACTGTTTAGACACATCAGTGGCTCTCCAAAGGCGACATGGCATCTGCTAATTATTCCAGCAAATTTTACATTCAAATAGTCAAATGGCGCTTCTTCCCTTACAAGCCCTGCCATGTGTTCAAACAGTAGATTTCCATAACATAAGGGGTATCGACATGTTCAGGAGAAATTGCACAATAAATTGTATGGTCTATTTTCTGTTGTTACCCTTACAAAAGTAAAACAAATTAGGTCTGAATGATTAATAAACTTTTTGAATGTGGTTTTGAGTACCTTGAGGGGTGATGTTTTAGAATGGGTACATTTTTGTGTATTTTATGTCATATAGGCCCCTCAAAGTCACTTCTAATGTGAGGTGGTCCCTAAACAATGGTTTTGCAAATTTTGTTGTAAAAATTAGAAATCGTTGGTCAACTTTTATCCCTTATTACTTCCTAACAAAAAAAAATTATGTTATTTATTAACTACTTTGTGTGATCTGACTCTTTGAGCTAAGGGCATAAAAATTAAAAGTTTGAAAATTGCGAAATTTTCAAAATTTTTGCCAAATTTCCATTTTTTTCACAAATAAACGCAAGTCACGTCAAAGAAATGTTACCACTATCATAAACCACAATTTGTCTTGAGAAAATTATCTTAGAATCAGTGGGATCCATTGACTCATTCTAGAGCTATGACCTCATAAATTGACAGTGGTAAAAAATGGCCTGGTCAGGAAGGTGAAAGCAGGCTTCGGGGCAAAGGGATTAGATAGTGTGTGGTGCTTTCAAACTGGCGGAAGCAAAAAGCTGATAAGTTCAGCTGAACAGAAGCAGACATTGCAGGAGCAGGCTCTGGTGGAGATTTGGCACTATCCTGATCTTCGCTGTTGCACATGTCATCCAGCAAGATCTACTCACTGTGCCATAGCCTTCTATCTGTGTTATTCAGACTCAGAAGGTGAGCCCAGAATAAATTTTTTTGGCAGCTCATTTTAAAATAATTTTTTTGATGACATGCTGCAGTAATTAAGAACAGAACATATCAGTTTTTGAATAAGGAGTTTTTTTCATGTTGTCTAAGACAAAGAAGAATCACAAATTTCATGACAGATTTTCTTTACATTTATTGCTGTTTAGGCTGAGTTCACACGTTGCATTTTTTTCGCGTTTCCGCGGCGGTTTTAACCGCGCGATTTTGCCGCGAAAACGCGAAAAATAAGCATCCCATGCATTCCTATGGGATTCCGCAATGCTGTGCTAATGCTGCGGTTTTTACAGCGGCGGAATCGCTTCGCGGTAAAAACCGCAGCATGCTCATTAATTTGCGGAATCGCGGCGATCCCGCACCCATAGGAATGCATTGTTCCGCTTATTTCCCGCATGTGGCTGTGCACACCATGCGGAAAGTAAGCAGAACAATTGCGGATGGTACCCACGGTCCGGAGGAGAGGAGACTGTCCTCCGGGCTTTGGGTACCATATCCCTATAAAAAATAGAATTTAAAATAAAAAATATTGTTATTCTCACCCTCCAACGTCCCGCGCAGCCTTCCCGCTTCTCTTCACGCGCCGGTCCCAGTAATCCTTTGCGAAAATGCTCGCGATGACGTCCGTTCTCGCAGGATCGCGAAGTCTCGCGGTCATTCGCGCGACGTCATCGCGAATGACCGCGAGACGTCGCGATCCCGCGAGAACTGACGTCATCGCGGGCATTTTCGCAAAGGATTACTGGGAACGGATGCGCGGGACGTCGGAGGGTGAGAATAACACCGTTTTTTATTTTTTTTTTACATTCTATATTTTACTACTGATGCTGCATATGCGGCCTCAGTAGTAAAAAGTCGGTCACACTCGTCAAACACTGTGTTTGACGAGTGTGACCAACCTGTCAATCAGTTCTCCAAGCGATGCTAATTACGCTTGCAAAATGCTAGTTTTTCCGCGGGAAAATCGCGGGAATTTAAAATGCGATTTTCCCGCGGACTGGAATTCCGGAATTCTCGCGGTAATTTCCGCGAGAGTTCCGGTATGTGTGCACTTAGCCTTAGAGCTCCTGGGATGACGACTATGCTAAACCTGCCTCACTCTATACAGAAAGATTAAAAAGTCATCTTCAGAGAATAGTAAATGACAGCATTTATGTGTGCACGTAAAAAAATTACAATAGCTCTTTTTTATTGAAAGTTGCATAAAACATTACATAACATTTAAGAAAATATGTTGAGTACAATCCTTATTTAAATATTAGATAATTTACTGATTATATTAGTCAAGGAAATAGGTCATAAATAAAAATCAGCTATTAAAAATTCTTTGCTCCTTTATTTTTAAATGGTATTGGGTTCAACAACATTGTCCCAAAAAATCTTCAATGTCCATTTATTAGCTTTAGTTGCAAAATTTTGCATTATGTTCATTAATTAAGATGTTTAATACTACATGTATATGTGAAATGGTCTCATTAATAACAGCAGATTAAGTGCAAACATTAAGCTTAGAGTACCTTAAATAGCTTAAAGTAGTATTTTAGTATGTTTTTATTAGCTAATTTATTATTTGAGTGATAAAGCTTATTGTCTTCAGCACACAAGGTAGATTTGTCTGTGTACAAACTATAAATTCCAGTTAATGAGGTTGGTCATTTGAAGAGTACCATGTATTATTGATTGCCAATAATTGGAGTACATACATCTTATTAACAAATTGTTATAAATACTAAAGATGTGGAATATATACAAAACAGTAAATCTACCACTGCTTTTTTTATCTTACCATACTGCACAAATTAAGTGTTGAATTAATTTTGTGGTTTAGTAAAATACCACATACCACATTAATGTACAGACGTGGACAAAATTGTTGGTACCCTTCTGTTAAAGTAAGAAAAACCCTCAAATGTCACTAAAATAAATTAAATCTGAAAAAAGTAAATTTCATTTTATTGGTGACAAGATGCTTGGCACACTCTCTTCTGGAAATGTTCATGAAAAGTTGATCTAGGAGTGAACTCTGATTAGAGCAGGCATATAGGCAGTGTTTAATTGCTATTGCAGTACTCATATACTGCTGCTGCACCATTAAAATAAAAGATGTTTTCAGGACTAGATACTATCCTTTCACTTGTAAAACTGCTGTCTGCATTCAATGTAAGGATAGTTGTTGGAGGAGGGATAAAGACATATGGCAAGTATCATAGGTGTGTCAGACTCTGCAGACCATCGTTCTGCATCTGACTACAGGCTGTCTCTGCAGTTTGCTTTGCAGACTTCTTACTGTGCCTTCTGACTCTAGGACCCAGTGGCAGCCTTCCCCTTACTCTAGTTGATACACCTGGACTGGGTGTTTATAACTCCCAGCTTGCTGCTGGGAGTTGCTGGTAATATTTTAAGGGACTCAGAAAGAGAATCGGAGGGATCCATTGGGTGGATATCATTAAGGACAAAAATTTCTATGATGCCCTAGATGCCTCGGCACAGCCAAAGAGTTAACTAAGCCAAAAGCAAGAAAGGTCCCAACGGGGAACTTCTGTCAACCCAACCAGCTCCATTACCCTCAGCATCCACAAGAGGGAGCGCAAACTTAGAAGTCAGGTCTAAAGTGTTCTCAACAGTACTCCCCCTTGAGGAGGGGTCACCGAACCCTCATCCAAGCCAACAGGCCAATCAGGATGGGCTGGGTGGAAGGCGCGAACCATACTCTTGTTAGAAGCAAACACCCAAGAATTATCCACCTGACCATAACCTTTCCACTTGACCAAGTACTGGAGTCCCTGTCTAACCAGACGAGAATCCAATATCTTCTCTACCTCATACTCCAGATTACCCTTAAACAATACAGGATCAGGGGGCGCAGCCATGAGAACCACTGGCTCCACAAACCTATTCAACAAAGATTTATGAAAAACGTTGTGAATCTTAAACGTTCCTGGAAGAGCTAAATGGAAAGAAACAGGAATAAGGGTTTCCAAAATCCTATAAGATCCAATGAACCTTGGCTTGAATTTTGGAAATGCAACTTTCATAGGAATATTTTTTGAGGACAACCAAACCATGTCACCCACTTTAAACCGGGGACCAATGGTCCTATGCTGGTTGGCAAACCATTGGACCTTCTTCTGAAAGTGACAACTTATCCACTACTTGATCCCATATCTGCTGCATTCTCTCTACCACAGAATCCACATTTGGGCAGGTCAAAGCCTCTACCTGCCCTGAAGAAAATCGAGGATGAAACCCAAAGTTGCAAAAAAAAGGAGACATCAAAGTGGCTGAACTAGCCCTATTATTTAGAGCAAATTCAGCCAAGGGCAAAAATGAGACCCAGTCATCTTGATCAGCAGATATAAAACATCTCAAACAGGTTTCCAAAGTCTGGTTTGTTCTCTTAGTCTGCCCATTGGTCTGAGGGTAAAATGCAGTGGAGAAAGACAACTGAATTTCCAGTTTAGAACAAAAAGCTCACTAAAATCTAGAAACAAACTGGACTCCTCTGTCTGACACAATGTTCTCAGGAATACCGTGCAAACGGACCACCTGTTGTAAAAACAAGGGCACCAACTCCGAAGAGGATGGCAACTTCAGGAGTGGTACAAGATGGACCATCTTAGAAAATCTATCACAGATCACCCAGATAACAGTCATTCTCTGAGAGACAGGGAGGTCAGAAATAAAATCCATCCAGGTTTTAACATGTGTCTGAAGACAGAATGATTATATATGAAATTTTCCTCAAAAAATGCCTTATAAGTATTTGCATATGGGAAAGCCACATTAGCACCCATTGGTGAGCCTTGTGTCTGATTGAAAAACTTGAAACAAAAATAGTTCTCACATAATATTAATGTGAAAAGATTGAAAATGAAGTTTTTCTGTAATGTAGGAAAATTATTCATCTCCAGAAGACACATAACTGCATTCATCCCATTCTGATGTTCTATGGAGGTGTACAGGCTAGCTGCATCAGTTTTAACTATAATAGAATCAGATGAAATATTTTTAATGTCATTGATTTTTTTCAAAAATTCACCAGTATCAAGCAAATATTTTTTTTTGGTTAAATGAATCAATATTTTACCTAATGCAATAGATAACTGTGATAAAACTTATTTGATAGAAATCACGATAGGTCTTCCTGGGAGATCAATTAAAGTCTTATGGACTTTCAGCAGTATATGAAATATGGGAGTTATCCTCTTTTATCACATATTCTGCAAATTGTATCTTAAGAGAGGACGAGGACTAGAACTCTAGTGCCACCTATATGAAGTAGCAATCCTAGAAGTCAATGTTGACCCTTTAACAAGCCTTGTTACATGGCTTAGAATTAAAGCCAAAACCAGAATTTCAATTTGCAGACACTGTGTTTCGGGGTACTGCCCTTCGTCAGTGCAAAGTGTGAGATCTGCTTTGGCTGTGTGTCAAATATTCTGCAAATTTATTATCAATAATTCCCAGTGTTTTATATTTTTCTACCATCATAGATATTTTCTTTTCAATTTTATTTAATTTACTATAATTCAAAGGCATACATGTATCACTGTCTGATAATTGTCTCAAAATGTATTTTTTATATTCACTCTGATTCATAATAACAATCGATTTCCCCTTATCAGCAGGATTTATTTTGATAGATTCATCATTTTGCAAATAAATCAATTCTTTTTCTCATCAAAAGTTAAATTATATTTCGGCACAATATTACTGTGTCTCATATTGTTAATGAAATCATCAACTTCTTTCATAAGAAAATAGGTGTAGGTCTCAACTGGATGGTAAGTTTTGGGAGAAGTAAGCGTGTTTTCAGTCTTTAGGATATGGTTCCGTCGGTGGTGACAACTGTCTCTCCTCGTTTTCTTGAGGAACTGTTTCTTCATATGTTAATAATTATGATGTCACTTCCGTAAGTTTGCTTTATTTAAAACCTTTTTTGCAACATTGCTTCACAATTGACAAAAGCCTGAGATGGGCTGAAACGTCTTGAGTGGATTTCCATGTACTGGATTAAATGAGCATTATTTAACACGTGAGTGTCGGGATTTCTTCTTTCATTGCTATTACTTGCTACATGCACCATGACCAGATGGGGTGCAGACCATTCTACTTGTATTCTATTTATATATTAGAGATGAACTGTTTGATTCATGAAGGATCGAGTTTAAGTCGAATTTCTTGAAATTTGCAGTTTCACGTAAATTTGAACATTTTGAGATTTGATTTGTGGTTCATAAAAAAAACTTCCCCACTATATATTCCACACTGCTGAGGCCAGAGAGCTGGCTATTGTCTTTTTTTGCGACTGTGGGCTTCCCAAAATGGCTTGCAGCTACAACATCTAGCGGATCAAACTACCATGCACAGGGGTGGTCAGTATCTGGGTCATCACAGAAGCGGTTCCCAGTGGAGCACAGCTTGTACAGCTAAGCCATTTTCTATCTCCAGAGTCACTCATTAAGTCTTTATCTTCTGTACGGTGTGCAAGGTCGTATGGTCAGCAGGGTCCTCTCTCTGTGTTCTATAGTGTGTAAGGTCTTATCGTCAGGGGTAGAGTTGAGCGAAACGGGTCGAACAATTTCAAAAGTCGCCGACTTTTGGCAAAGTCGGGTTTCATGAAACGAAACCCGACCCTAGGATGAGGTCGGCCACGAGGTCGGCGACTTACGCGCCAAAGTCGCGTTTCAAAAGTTTGTTTAGCGCTCTTTTTCAGCCAATCAGGATCCACGGACACTGTGGGCAACGTGATGACATAGGCAGGGGTCGCCACCATCTTTCAGAAGGGCATGCAAGTGATTGGCTTGCTTTGGTGGGCGTCACAGGGGTTATAAAAGGGCGTGCACGCCGACCGCCATCTTACTTCTGCCGATCTTAGCATAGGGAGAGGTTGCTGATTCTGTAGGGAGAGCGTTAGGCAGGGAAGAAGACAAAAAAACTGCTTCTGCTGCTAGCAATTTTGCCTGTGCAACACACCAGTCACTGTGTGTGCAGTGCAAGGGGAGGCTATATTGTGGTGGATCAGCGGTGTTGGTTGTTAGGCTGCCTTCTAAGGCTTCCTGACAGCTGCATTGCTGTTTCCCCACTGCTCTGCAAACTGCTTTTTTAAAAGCAATCCCAATTTTTTTTTTGTCCTGCTAAGGTACTGAACGTGCATTTATTCACACCATACAGCGGTGTACGCTCCTCACACAGTACCGTGTAACCGCTGTTATCACAGCCACAGTGAAGCTATCTGTGTGTCACTGTGGAAGGATAAGTGGAGGACTTGTTCCGTTCTTACAGACCTACACTCTAGAGAGATTCCTATTCTGCCCAATTCTACAATTCACTTTTTTCACACCTGTGCCATCGAGCCTGTGACATAGCGCTCTGATATTCAGTAGGCCTCACACAATCCAAAAGTGTCCAGTGTCCACAAGTGTCTGCAGAAATTCAAAATCTCCCTTATCCTGTAGTCACTTTTTTCACACCTATCAGAAAGAGTCTTCAGTGCAGCTGGATCAATCCTGACAGAAAAAAGGACCCATCTGTCAACCCAAAATGTGGATGATCTAACCTTCATTAAAATGAACCATGCATGGGTTTCCAAGGATTTTGTCCCACCTTCCCCTGATGACACATAGGGTGACAGAAAAATGGCTTGCTTTGGTCCACCTCTTCCTGGGACTTGACCTATTTCGCCTTTTGCATCAGCTGAATGTCCAACATCAACATATGCCACTTTCTAAAACTCCCTAACTGTGCTGCCTCCCCCCCCATGGCCGGGGTCACCACCTAGTGCACGACACCGTGCGAGTGCCGTTGCCCTGGACAGGTGGGTAGGCCGACTCTTGGGCGCGGGCACTGGCACAGGGTCCCTCATAGTGCAATCAAGTGTCTCTGACGGTGGTGGTGCACACCCGCCGTCAGACACACCGCCGTACTATGAGGGGCCCAGTGCCAGTACCGACACCCACGAGTGGGCCCCCCTTGCTTGGGCAGGGCCCCAGCATTTGCAATCTTTACCTCTCCCTGCTCCTCCGCTGTGTAGTCTGGGCCGTCAAATCCATACTGTGCCTGACACCGTCTGAGCCTGCCTCCTGATGTATAGACATATCTTTTGAATGTGTACGCTATCCATACATGTTATCCGGGGATACGGTACCCTTTCTCACCTTTGTGCAATCACTTGCAAGCCATACTGGGCCTTACACCATCTGAGCCTGCCTCCTGATGTATAGACATATCTTTTGAATGTGTACGCTATCCATACATGTTATCCGGGGATACGGTACCCTTTCTCACCTTTGTGCAATCACTTGCAAGCCATACTGGGCCTTACACCGTCTGAGCCTGCCTTCTGATGTATAGACATATCTTTTGAATGTGTACGCTATCCATACATGTTATCCGGGGATACGGTACCCTTTCTCACCTTTGTGCAATCACTTGCAAGCGATACTGGGCCTTACACCGTCTGAGCCTGCCTCCTGATGTATAGACATATCTTTTGAATGTGTACGCTATCCATACATGTTATCCGGGGATACGGTACCCTTTCTCACCTTTGTGCAATCACTTGCAAGCCATACTGGGCCTTACACCATCTGAGCCTGCCTCCTGATGTATAGACATATCTTTTGAATGTGTACGCTATCCATACATGTTATCCGGGGATACGGTACCCTTTCTCACCTTTGTGCAATCACTTGCAAGCCATACTGGGCCTTACACCGTCTGAGCCTGCCTTCTGATGTATAGACATATCTTTTGAATGTGTACGCTATCCATACATGTTATCCGGGGATACGGTACCCTTTCTCACCTTTGTGCAATCACTTGCAAGCGATACTGGGCCTTACACCGTCTGAGCCTGCCTCCTGATGTATAGACATATCTTTTGAATGTGTACGCTATCCATACATGTTATCCGGGGATACGGTACCCTTTCTCACCTTTGTGCAATCACTTGCAAGCTATACTGGGCCTTACACCATCTGAGCCTGCCTCCTGATGTATAGACATATATTTTGAATGTGTACGCTATCCATACATGTTATCCGGGGATACGGTACCCTTTCTCACCTTTGTGCAATCACGTGCAAGCCATACTGGGCCTAACACCATCTGAGCCTGCCTCCTGATGTATAGACATATCTTTTGAATGTGTACGCTATCCATACATGTTATCCGGGGATACGGTACCCTTTCTCACCTTTGTGCAATCACGTGTAACCCATACTGGGCGTGAGAACGGCTGGCGAGCTGTTAAGCAAGCTACAGCACCTGTGGTTTGCACACGTAAGTTTTTCATTTTTTTCAGGAATGACGGTTAGGCCTAATTCCGGAACTGCGGTTGACCTGCACTTAATGGGAAATCATCGTTCGCGAGTAATAATTGTAATCAGTGATCCCCATCACTAACGTTGTTCAGCGGGTTATCTGCACCTGTAAGCGACAAACGCTGGCCTTTTCAGTGTAGCGCACATGCAGCCACAGACATGTAAGGGCATGACACACCAGTTATTGGCCAATCTCATGTGCCAGAGCCTCACGTGTCCCTCTAGTAAGCCGGACTCGGACCGCGGGGCATGACGGAGTCTCGTTCGTTAACGGAATTAAGCTTGCAATGTGTGCATCTGTTCTGTAGCTGGCATGGTTGAGGTTGCCCGTGTTGAGTCAAATTACGCCGTAGGCTCCACTCCTGGTGGTGCCCTTCTGGACATTCCTTTAAGGTTCAGCTTTGCAACCATACTGCCCACGTAAAACAAACACTTTGCCTTCATGAACGCTGTTTGTAGGGTCATGACTCGTGGGAATAACGCCGCCCAATCAGTTAACCTGCTAGAGAGATCCTTCGTTGCTCCCAAGCATGACATCACACTCCCTAGGAGGAAGGTAATGCCACTGTGGCGACCGTACTCCTGGGGGCGACACAAGTGCACTGATGCCCAGCCACTGCTCGATGAATCTGCTGGTACATTGACCCAGACCACTACATTCCCCTCGCACGCTACCAGGCCTGAATCTGACCCTGATGAAACTCAGGTTACCCTTCCCATATACAGTTCCATCTTACACGGTGACAAAGAGGAAGCTGCAGATGAAAGTGCAGGTTCGGCCCACCCGCCATCAGACACACCACCGTACTATCAGGGGCCCTGTTCCAGTGCCGTCGCCAATGAGTGGGCCCCCCCTGCTTGCTCAGGATCACAGCACTTGCAAGGTTGAAATACTGTGCAGTGAGATGGAAGATGGGGACGACGAGGAGTCCAGACTAGTACAGGGATTCCCTAGCGAGGAGACTTATTTGATTGTTTTCAATGTTGGGACAGCAATTTTTGGGGAGCACTATACTCTGGAGAATGATAGATGGGGCCCACCATACACTGGAACATTCCAAAGGTGGACATCGACACTGGAGCAGCATTTACAGGGCCCATTATACACTAGAGCATTAGAAATGGGGCCCATTATGTTTGGAGCATTATTTGGGCCCATAAGACAGTGGAGCTTCATCCATGGGGACCAACATATACTGTAGCATTATGTGGAGCTCATCATATACTGTTTCAAACATTATATGGGACCAATGATTCTGTATGGAGAAATAGATGGGCCTCGTCATGAGATGTAAAAAGTGAAGTATTTTTCATTGTACTATACCGCTATTTCTCTGCCGTATCGGAGCATGATGAGTTGTGGTATTATGTGTTAAAGGGGCGCTCTTTCGCCCAGGGCACATGAAAACCTGGAGCCAGCCCTACCCCCCACAACTTTAGCCAAATAACCCCCATTTTTCAGTGCGTAACTTGTATTATGAAGTTAATTAAGGTTGACCAGCTTAAGTAAGAAGAATTGATGCTTTTGGCATTCAAATGAGCACTGTAGGTGTGTTTCCTGTCCTCCTCTCACTGCCGACTTTTATTCCCCATTGACTTACATTGGGTTTCGTGTTTCGGGACGACCCCGACTTTTCCCTATAATCGGCCGATCTTGCTCGACCCGACGTTTGGAAAAGTCGGGTTTCACGAAACGAAACTCGACCATAAAAAACCAAAAGTCGCTCAACTCTAGTCAGGGGATAATGAACAAGGCATTCCTATTGTTAATACTCATGTAGAATCCTTTATTATATAATGTAGTATAGATAACTTGGTACTCCAAAGAAGTATGGAAGATAAATGATTTTTATTTAGAGCAGGAAATCCATAGAAATAATAAATGTTTTGGTTGTGTTGACCTTCATCAGTATAACGTATTGTAGGAGGACTAACGTGAGGCAACGCTGTGGGAGAGCAGTGAACTGCGGTTCTAAAGAGTGTTCATACTCTCCCACAGCATGCCAAGTTATTTACACTACATTTTAAGGTCAGTGGGGTCCTCCTTCTCTCTTTTGTAGCGTATAAGCCCTTATGGTCATCAGCATCGTCTCTATTTCTCTTTCTTCTGTAGAGTGTGAACTTTTATGATCAGCAGGATCCGCTCACTCCCTCCCTCTCCTGTACAGTGGGGTTCTTTACCTCTTTCCTTTAGTGCAAAAGCTCATATGGTAAGCAGGATCTTCTCTCAATCTTTTTCTCATGTAGTATGGAAGCTCTTATGGTCATCATGCTCCTCTTTCTCCTATAAAGTGTAAAGTCTTATGGTCAGTGGTGTGCTGTCTCCTCCACATCTATTTTTAAGCAAAGGAAGCCTAGCGTACAAAGGACTGGGATTATGGTATTGGAGTATTATCAGGTTGAGTACTGTGACTGTGGCATGTGAAGAATTCAAAGAAAGCCCATTGGCATCCTAATGAAGCGATCAGGGGATAGTGATGGATTGATCTAGCAAACTGCTGCCTAACAAGGCCTATTAAACCCTGCAGCTTGTAGGAAGCTATAGGTTTCCTGTCAGTTTAAGGCCAGTTTCACATATCCTTTTTTCATATGTGAAAATATTTTTAAGTGTAATCAATCCGTTTTTAAAATACTTATTGCATCCGCTTTTCACCTATGATAAAAAAAATCTTAGCTTCTCCTACCCCTTAAATAGTAAAATACAGACTACAGATAGATGACAACTGAGTTCTATCCATTTTTATAGCTGGGTTAATGACTAGCACTGGCAAGTTTGATCCGCAACCCAGATCAAAGTAGAACAGGTCAAAATCAAATTCACTGCAATAATCCATGATCTATCTTCAAAAGAAACAGACTAATGCATAAAACTTGCCTAACAGAGACAGGATGGGATAATAAATTGCATTCCATAAGTAGTGCAATGTTTTATCTAAGAAATAAAATGATTACATATTCAGTTACCTGTGCAGGACCAAAAAATAGAGTTTAACCCCTTCCTGACATTGGACGTACTATTCCATCCATGTACCTTGGAACTTAATGCCCATGGACGGAATAGTACATCATCATAGACCAGCGGCACTCACAGGGGGAGCGTAGCTGATTGCGGCTGATTGTGAGCTGATTATCAGTGAACCCCTTAAAAAAAGGCATAAAACAATGCTTTATCATCATACTGCAGAACAAAAAAGGTGCAATAACACGTGATCAAAATGACGGATATAAATAAACCTGGTACTGCTGAAAACATCATCTTGTCCCGCAAAAATCGAGCCACCATACAGCATCATCAGTAAAAAAATAAAAAGTAATAGCTCGCTGAATAAAGCGATGCAAAAATAATGATCTTTTTATATAAAATTGTTTCTATTGTATAAAAGCGCCAAAACATAAAAAAATGATATAAATGAGGTATCGCTGTCATCATACTAAACCGAAGAATAAAACTGCTTTATCAATTTTACCACACGCGGAACGGTATAAATGCCACCCCCAAAAGAAATTCATGAATTGCTGGTTTTTGTTCATTCTGCATCCCAAAAATCGTAATAAAAAGCGATCAAAAAATGTCATGTGTCTGAAAATGGTGCCAATAAAAACGTCAACTCATCCTGCAAAAAATAAGACCTAACATGACTCTGTGGTCCAAAATACGGAAAAATGATAGCTCTCAAAATGTGGTGATGCAAAAACTATTTTTTGCAATAAAGAGTCTTTTAGCGTGTGACAGCTGCCAAACATAAAAACCCGCTACAAATAGTAAATCAAACCCCCCTTTATCACCCCCTTAGTTAGGGAAAAATAATAAAATAAAAAATATATTTATTTTCATTTTCCCATTAGGGTTAGGGTTAGGGTTGGGGTTAAACTTAAGGTTTGGGCTTAAGTTAGGGTTAAGGTTAGGACTAAAGTTAGGGTTGGGGCTAGGGTTAAGGTAAGGGATAAAGTTAGGTTTGGGGCTAAAGTTAGGGTTAGGGTTGGGGCTAAAGTTAGGATTAGGGTTAGGGTTGGGATTAGGGTTAGGGGTATGTTAGGGTTAGGTTTGTGGTTAGGGTTATGGTTAGGGTTGGGATAAGGGTTAGGGGTGTGTTGTGGTTAGGGTTGGAGTTAGACTTGGGGGTTTCCACTGTTTAGGCACATCAGGGGCTCGCCAAACACGACATGGCGTCTGATCTCAATTCCAGCCAATTCTGCATTGAAAAAGGCAAACGGTGCTCCTTCCCTTCCAAGCTCTGGCATGCACCCAAACAGTGGTTTACCCCACATATGGAGTATCAGCCTACTCAGGACAAATTGCACAAAACTTTTGGGGTCCAATTTCTCCTGTTACCCTTTGGGAAAATAAAAAATTGGGGGAGAAAATATCATTTTTGTGGAAAAAAATATGATTTTTATATTTTTATGGCTCTACATTATAAACCTCTGTGGAGCACTTGGGGTTCAAAGTGCTCAACACACATCTAGAAAAGTTACTTGCGGGGTCTAGCTTCCAAAATGGGGTACTTGTGGGGGGTTTCTACTTTTTAGGCACATCAGGGACTCTCCAAATGCGACATGACACCCACTGTTAGGGCTGGCGGAACGCACCAAATAATAAGACGGTAGTAATAAGGTGCGTTTGCAGCCCAGGGTCCACCGTGCAGAGATGTTACCTGCTGCCTGGTAATGGCGGATGCTATGTGGCAGTATAATAGAAGAACACACGCAGGTTAACGTCACCCAATGTGTACAGAGGCTGACTCTGTTGCTTCACAGAACCGCACTACCGCGGAATATAAATGCCGTAGCTTGTTAAAGCTCACAGAGCTCGGCAAAGTGAGCAGTAGTGTACAGTCACAGAACTCTGCCCCAAAGACACAGGGTTAGAGTCCCTCTAGACTCACTATGCACGTGTTTTCACACCTGCGAACAACACTAATAGATGCTGGCTACCGTGGAGTGCAGACCAAGTGCACAGTGGTTTACAGGCAAAGCCACTACTTGGCGCTGATGCTAGTCCCTGACTCTGCCTCCTACCTGCACTATCAGCCTAGGCACTAACTAGCAAGGCTGAACAACACATGCGTACCAAGGATAGGGGTTTCATAATGAGTCATTCACCAGAGACATTCATGCGTGCATACAACACTCACTCCACATGGTCTATACTAGCGCACGGCTGTGCGACCATGTGAAACTTTTATAACTGCATCCTTCCAGGACCTTGCTGATGGCCCAATCTGAGCTGCTTGAGGACCTGAGCATGTGACCTCCGACCACCAATGAGCGGGCATCTCACGGGCATGCTCATATGGAGAAAATCAGGACTTATTCCCAGGGACGTCTGCTCGCCGCTGACTAATGCTGGATGCTATAGCTGAACCTGGGGAGGCAGCAGCAACCAAATGCATACCACTAGCCTGAGCAAGACTCTGGGAATGACATCTATGCTGAGCAGGAACCTCTATGGCTGAAGATGAATGGGAGACCGCAGAGGAAATAGCTTGAGATTCCTCCTGTGCAGTGGTGGGAACTCGACGCCTAACACCCGCAGGCCATTCCATCAAAGTCTGTATTCCAAAATATCACTACATCCCTTCTGAGCCCCGATGTGTGCCAATAAAGTTGTTTTTCCCTACATTTGGGGTATCAGCGTACTCAGGGCAAATGGGAAAACAACTTTTGGGGGCCAATTTCTCCTGTTACTCTTGAGAAAAAAAAAATTGGGGACTAAAATATCATGTTTGTGGAATAAATGATTTTTTTATTTTCACGCCCGGGCATTATAAACTTCTGTGAAGCACTTGGGGATTCAAAGAGTTTACCACGCACCTAGATAAGTTCCTTGGGGGGTCTAGTTTCCAAAATGGGGTCCCTTGTTGGGGGTTTCCACTGTTAAGTCACATCAAGGGCTCTCCAAACGCGACATGGTGTCCGATCTCAATTCCAGCCAATTTTGTGTTGAAAAAGTTAAACGGTGCTCCTTCCCTTCTGAGATCTGCCATGCGCCCAAACAGTGGTTTACCCCCACATATGGGGAATCAGCGTACTCAGGACAAATTGCACAATAACTTTTGTGGTCCTGTTTCCCTTAGGAAAATAAAAATTGGGGGTGAAAAGATCATTTTTGTGGAAAAAATAGGATTTTTTAATTTTACGGCTGTATGTTATAAACTTCTGTGAAGCCCTTGGGGTTCAAAGTTTTCACCACACATCTAGATAAGTTCCTTGGGGGGGTCTAGTTTCCAAAATGGGGTCACTTGTGGGGGGTTTCAACTTTTTAGGCACATCAGTGGCTCTCCAAAAGTGACTTGGCTTCCAACCAATTCTGTTTTTAAAAAGTCAAACAGTGCTCCTTCCTTTTCGAGCTCTACCATGCGCCCAAACAGTGGTTTACCCCCACATATGGGGTATCAGCATACTCAGAACAAATTGCACAATAACTTTTGGTGTCCAGTTTCTCCTGTTACCCTTGGAAAAATAAAAAAATTGGACCTGAAGTAATTTTTTTTTTAAAAAAGTTAAATGTTAATTTAAAAAAAAAAAAATTACTGTGAAGCACTTGAAGGGTTAATAAACTTCTTAAATGTGGTTTTGAGCACCTTGAGGGGTGCATTTTTTAGAATGGTGTCACTTTTGTGTATTTTCAGTTATATTACCCCCTCAAAGTGACTTCAAATGTGATGTGGTCCCTAAAAAAATGGTGTTGTAAAACTGAGAAATCACTGGTCAACTTTTAACCCCTATAACTTCATAACAAAAAATATTTTGGCTCCAAAATGGTGGTGATGTAAAAGACACATGTGGGAAATGTTACTTATTAAGTATTTTGTGTGCCATATCTCTGTGATTTAAGGGCATTAAAATTCAAAGTTGGAAAATAAACGCAAGTTATATCAAAGAAAATTATCCACTAACATGAAGTACAATATGTCACAAGAAAACAATGTCAGAATCACCGGGATCCATGGAAGCATTCCAGAGTTATTACCTCATAAACAGACAGTGTTCAGAATTGTAAAAATTGGCCTGTCATTAACGTGCAAACCAACCTTGGGGGTTAAGGGGCTAAAAACACACAAAACACAGGTTTACTAATAAAAAAAATAGTTAATTTGGGTAAAAAACAGCCACCCGCAAAAAAGATGCATATTTTTATGGCAGCATGTGTAATGACATATACAATAAATTTGCTTCATTATTAATGCTAAAACCAATTCCAAATTTGCTGTTTTTGTTCATCACCTTTCAGAAAAAAAAATGCAGTGATCAAAAGTTATACCCATCCAAAATAGTATCAACAACAGCTACAGCTTTGCACAAAAATCAAGCACCTATACACCTATATAAACTTGAATATAATATAGCTTTGAAAATATGACAAGCAAAAAACTAACGCTTTTTTAAAGCAAATTATTTTCTTGAGTAAAAATAGTTAAATGTTTAACGTATGAAAAGTATCTTTAGTTGAAAAGATTCTAAAGTGCTCAGTAGTATAAAAAAATTCCTTTCATTAAGGATGAAACACTAATCTTACTAGATATTCATTAAAAAGGAAGACGAACAACATATACACACAAGACCATGGTGTATTTTTAAAAAAATGAGATATTTACCCAGATCAAAATGGCTTATTGAGGGATAAAGGTCTATTAGGAGGAAAATCATTTATCATTAAATGGGTTGTCCGGGCTTTTCACATAATCTCAGGGCATATCTGGGCTGGAGAATTATGACAATAAGTAATTTACTTTCTGTCACTAGTATGCACGGTTTTCTAGATATTCTGCACAGAACGTCCAAGGGGGGGTGTTATGGCATTGAAATGAGAACTGGTCGTAGTCTCCTACTCTACTCCAAACATGCCCTCTATAGCAACAACCCCACCCTCCATAGCTACAGGCCCTCCCCGTCCACATGAAGAAGCCCTCATCACACAGTAACAAATCCTCCCCCTCTAGCAGCCTCAGTGCAGAGAGCAGACCACCCAGCTGCTCCTCCCCTAGACACACGCTGAACAGTGATCTATGGAAAGTGAAAGTAGTGAGGAGGGAAAATCATCCTGTATTCTGGGACAGGCTGCTCCCATCAGTATTTGTGTCATATTTTTGCATATCAGACATGTTGGATTTTTCTTAGGGTTTTTTGCGCGATTGCAGACAGTATCCTTTCCTGTCCTATTCTATCTAGACAGTTTGGGCCCCATCATTTGCTTACTCTATTTTCTGCCTGTGTTTGTGCCTCATCTCGTCTCACTGGCAATATATGTTTGGGGGCTATCTATTCCTTTGGGGTTCTACTCTGGGGCAGTTTAGCATTCACCTTTCTTGCTTTAGGCTTAGTTAACGCTTTGGCTGTGCCGAGGCATCTAGGGCATCATAGGTATGTCCCACAGCTAATTCTAGTTGTGTTGTTAGTTTTGCTGTCTACAATCCGCTTAGTTGCCAACCTTTCTGGTTTTCTGGTTGCCTAGCTTATTCCCCGGCTATCCTCCTCGGTGACCTAATCATAACAGAATCACCAGCCTAAACTTTATCCTAGGATACTCTAAAGAAGGGAAAAATTGTAAAAAAAAAAAAAAAGTGTCAGAATTTTTTATAAATTTTTTCCTCTTTTTCTCTGGGGGCCGTAGGAGGATTTTTTCTTTAATGGAGACTAAGCAATTGTCCAATCGTATTGAGCAGCTTGCTGCTGAAGTTTGGGAAATTTCTGCCTATCTCGCTCAATCATCTGCTGTAGAACCAAAAATCACTATTCCTGATGTATTTTCTGGGGATCGGTCTAAATTTTTGAACTTTAAGAATAATTGTAAACTGTTTCTTGCCTTGAAACCTGTTCCGCGGCGACGCTCAGGACTGGGCCTTTTCTCTGACACCTGGGGATCCTATTCTAGCTAATGTGGATGCGTTTTTTCAAGCTGTGGGGTTGTTGTATGATGAACCTAATGTTATTGATCAAGCTGAGAAAGCTTTATTGGCATTGAACCAGGGTCAGGAAGCAGCAGAGTTATATTGTCAAAAATTCCGAAAGTGGGCGGTCCTTACTAAATGGAACGATGACACCCACGCAGTCCTTTTTCGGAAAGGTCTGGCAGAAACCGTAAAAGATGTTATGGTGGGATTCCCTGTCCCCTCTGGTCTTAACGACTCTATGTCATTAGCCATTCAAATTGATCAACGTTTACGTGAGCGTAAAACTATGCGAGAGGCGGTGCTGCCTTTCGAACAAACTTCTGAGCCCATGCAATGTGATAGGGTTTTGTCTAGGGCGCAATGTCAAGAGTTTATAAGGCGTAATAAGTTATGCTTCTTTTGTGGGGACGCCTCTCATACTATTTCTGTCTGCCATAAGCGGGAAAAACGTTTTGCTCACTCATTTGCTGTGGGCAGTGTACAGCCTAAATTCCTTTTGGCTGTTTCCTTGATCTGCTCCTTTTCTTAATTTTCTGCTAAGGCTTTTGTTTAATCAGGAGCAGCCCTGAACCTGATGGATTTTGACTTTGCCAAGCATTGTGGTTTTCTCATGGTACCGCTGCGGACTCCTATTCCTTTATGGAGTATTGATGCTACCCTTTTGCCGGAGAATAAACCCCAGTTTTGGACCCAGGTGATAATGCGGGTAGCCCTGGACCACCAAGAGAATTGTAAATTTTTGGTGTTGCAGAATTTACATGACATTATTGTACTGGGTTTTCCTTGGTTGCAGACCCATAATCCTGTTCTGGATTGGAAATCTGTGTCTTTGGTTAGTTGGGGTTGTCAATGTTCTCTTAGTGACACTCCTGTTTTCTCTATCTCTCCCCAGTCTCATGATGTTCCTGACTATTTGGCTGATTTGTCTGATGTATTTAGTATGAGTAAGTCTGCGTCCTTGCCTCCTCATAGGAGTTATGATTGCGCGATCGAGTTAGTGCCCGGTTGTAAATTTCCCAAGGGTCGGCTTTTCAACTTATCTGTACCTGAACATGATGCTATGCGATCTTATATCAAGGAGTCATTGGAGAAGGATCATATCAGACCGTCCTCTTCACCTTTAGGTGCTGGTTTTCTTTGTGGCCAAGAAAGCTGGCTCATTAAGACCATGTATTGACTATTGTCTCCTTAATAAAGTCACTGTTAAATATCAGTATTCGTTACCCCTGATTTCTGATTTATTTTCCAGAGTGAAAGGTGCTAGTTGGTTTACCAAGCTTGACCTTAGCGGGGGTGTATATTCTTATTCGCATCAAGCACGGTGATGAATGGAAGATGGCGTTTAATACTCCTGAGGGACATTTTGAGTACCTAGTGATGCCTTTTGGGCTCACTAATGCCCCTTCTGTCTTCCAATCTTTTATGAATGATATTTTCAGGACTTTTTGGATAAGTTTTTGATCGTTTATTTGGACGATATTTTGATTTTTTCCAGTGATTGTGATTCTCATGTGGAACATGTTCAGACTGTGTTCAGGATTTTGAGAGAAAATGCTCCGTATGTTAAGGGATCAAAAAGTCTCTTTGGCGTACAAAAGATTTCGTTTTTGGGATTCATTTTGTCCCCATCTGCTATTGAAATGGACCTGACCAAGGTCCAGGCCATTTATGATTGGGTTCAGCCCACTTTCTTGAAGGCTCTCCAGAAGTTTTTGGGTTTTGCTACTTTCCACCGTAAATTCATAAGTCATTTTTCTGGTTTTGTTAAACCACTGACGGATTTGACCAAAAAGGTCGCTGATGTGGTGAATTGGTCTCCAGTGGAAGTCTCGATGTTTCAGGAGCTTAAGCAGAGATTCACTACTGGTCCTGTCTTACGGCAACCTGATGTTTTACTCCCATTTCAGGTGGAGATAGATGCTTCTGAGATTGGTGCAGGAGCTGTTTAGTCTCAAAGAGATCCGGTAACCTCTAAGATGAATCCCTGTGCCTTCTTTTCTCCAATATTTTCCTCATCTGAACTTAACTATGATTGGGGAATCGAGAATTGTTGGCTATGAAGTGGGCATTTGAAGAGTGGAGACATTGGTTGGAGGGAGCCAGACATCAAGTTGTGGTCCTCACCGACCACAAGAACTTGATTTATCTTGAATCAGCCAAGCAACTGAATCCTACACCGGCTAGGTGGGCCTTGTTTTTCACGCGTTTTAATTTTGTGGTCTCCTTTCTTCTGGTCACTAAGAATGTTAAGGCGGACGCCCTCTCTAGGAGTTTCTTTGCGGATTCTGTTGATGTGACCGAGCATACTACCATTCTAAATGAGGGTGTAGTTCTTTCTGCCATTTCAACTGATTTGAGACTTGCCCTGGAGGAATTTCAGGAGGACAAACCTGAACGATGCCCTATGGGGAAATTGTATGTCCCTAAGCAGTGGAGGAGAAGAGTGATGTCTGAAATTCATTGCTCCACGTTAGCTGGTCATCCAGGTATTTTTGTTACCAGAGATTTGGTAAGTGGGTCCTTTTGCCGGCCTGCTTTATCTCGTGATGTCAGGAATTTTGTGCAGTCCTGTGGGACTTGTTCTCGGTCCAAACCCTGTTCTTGTTCTAGTGGTTTGTTAATGCCCCTACCGGTGCCCAGGAGGCCATGGACCCATATCTCAGTGGCCTCACTCTGGGATTCTGGGAGGCTTCTTATAGCCTCATTGTAGGGCCATTCCCTGTCTCTTATACTCTGACCCTTGACCGAGTGTGTTTGACCCTGTTGTGCCTGTGCTACGTTTTGTCTGTCTGGTTCTGATTTGGCTGTGTCCCTGTTATGAGTTTTGTCTGCCCCTTTTGTACTGTGCTGCCCTCTCTATGCATGACACCTTGGCTACGTCCTGACTATGATCTGCCTGCTTCTCTTGTACTGCGCTGCCCTCTCTGTGTATGACCCCTTGGCTATGTCCTAACTATCTGTTCTGTCTAATCCTTTGGCACTGTCATGCTGTCTCATGCTTTGACCTCGACCTGATCTGGTTTATGTGCCTGTCTATGTCCCTTGGTAACATTGTCCCATAGTTACCCTTCTAGGAGTTTTCCTTTAGCTCCTAGCTCTCTGGAGCTTAGGCCACGCCCCCAGCAGTCATGTGCTTCAGGTCCTGTTTGTCTGAAGCACGCATCTTCAAAACTGCTGACCCACTTCACAGGTATCTTTGGGCACAGTTTGTTTTACTCAGGTCACGTGCACTGGCTCCTGACTCCTTTCTAACCTATTAATATCAGTTCTTAACTGTCTGCTTTATCTTTGCTGGTTTCATAAAATTGGGGCCCCCATGTCGTTTTCTACTCATTTATTTATTAGGTTAAATAAATGCTGTAGAATACACTCGACATGAAAAGGAATTTTAAAATATGTAGAGAAGTTGTGAAACTTTATATCTGCAGGCTATTTATCTATCTATCTATCAATCAATTTTTCTATCTTTTTATTTATCTATAATATATCTAATATCTACCCAGTAAAAATCCAGGTGTAAACCCCATTGAGAATCTGTGGCAAGACTTGAAAACTGCTGTTCAGAAATGCTCACCATCCAATCTCAATGAGCTAGGGCTAGTTTGCAAAGAAGAATGGGCAATAATTTCAGAAGGTATTTGTGCACAGGTAGTAGAGATATGCCCCAAATGACTTGCAGCAGCAGTAATAATTGAAGTAAAAATATGTTCTACAAAGTATTGACTCAGAGGCGCTGAATACAAATGTATATCACAATTTTCTCCCCGCTATTCCCCTGCCTCCCCCCTATGCCAGGCCCTTCACTGGCTTCCTATTGCCCAGAGGCTACAATTCAAAACCCTAACCATGACATACAAAGCCATCCACTACCTGTCCCCTCCATACATCTGTGACATGGCCTCTAGGTACCTACCCGCATGCAACCTTCGATCATCTCAAGTACAGATGAGCGACTTTGCCTTTTCTGGGTCGAGTCAGGTTTCGTGAAACCCGACTTTCGCAAAAGTCGGGTAGAATGAAATCGGCCGATTATCGTGCAAAGTCGAAGGCCGACTGAAACACGAAACCCAATGCAAGTCAATGGGGAAGCAAAGTCGGCAGGGAGTGGAGGACAGGAAACACACCTACAGTGCCCTTTTGAAAGCCAAAAACATCAATTCTGATTACTGAAGCTTTTCAACCTTAATTTACTTCATAATACTAGTTGCACACTGAAAAATGGGGGTTATTTGGCTAAATTTGTGGGGGGTAGGGCTGGCTCCAGGTTTTCATGTGCCGTGGGCCAAAGAGTGCCCCTTTAACACATACCACAACTCATGATGCTCCGATACCGCAGAGAAATAGCGGCATAGTACAATGAAAAATACTTCACTTTTTACATCTCATGACTGATATCCATTTTTAATAACTCCAAAAACGGACAGTATATTACTCCATACAGTATTATGGCCACCGCATAGTGCGCTATACAGAGTAATGAGGCCCATATATTTCTCCATACAGAATCATTGGTCCCATATAATGTTTGAAACAGTATATGATGAGCTCCACATAATGCTACAGTATATGTTGGTCCCCATGGATGAAGCTCCACTGTTTTATGGGCCCAAATAATGCTCCATACATAATGGGCCCCATTTCTAATGCTCTAGTGTATAATGTGCCCTGTAAATGCTGCTCCAGTGTCTGATGTCCACCTTTGGAATGCTCCAGTGTATGGTGGGCCCCATATATCATTCTCCAGAGTATAGTGCTCCCCAAAAATTGCTGTCCCAACTTTGAAAACAATTAAATAAGTCTCCTCGCTATGGAATCCCTGTACTAGTCTGGACTCCTTGTCGTCCCCATCGTCCATCTCACTGCACTTGGCTGTTTAGGCAGAGGGCATACAGACGTGATGTCATTGTGCTCTCTGATCAGACTATCACTGTAGGAAACGCGGAAGACGTCATGGCGGTGGAGCAGGGAGAGGTAAGCATTTCAACTTTGCACGTGCTGTGATCCTGAGCAAGCAGGGGGGCCCACTCATTGGCGACGGCAGTGGCACAGGGCCCCTCTAATAGTACGTCGGTGTGTGGTGGTGTGTCTGTCGGCGGGTGGGGGTGGCGTCAGAGACACTTTTGCGTACTATGAGGGGCCCTATGCCAGTGCCGTCGCCCATGAGTATGCCCCTAAACCAGCTCAAGGAACCTGCACTTTCATCTGCACCTTCCTCTTTGTCACCATGTAAGGTGGTATAGTATGCGGGAAGGGGAACCTGAGTTTCCTCTGGGTCAGATTCTGGCTGTGTAGAGTGTGAGGGGTATGTAGTGGTCTGGGTCAATGTACCAGCAGAATCATCTAGCAGTGGCTGGGCATCAGTGCACTTGTGGCGTCCCCAGGAGTACGGTCGCCACAGTGGCATTACCTTCCTCCTAGGGAGTGTGATGTCATGCTTGGGAGCAACGAAGGATCTCTCTAGCAGTTAAACCAACACACAACACATTTCCCACTCCACGCCAGCAGGGAGACCTCTGAACATGACTGCTGAGGAGCTGCTCTCTGTGGTCGGGAGGAGGTAAGTTAGGCCATTCTGTGCAGGGAAGGGGAAGTGTGTGGACGTGAGAAGGGGAGCTGGAGGATGAGTAGAGTTAAGGCTCACTCCTAGCTGGAGCGCATGGTCTGGATTCCGGTCTCCGAGTTTGTAGGGACACTGATGTTCCTGCAGCAGAATCCGGAAGAAGTAGCAGCTGTAAATGCTCTGTACCCAACTGAGGCTCGGAGGCCCCAGCATTGACGTGTGTGATCCAGAAGGAAAAGGCTACGGCTGCCAGCCATACGAGAAAGTTCCAAAAGAGAGTCAACAGGGGGAACTTCATTGAACTCAGCACTGCGAGTACCTCAGATAAGCGCTAGAACAAAGGCCACACTACCTATCTGCAGAGAGAGAAATCCAAATTTGCTTCCAGGCTGACCAACTCTTTCTCCATCTGTACTCTGGGTCCTGAACAGCACCTACCAAGTACAGGTAAAGGAACTGCACGACTGTGTCTGTCATCTTTCTCCTGCGCCTGGCGCACGGCACAGCTACATCCTGCACTGCACACCATCTCCCAATTCTTTCATCTGCCCTGCGACTACGGCCCTACCTGTGCAGGTCTTCTACATCTTAGCTGCACCACAACATCTGTCCCACAGAAGCGACACTGCAGCGCTGGTCAATCTAATCAGAAACCAGAGGTGGCGTCACATATCATTCACCTATAAACGTAATTCACCCCTTTGCATGGACGCCCAGGGCCATGGAACGGGTCACCACCACCGTGACACATCCCTGTGAAACACCGGTCCGGTACCGATTAACCCCACTGCCCTGGCTGGCCACCCACACTCCATGTCAGATTCATCTTGGACTGGGGAATTCACAATTTGACTTGATAACCCAGGCATGGTATGATAGAAAAAGCTACATGGACTAATGTGAAGTGTGGCCTGCTGCCTCATTCAGTTTGGGTGGGGGTGCAGGACACAAGGAAAGGGGTTCTTGCCTGACCAGGAGCCAGCACTTGACCACTCAGTGCTTGCATTTTTTGAAACTTCAGAAGAGGCAGGCATATTTGATGGAGTCTGTTTCGGCAATGTAAGCCAAAACCAGTTCCTCATGCTCCGCCTTTAAAAGCGGTTAACCTACTCCCAGAAAAAGTATCATTCCAGGCGTTCCGGAGCCAGACCATGACGCAGGCTCAACACCTCCTGCCTTAGCTGCTATTGTGCTTTTGTCAATACCAGCAGATGCACCACCACCATCATCACCAGCTGGCCCCCCGCGCCCACGTCCGAGGCCTCTTCCACCAAACTTCAAAATTTTGCACAAAATAGACACAAAATAACATCAGATATATGGCACTGTATCAGAAATGTACAGCTCTATTCAGTCAAAGGATAATTGTAAATCTCCATATATATTCCATCAGTCACACAGAGACGCTCACAGGCTCAGTATGGATTAGACAAGAATATAAAAAGTAGACAAAGTGTACAGTATCATCAGATAGCAGGTATATATAGCATAGTTTAAACATTAGCAATGTACGTCTATATATCAGGAGTAGTGTTGAGCCACTACGCTAGTGTTTTGGTTCGTCACACAGGAGGCAAGTTCGTCGAATGTTCGTCGAACCCCATTGAAAACAATGACAGGCAAACACAAATACATACAAACACATAGGAAACAATTACAAAACACCTTAAAAGGTGTCCCAAAGCAGAGAAAATGCTAAGAAGACAAAAATTACATATGGAAAAGGGCAACTACATTTAGAAAAGAGGTGGAGGAGTAAAAGGAGGAGGTGGAGGAGACACAGATATAGGCTTGTCATTCCCTTATGAAGTCAAGAAAGGCTGGAATAAAAATGTAAAATACCAACCAAAAAAAAAAAATTCTGAAATCGAACACGATCATATACCGTCGGACTTCCCACCAATAAATTATGCCAACTGGCGATCGGGCGGCGTTATTCCCACGAACCTCCAAACAGCGTCCATGAAGGCAAAGTGTTTGCTTTCCGGGGGCAGTATGATTGCAAAGCTGAACCTTAAAGGAATGTCCAAAAGGGCACCACCAGGAGTGGAGCCTGCGGCTTAATTGGACTCCACCCGGGAAACCACAACCATGCCACCTCAAGAAAAGATGCACATATAGAAAGCTTTGTCGATGTGTGTGTGGTTTGGTATGTCCGTTTGTAGTTGTGCTAGCAATTTGTCAGCTTTATTCCATTAACGAACGAGACTCCGGCATGCCCCCGCGGTACGCATCGAGCTTACTAGAGAGATACGCGAGGCTCTGGCACTATCATGGTCTATCATGGCGTTACATGTCCGGGGCTGCATGCGCGCTACACTGAAAGGACCAGATTTTGTCGCTTACAGGTGCAGATAACCAGCAGAACACCGTTAGTGATGGGGATCTGTGATTCCAATTATTCCCCGCGAACGATGATTTCCCAGTAAGTGCAGGTCAACCGCAATTCCTGAATTAGGCCTAATCGGCATTCCTGAAAAAATGCAAAAAATTACGCGTCCAAACCACAGTTGCTGTAGCTTGCTTAACAGCTCGGCAGCCGTTCTCAGGCCCAGTATGGATTCGACAAGATTCTAGAAAGTTGATAAAGGGTACAGTTTCACCGGGTAACACGTATATATGTAGCATAGTTTACACATTAAGAACCTATGTCTATATATCAGGAGGCAGGCTCAGACGGTCTCAGGCCCAGTATGGATTAGACATGATTGGACAAAGGTGAGAAAGGGTACCGTATCACTGGATAACAGGTATGTATAGCATAGTTTACACATTAAAAACCTATGTCTATATAAAAGGAGGCAGGCTCAGATGGTCTCAGGCCCTGTATGGATTAGACGTGATTGGACAAAGATGAGAAAGGTTAACGTTTCACCGGATTACAGGTATGTATAGCATAGTTTACACATTAAAAACCTATGTCTATAGATCAGGAGGCAGGCTCAGATGGTCTCAGGCCCAGTATGGATTTGACCAGCTTGTACAAAGTTGAGAAAGGGTACATTATCACTGGATAGCAGGTATATATAGCATAGTTTAAATATTTAAAATCTCCATGTTCTCAGTATGGATTAGACAACAATCTGAAAAGTAGAAAAAAGGAAATGTATTTGAAGAGTACACCACTATACACTTTTGGTGGTATTTTTAAATCTTCATATATATTTCTGTCTCAGTAAGACAGTCCAGACTCTCCGCAATAGGAAATGAGATGCATACAATTACTGACATGAATTCTAGTGATAGCAGAAATCTAGGAATTCCTATTCACGGGGTAAACTTCCGTCACAATTCTCAGAGGCGATGCAGACCCTCAATTAATTAGTGTGTGGAGACAGCGAAAACCTTTCTTTGTGAAGAAAGTGTTGCTGTATCGTTGATCCCATCACCATTACTCATATCCATATAATTTTGATCACAGGGAGAGATGTAAACATGGTGCTCACTGCCTATCATGCTTTGTCACGTAACTTTGGAGTGCAAAAGGCAGAAGCCACAGGCCGTAGGCGATTCATTTGGATTGGCATGAGAGGGCACATTTAAAAATGTGCACTGGAATGTCACACGTCTGTGGGTAGTAAAACTGTGAAAGCTGATGAGAAACCACCACTGCATCTCATTGTGAGTCGACGTCCATAAGAAATGGAAGCCATTGATCATCTGAAGCTAGATCCCGGCCAGCGGGACAGGGCATACCTACGTCTTAACCATCATCTTCTATCAGTTCACCAAATTTGTAGTGGCAGTCCCAGTGAAGGATTTGACAGCCCAGACTACACAGCGGAGGAGCAGGGAGAGGTAAACATTGCAAATGCTGGGACCCTGCCCAAGCAAGGGGGGCCCACTCGTGGACGTCGGTACTGGCACTGGGCCCCTCATAGTACAGCGGTGTGTCTGACGGCGGGTGTGCACCCCCACCATCAGAGACACTTGATTGCACTATGAGGGACCCTGTGTCAGTGCCCACGCCCAAGAGTCGGCCCACCCACCTGTCCAGGGCAACGGCACTCGCACGGTTGCGTGCGCTAGGTGGTGACCCCGGCCATGGGGGGAGGAGGCAGCCCAGTTAGGGAGGTTTACAAAATGGCATATGTTGATGTGGGACATTCACCTGCTGCTAAAGGCGAAATTGGTCTAGTCCCAGGAAGAGGCGGACCAAAGAAAGCCATTTTTCTGTCAACCTATGTGTCATCAGGGTAAGGTGTGACAAAATCCTTGGAAACCCATGCATGGTTCATTTTAATGAAGGTTAGATCATCCACATTTTGGGTCGACAGACGGGTCCTTTTTACTGTCAGGATTGATCCAGCAGCACTGAAGACTCTTTCCGATAGCACACTGGCAGCTGGGCAAGCGAGCTCCTGTAAGGCATATTGTGCCCATTCAGGTCAGGTGTCCAGTTTAGCTGCCCAATAGTCAAATGGGAATGACCTGTGAGGGAGAACATCGATATGGGAGGAAAAGTAGTTTGTAACCATAGTTGACAAGTGCTGTCTCCTTTCACTTTCAATTGATGCAGTATTACCAGTCGTGTGAGCGGGACTTGAAAAATCAGTCCACAACATGGTCATGAAACCCCTGTCTCCAATGCCACTTCTGATGTGTGCACCACCAACACCTCTTCCAAGTTGCCCCCCGGCCCCTACGGCTCGTGTGACAACCATCACCGCTGCTGTGTGCTGGGAATGCCTCAACCAACCGGTTTACCAGAGTTGCTTGTTTGTTAGCCAATATTAGGTCAAGGTTCTCCTGTGGCATGATGTTTTGGAATTTGCCTTTATAGCGTGGATCCAGGATGCTGGCCAACCAGTAGTCATCATCGTTAATCATTTTGGCAATGCGGGGGTCCCTTTTTAGGATCTGCAAGGCATAATCTGACATGTGGGCCAATGCTCCCGATGACAATGATGCACTGCGAGTGCTGGGTGGAGGAGCACTTTCTGGCAAATCCACATCCCTCCAGTCTCGCACAAACCCAGTACCAGACCTTGCCACGCCAACATTTTCTCTTGCCCCACGAGAAGCATCCTCCTCCCCTAAATAATCATCCTCATAATCATCCTCCTCCTCCTCTTCTTCCTCCACCTCGTCCACGACAGTTCCCTGAACAGACAATGACTGACTGTCATCAAGGCTTCCCTCCTCCTCTACCTCATCATCCACGGCTGCAGACGCCTGCTCCTTAATGTGTGTCAAAGTTTGCATGAGCAGATGCATAAGTGGATGCTCATGCTTATGATGGCGCCGTCTGCGCTTACCAGCCGTGTGCATTCCTCAAAATATTGAAGGATTTTACAGAGGTCTTTCAACTTCGACCACTGCACACTTGTCACCTCCATGTCTGCCCTCATAGTGCCTGCCCGTGTATCCTCCCACAAATGCATTACGGCCTGCCTCTGTTTGCACAGCCGCTCAACCATGTGCAGGGTGGAGTTCCACCTTGTTGCAACGTCGATAATTAGGCGATGCTTGGGAAGGTGGCGCAATCGCTGCAGCTTCTGCATACGACTGGAGTGTACCGGCGACCGGCGGATGTATGAGCACAGTCTTCGAACCTTATGGAGCAGGCCTGTTAACTCCGGATAATTAGTGAGGAAGCACTGCACCACCAGGTTCAAGGTGTGAGCCAAGCAAGGTATGTGTCTGAGTTTTGAAAGGGCTATGGCTGCCACAAAATTCCGGCCGTTATTACTAACTACCTTGCCTGCCTCAAGATGTAGACTGCCCAGCCATGACTCAGTTTGTCGCTGAAAGTAGTCGGCCAGTACCTCCGCCGTGTGACTGTCGCCCAAACACATCATCTGCAACACAGCCTGCTGATGCTTTCCACTAGCTGATCGATAGTGGGACACATCGTGTGCACCACTGTCAGATGCGGATGCAGTGCTCGTGCGACTGCGCTCTGTGGACGAGCTTTCGCTTCTGGAGGAGAAGGGTTGAACGCCTAAAGCCAACTGTTTCCTATACTATGGGCTAGGCAGCAATGTGCCATCACAGCTGTCCCCTGTGGACCCTGCATCCACCACATTAACCCAGTGCGCAGTGATGGACACATAAAGGCCCTGGCCATGCCTACTGGACCATGCATCAGTTGTGAGGTGTACCTTTCCACGCACTGATTGCTTGAGTGCATGGACAATGCGGTCTTTCACATGATGGTGGAGGGCTGGGATGGCTTTGCGAGGAAAGAAGTGGCGACTGGTGTGAAGGGTTAATACTAAAATCAGAGCTGAAGTTTCGTTTTATCCATTCTCTGAAGGTTTCGTTTCTTCATTTTTGTTGCTGTAAGATAAATTTTTATAATTGGCATGGGCTGTCATGAAACCAGACTGTTCTCATCAGGTGCAAAGATAAGGGAGGCGGGAGTGTAAAACTCTGAAGAATATGCCATTATACTACTCTCTATTTGGATATGGACATATATGTAGTTTCCGGTTTTCTTGCAATATTATTGGCTTACAAAGTGAAATGATGCTATTGGTACTTGAGAACCTTGCATAATTAAGCAAAATGTTATAAAAGAAGTGACTAAAATAAAGGGGCTTAGTGATCTGCCTCGATCCTCCCGTACAGAGACCCCAGTCTCTGTGTGGTCATTTGAGTTAGCAACACTCTGTGGATTAATTTGGAAATCACTGGCTCAACCGTGAAGGGTTAATTTAGCCCTCCCTAAATAGCTACCTCGACACTGGGTAGGTCATAGCGTGGTACTGCGTAGGCCATGAGTTCGTGGAAAGCTGCGCTTTCAACCTACCGATAGGGCATCATCTCTAACCAGATTAGTTTGGCAATGTGGGCGTTCAAACCCAGTGTACGTGGATGAGAGGATGAGTACTTTCTTGTCCTACTCATAGTCTCTGGTAGGGTGAGCTGGACTTGAGAGCTGCATATGGTGGAACTAGCGGTGGATGTGGCGGACTGAGAGAGGGTTGATGATGGTGATGGAGTTGGTGTTCTTTCTGATGGCCTAGATTCAGTCTTTCATTGCAATAACAGTGTGATTCCCTGACTGATTTGCCCTTGCGACGACAACTCAACATTTGCTGCTGGTGGTGTGCTGACGGTGGACTTACAGTGGGGGAAACAATGTAGCGTTGCTGACTACCTTCTTTAGGAGCAGTAGCACATGTGGTACGTGAGTTTTGGTAGTCCGTCCATGCTTGCAAGTGCATGGTGGTTAAATGTCTTAGCATGCAACTGGTATTCAAATTTCTCAGATTTTTCCCTCGGCTAAAGGTCTTTCCGCACTTCTTACAGATAACCTTTGCCTGATCATTAGGATTTTGTTCAAAAAAGTGCTACACTGCACTCTTCCTACTATGGAAAACATTTTGAGGCCTTGCACACTGTGCTATTTTGACCGTCTGGCCAAGCTGTCCTGCAACTCTTTTGGTTCTTGTAACCCATTTTTGGACTGCTCCAGGCCTGCCAGATAACAGCTGTTGCGATGCCCACTGCGGATGCTCCTCCTCTTCTTCTGAGCTATTGGCAGCGGCACCCTCTACCACCAATGGATGCCAATCTGGGTCAACAACTGGGTCATCCATCACCTCCTCTTCAATGTCATGTGCACCTTCCTCTGTGTCACTGTGTATGGTGGTATAGTGTGCGGGAAGGGGCACCTGAGTTTCATCTGGGTCAGATTCTGGCTCAGTACACTGCGAGGACAATGTCGTGCTCTGAGTGAATGTACCAGCAGAATCATCTATCAGTGGCTGTGCATCAGTGCACTCCATGTCAGATTCATCTTTGCCTGGGTAATTCACGATTTGACTTGATAACCCAGGCATGGTATGTGAAAACAGCTCCATGGAGTAATCTGTAGTGTGGCCTGCCACATCCTTCAATTTTGGTTGTGGTGACGGACACAAGGAAAGGTGTGGTTCATGAACATGAGCCTCCAATGATGACTCAGTGCTTTTATTTTTTAAAACTTCAGAAGAGGAGGCGATAGAGCTGGAGGCTGAGTCAGCAATGTAAGCCAAAACTTGTTCTTGAAGCTCCAGCTTTAAAAGTGGTTTACCTACTCCCAGAAAAGGGAGCCTTCGAGGCCTTGTGCAGCCAGACGATGATGCAGGCTCAACACCTCCTGCATTAGGTGCTATTTTGCTTTTGCCACTACCAGCAGATCCACCACCAACACAAACACCATCATTACCAGCTGCCAACCCCCGCCCACTTCCACAGACTCTTCCACCACACTTCCTCATTTTTGGGGAAAATGTACCCAAAAAACCACCAACTATATGGTACTGTAAAACAAGGTACAAGGTGTATATAGTAGTGGGGAGAATTGGAATCTCTGTAGACTTCAGGACACAGTTGGATTCTGTCAGGCCCTGTTTATTTTACACTGCAATGTGACAGGCAGATTCTGGATGTGTAATAAAGGTGGATAGAGGACTGTGGAGAATTGGAATCTCTCTACACTTCAGGACACAGTTGGATTCTGTCAGGCCCTGTGTCTATAACACCGCAATGTGACCGGCAGAAATTGCCTAGTGTATGACAAACTACAAGGTGTACATAGAATTGGGCAGAATTGGAATCTCCCTAGAGTGTAGGTCTGTAAGAACGGACAAACTCCTCGGCTTTTCCTTACAGAGTCACACACTTAGATAGCTTCAATTTGGCCGTGATAACAGCCGTTACACAGTACTGAGAGAGGAGCGTGCACGTACACCGCTGTATGGTGTATGTAAAATTGTCAAGCTCCGTGTTTTTGTATACGGACTAACACATGCTGTGTGTCTCTAGTTTTGAATGTAATCAAACAGCAAATATAATAAACTGTTTGAAAAACAGACAAAACTATGAGGTGTAGGTCTGTAAGAACGGACAAACATCTCGACTTTTCCTTACAGAGTCACACACGTAGATAGCTTCAATTTGGCCGTGATAACAGCCGTTACACGGTACTGAGAGAGGAGCGTGCACGTACACCGCTGTATGGTGTATGTAAAATTGTCAAGCTCTGTGTTTTTTGTATACGGAGTGACACACGCTGTCTCTCTCTAGTTTTGAATGTAATCAAACAGCAAATATACTAAACTGTTTGAAAAATGGACAAAACTATAAGGTGTAGATCTGTAAGAACGGACAAACTCCTCAACTTTTCCTTACAGAGTCACACACGTAGATAGCTTCAATTTGGCCGTGATAACAGCCGTTACACGGTACTGTGAGAGGAGCGTGCACGTACACCGCTGTACGGTGTATGTAAAATTGTCAAGCTCCGTGTTTTTGTATACGGACTGACACACGCTGTCTCTCTCTAGTTTTGAATGTAATCAAACCGCAAATATAATAAACTGAAAAACAGACAAAACTATAAGGTGTAGGTCTGTAAGAACGGACAAACTCCTCGACTTTTCCTTACAGAGTCACACATGTAGATAGCTTCAATTTGGCCGTGATAACAGCCATTACACGGTACTGTGTGAGGAGCGTACACCGCTGTACGGTGTGTGAAAAAATGAACGCTCACTACCTCACCAGGACAAAACAATACAATTTGGATTGCTTTTAAAAAAGCAGTTTGAACACCAGTGTGCCCACAGCAATGCAGCTAGCCTTAAAAGGCAGGCTAATCACCACCAGCGCTACTGCACAAAAGCAAAAATCTTCACCTTTCACTGCACAGTAAGTACAGTGAAAAACACTAGCAGCAGAAGCAGTTTTTTTTTCTTTTTGCCTTCCTAACGCTCTCCCTACAGAATCAGCAGCTGCAGCAGCTCTCCCTATTCTGAGATCAGCATGAGTAACATGGCGGTCAGCGTCCCTGCCCTTTTATACCCCCTGTGATGACACACAAAGCAAGCCAATCACTTGCATGCCCTTCTCCTAGATGGTGGTGACTGCTGCCTATGTCATCACGTTGCCCACAGTGTCCGTTCTTCCTGATTGGCTGAAAAAGGGCGCTAAAGCATCTTTTGAAATGTGACTTTAGCACTAAAGTCGCCGACCTCGTGGCCGACCTCACGCTAAGGTCGGGTTTCGTTTCATGAAACCCAACTTTGGCAAAAGTCGGCGACTTTTGAATTTTTTCGACCCGTTTCGCTCAACTCTAATTTCAAGATCTCCTTCTCTACTCCCCCCTTATCTCTTCTTCCCACAACCGCATACAAGACTTCTCCCGTGCTACCCCATACTCTGGAACTCTCTGCCGCAACACATCAGACTCTCACCATCAACGGAAACCTTCAAGAAGAACCTGAAGACCCACCTGTTCCGACAAGCCTACAGCCTGCAATGATCCTCCGTCTACTGAACCACCGCACGACCTGCTCTACCCTCTCCTACTGTATCCTCACCCATCCCTGTAGACTGTGAGCCCTCGCGGGCAGGGTCCCCTCTCCTTTTGTACTTGTGTGTCCCTAGTCTTACACATGTTTATTATACTTGTCTATATTTCCCCTTTTCACATGTAAAGCGCCATGGAATAAATGGCGCTATATAAATGAATAATAATAATAATAATAATTTTCAGATTTATATTTTTAAAATATTTTAAAAAACATGTATCATTTTCTTTACTTTTCCCAAATACTAATTACTTTGTGTTGATATAATGAATGAAATAGAATTAAGTTTAACATCTCGACTTTTCCTTACAGAGTCACACACGTAGATAGCTTCAATTTGGCCGTGATAACAGCCGTTACACGGTACTGAGAGAGGAGCGTGCACGTACACCGCTGTATGGTGTATGTAAAATTGTCAAGCTCTGTGTTTTTTGTATACGGAGTGACACACGCTGTCTCTCTCTAGTTTTGAATGTAATCAAACAGCAAATATACTAAACTGTTTGAAAAATGGACAAAACTATAAGGTGTAGATCTGTAAGAACGGACAAACTCCTCAACTTTTCCTTACAGAGTCACACACGTAGATAGCTTCAATTTGGCCCTGATAACAGCCGTTACACGGTACTGTGAGAGGAGCGTGCACGTACACCGCTGTACGGTGTATGTAAAATTGTCAAGCTCCGTGTTTTTGTATACGGACTGACACACGCTGTCTCTCTCTAGTTTTGAATGTAATCAAACCGCAAATATAATAAACTGAAAAACAGACAAAACTATAAGGTGTAGGTCTGTAAGAACGGACAAACTCCTCGACTTTTCCTTACAGAGTCACACATGTAGATAGCTTCAATTTGGCCGTGATAACAGCCGTTACACGGTACTGTGTGAGGAGCGTACACCGCTGTATGGTGTGTGAAAAAATGAACGCTCACTACCTCACCAGGACAAAACAATACAATTTGGATTGCTTTTAAAAAAGCAGTTTGAACACCAGTGTGCCCACAGCAATGCAGCTAGCCTTAAAAGGCAGGCTAATCACCACCAGCGCTACTGCACAAAAGCAAAAATCTTCACCTTTCACTGCACAGTAAGTACAGTGAAAAGCACTAGCAGCAGAAGCAGTTTTTTTTTCTTTTTGCCTTCCTAACGCTCTCCCTACAGAATCAGCAGCTGCAGCAGCTCTCCCTATTCTGAGATCAGCATGAGTAACATGGCGGTCAGCGTCCCTGCCCTTTTATACCCCCTGTGATGACACACAAAGCAAGCCAATCACTTGCATGCCCTTCTCCTAGATGGTGGTGACTGCTGCCTATGTCATCACGTTGCCCACAGTGTCCGTTCTTCCTGATTGGCTGAAAAAGGGCGCTAAAGCATCTTTTGAAATGCGACTTTAGCACTAAAGTCGCCGACCTCGTGGCCGACCTCACGCTAAGGTCGGGTTTCGTTTCATGAAACCCAACTTTGGCAAAAGTCGGCGACTTTTGAATTTTTTCGACCCGTTTCGCTCAACTCTAATTTCAAGATCTCCTTCTCTACTCCCCCCTTATCTCTTCTTCCCACAACCGCATACAAGACTTCTCCCGTGCTACCCCATACTCTGGAACTCTCTGCCGCAACACATCAGACTCTCACCATCAACGGAAACCTTCAAGAAGAACCTGAAGACCCACCTGTTCCGACAAGCCTACAGCCTGCAATGATCCTCCGTCTACTGAACCACCGCACGACCTGCTCTACCCTCTCCTACTGTATCCTCACCCATCCCTGTAGACTGTGAGCCCTCGCGGGCAGGGTCCCCTCTCCTTTTGTACTTGTGTGTCCCTAGTCTTACACATGTTTATTATACTTGTCTATATTTCCCCTTTTCACATGTAAAGCGCCATGGAATAAATGGCGCTATATAAATGAATAATAATAATAACAATTTTCAGATTTATATTTTTAAAATATTTTAAAAAACATGTATCATTTTCTTTACTTTTCCCAAATACTAATTACTTTGTGTTGATATAATGAATGAAATACAATTAAGTTTGTGGTTGTATTGTAAAAAACTAAAAAGTTCACAGGGTATGAATGCAGTACTTTTTCATGGAAACTGTACATGGTATTCTAACAACTAGTAGTACACTGAGTTGTTATAGTAAACAGTTTATAACAATGGATGTAGAGAAAATAGGTACTCAGTAGAACAAAGTAGGAAAGAATTATTGAAGAACAGAGTATGTTCTGGTGTTGCAGGCCAAGTTCCATTATTTATCTAGTGAAGATGGTAGGGGTTTAGATTTGGGTGGAGAATTGGAAGCAATGGGGATGTTTCATCTTTTCAGTCGGGCCAGTCTTTGTTTGGGGTTATTTGCAGTGTAAATTTTACCATTGCTCTTGATAAGAAGCTTTGTTGGATACCCCTTATTTAGGATAATGCATGTTGATGTAAAGTGGTTTTTATTGAAGCAAATTTCTTTCGTGTACGTAGTGTAGATGCAGAAAGGTGTGTAAAGAATTTCTTACAGAGATAAGGTATAAGCAAAGATTGCTTCTTATGCACTCTTTCCATCAAACTTTACTTCGTAAATGTCACGTGGGGCTTAGTCCCACTAAGGCTGTAATACCCGGGGGCCCAGTGATGTCCCTATAACTAGGGGAAACCCTGTCTGACCCTCAACCCAGGGTTTTTGCTGATGGTGCAAATGCCTGTGCCTCCAACCTTTCCTTGTCTCCTGCTCAGCCCTGCACTTAACCCTCCACCCTCCACCCAGTGAGGAGACACACCACCAAAGCCCCCACACAAATAAAGACAGACAGGGAGAACTTAAACTGCACTGCGCCGCACACACACAGGAATATACAGTAATGTGAATAGGGCACAACAAAACACAAATATGGGAAGGAGAAAGGATAACACCGGATCATACGACACCAGATACGAATCTCTCTCTCTGCAACACCTCCACTCCAGACCAGAACCACTTGGTATGAAACACAAGCTATAATAGGCCAGCATGACTATTTAAAGACCGTGGGCGTGACTAACCATCCAACCTGGTCTCCAGCAGGATTAACCCTCGAGAGCCTGAAGATCAGGCCGGAGCCACTGAGGCTATAGTGGCTGGAGGTGGAACTACCTCTGCCTGCCGGACGCTGTGGTGTGAACAGCGTCCGACATGACATTACCCCGTCTTCTACGAGGGACCTCCGGACCCTCAAGACTCATAGGACCCGGCTTGTCCGGATGACGACGGTGAAAAGAACTGACCAGCCGATCCGCATGTATGTCTGAGGCTGGAACCCAAGACCTCTCCTCCGGACCCTACCCCCGCAAGTGCACCAAATACTGAAGAGTACGGCGTACTACTCGAGAGTCCACTACCTTGGTGACCTCAAATTCTAAATCGCCATCCACCATGACTGGAGGTGGCATCGGCGTCACGTCCACAGAGCCTACCACCTTTTTCAATAAAGCTCTGTGAAACACGTTGTGCATCTTGTACACCGCAGGAAGTTCCAACCGATACGCCACTGGGTTAATGATGGCAGAAATCCTAAAAGGCCCAATAAACCTTGGACCCAGTTTTAAAGATGGAATTTTGAGTCTTATGTTCTTCGTAGCTAACCACACCCATTCACCCACACACAGGTCCGGACCTGGCACACGTCTACTGTCAGCCACCCGTTTGTACCTGGCACTCATGCTCAACAAACGCTGTTTCACCCGCCTCCAGACTGATGACAATTGGGCTCCTAGCTGATCCTCCTCCGGGACACCTCCCGAGTCACCCTGACGTAAGGTACAAAACTGAGGATGTTGACCGTACACACAAAAGAATGGAGACTCTCCCGATGACTCTTGGCGGTGATTATTTAACGCGAATTCGGCCAGAGGAAGGAAAGTAGACCACTCCTCCTGGTTGTCGGACACAAAGCATCGTAAATATTGTTCTAGATTTTGGTTCATGCGCTCAGTTTGTCCATTAGACTGTGGATGAAACGCCGATGAATGTGACAACTTGATCCCCAAACGTGAGCAAAAAGCTTTCCAAAACCTCGCCACAAATTGCGTACCCCTATCAGATACTATGTCCGACGGTACTCCGTGGAGTCTGACCACCTCCTTCACAAATACCTGAGCCAACGTCTTAGCATTGGGCAAAGAAGACAACGCCACAAAATGCGCCATCTTTGAAAAACAGTCAACCACCACCAGGATGACCGTGTTCCCCGCCGAGGCTGGCAAGTCAGTGATGAAATCCATGGAGATTTCTGTCCATGGCCTATTGGGTACCCCCAGAGGCTGTAGCATGCCAGCAGGACGGGTACCTAGCGCACGTGATGCAAGCTGCCACGTATGAGACCACGTCCTGCCGGATTTTGGGCCACCAGAAACGACGCGATACCAGCTCTAAGGTGCCCCTCACCCCTGGATGACCAGCCAGTACCGAGTCGTGGTGTTCCTTCAACACCTTAAGCCAAAGATGCAGGGGTACAAATGATTTGTTGGCGGGAAGTCCTGGTGGTACCTCCTCTTGGGCCTCGGCAATCTCCGCCTCTACCTCCGTCGTGAGAGCCGAGACCACTACCCCTTTCTGGAGGATGGGTACCGGCTCTTCCCGAGGTTCTCCCCCCGGAAAACATCTAGACAAAGCATCCGCCTTGGTGTTTTTAGCCCCGGGACGGTAAGTCACCAGAAAATTGAAATGAGTAAAAAACAATGCCCAGCGAGCCTGCCTAGGAGACAGACGCTTGGCCGACTCCAGATAGAGCAGATTCTTATGGTCGGTGATGACTGTGACCTGGTGAGCTGCCCCCTCCAAGAAGTGTCGCCATTCCTCAAAAGCCAGTTTGATGGCCAACAACTCCCTGTTGCCGATATCATAATTCCGTTCGGCCGGCGACAGCTTCTTGGAGAAGCAGGCGCATGGATGCATCTCGCTCAAGGACGAGCCTTGAGACAGTACTGCCCCCACTCCCACCTCCGACGCATCAACCTCCACCACAAAAGGTTTAGACACGTCTGGTTGCACCAGAATGGGGGCTGAAGCAAAACTATTCTTCAGACGCTCAAAGGCACGTATAGCCACCTCAGGCCAGTTCGCCAGATCGGCACCCTTTTTTGTCATGTCCGTGAGCGGTTTGGCGATAGTCGAAAAGTGTTTTATAAACTTCCTATAATAATTTGCAAACCCAAGGAACCGCTGGAGTGCTTTCAGACTCTCCGGACTCTCCCACTGCAGCACCGCTTGCACCTTAGCGGTGTCCATTTTAAACCCGGCTGCGTACACAATATATCCCAAAAAGGGCAACTCCTGGACAAAAAATAAACATTTTTCCAGCTTAGCATAGAGCTGGTTCTCCCGGAGCAACTGTAACACCTGCCTGACATGCTCCAAATGAGTGTCCCGATCGCTGGAATAAATGAGGCTATCATCCAGGTATACAATCACAAATCTCCCCAGGACATGAGCAAATACATCATTAATAAAATGTTGGAAAACGGCAGGCGCAGTGGTCAACCCAAACGGCATAACCAGACTCTCAAAATGACCCTCAGGAGTGTTAAACGCCGTCTTCCACTCATCCCCCTGACGGACCCTTATGAGGTTATACGCCCCCCTGAGGTCCAGCTTGGAAAACCATTTCACCCCCGCTACCTGGTTGAACAAATCCGGGATTAACGGCATAGGGTAAGGATCACGGATAGTAATCTGGTTTAACTCTCGGAAATCCAGACAAGGGCGTAACCCCCCATCTTTCTTCTTAATGAAGAAAAACCCTGCGGCTACAGGCGAGGACGAAGGCCGGATGTGTCCTTTGCTCAGACTCTCCGCGATGTAGTCTTTCAGAGCTTGTCTCTCAGGACCAGAAATATTAAACATCCTGGCCTTAGGTAATTTGGCCCCGGGTTTTAACCTGATCGCACAGTAATAGGCTCTATGTGGAGGCAGATCTGAGCAACCCTTCTCAGAGAAAACATCTGCGAAATCCTGCAAAGCCTCCGGCAGGCTAGGCGTCACGGCGGACACACATGTGGCCAAGCAATTGTCTTGGCAAAAACCACTCCATTGTACTATGTCCTGAGTTTTCCAATCAATTACCGGGTTGTGTCTGGACAACCATGGAAAACCCAGGACCATTTGTGCTGGGAGATTACGGAGGACCCTACATGTAACCGACTCAGAATGTAGGACCCCAATGTGGAGTTTCACCTCTGCCACAAACTCCGTAATCTCCCCTTGAGGGAGGGGAACAGCATTAATGGTCACCACCTGTATGGGGTGAGGAAGTTTTTCAATCTTAAACCCGGCGGTGTGTGCAAACTCCTCATCTATGAGATTGGTGGCGGAACCGCTATCCACAAACACTGATATTGGTAGCTCTCTGCCCGCGATAATAACCTTGGCAGGGAGCATACATTGAGATACCATCATGGAGGATATGCATACGCTCAGTTGGGTCTCCTCCATACCCTCTGAGCTTAACAGTTTTCCGCCGATGTGACCCTCTTAGGTAGTGCCGGGCAAACGTTAATATAATGACCTCTTTTACCACAGTAGAAACATGCTCCGGGCTTCCGGAATCCCGGAGCGCGACGCTTAACCTGTGCCACGCCAGCAATCTGCATAGGTTCAGGGGACTCATCTACTTCAACCACACTTGCACCTCTGCTTTCCCCCAGAGGTAGCGTCTCCTGTGCCCCCTGACGAAAACGGCGATCAATACGTATCACCAAACTCATGGCAGACTCCAATGATGCCGGAGACTCATACATCAGGAGGGCTTGTTTAACCCTCCCTGACACCCCATGCATAAACTGGCTCCGCAGCGCTGGGTCATTTCACTGTGTGTCTACGGCCCAGCGGCGAAATTCCAAACAATAGTCCTCTGCCAAGGGCTCCCCCTGGCGGAGGGCGCGGATTTTAGATTCCGTTAGAGCCAGTCGGTCAGGATCATCGTAAATGAGTCCGAGGGCAGAAAAAACATTATCAACAGAAAGAAATGTAGCAGAGTCAGCTGGTAAGGAAAATGCCCATGCTTGGGGGTCACCACTCAGTAATGACAACACCAGCCCTACCCGCTGGGCCTCATTACCTGAGGAGATTGGCCGCATGCGGAAGTATAACTTGCAGGCTTCCCGAAATACTACAAATTTGCTGCGATCCCCTGAAAAACGTTCTGGCAGCGGAAACTTCGGCTCCGCACCGATACCTGCAGATGCCGTTTGCACCTTCGCTACTACCAGGCCCTGCTGCTGAACTGCCCCTTTCAACTCGGAGACCTGTAAGGACAGCGCCGCCAACTGGCGGGTTATGGAATCTAATGGATCCATGGACTCCTGAAAAAATGTGGGCCGATTATAATGTCACGTGGGGCTTAGTCCCACTAAGGCTGTAATACCCGGGGGCCCTGTGATGTCCCTATAACTAGGGGAAACCCTGTCTGACCCTCAACCCAGGGTTTTTGCTGATGGTGCAAATGCCTGAGCCTCCAACCTTTCCTTGTCTCCTGCTCAGCCCTGCACTTAACCCTCCACCCTCCACCCAGTGAGGAGACACACCACCAAAGCCCCCACACAAATAAAGACAGACAGGGAGAACTTAAACTGCACTGCGCCGCACACACACAGGAATATACAGTAATGTGAACAGGGCACAACTAAACACAAATATGGGAAGGAGAAAGGATAACACCGGATCATACGACACCAGATACGAATCTCTCTCTCTGCAACGCCTCCACTCCAGACCAGAACCACTTGGTATGAAACACAAGCTATAATCGGCGACGCCCATAGGCCAGCATGACTATTTAAAGACCGTGGGCGTGACTAACCATCCAACCTGGTCTCCAGCAGGATTAACCCCCGAGAGCCTGAAGATCAGGCCGGCGCCACTGAGGCTATAGTGGCTGGAGGTGGAACTACCTCTGCCTGCCGGACGCTGTGGTGTGAACAGCGTCCGACATGACAGTAACATAGAAAGGTAAAATGAGCTAAGACATCTCTTGGGATATTCTTGGATAGATTCTTGGGTTTTGTGGGCCCTGTCAATGCTTATTTCATAGGCTAATGGGAAAAGAGTTTTGGACTCTTTCTTGTATGCCCATGAATTTTATATTATTCTTTCTATTTTTGTCCTCAGGTTTGATCACCTTAGTCTGCAGTAAGAAACACTATTCTTCTAGTGAGATGTGTAAATTCACTAGTTCATTGTGAGCTGGGGCAAACTAAGAAATTTTGTCTTGAGAGAATATCTTTCAATTCAGGTGTTCTAGGGTAGAAGAATCATTTTACAGAAGTCTCAATGCCAGGAGTATTCTATTGCAAGGAGCATGTCTTTTAACGTGTTTTCAAAAATTGTTTTATAATTTGTTTGAAACTTGGCAAAGAAGTCTGGAGTTACAAAGAGAACTGTGTTCGCCGGAGAGGATGTGACTGCTTTAGTATTTTGGTGGGAGTCGTTGAACTTTTGTCTCTCTTTAGCAGTGGTGATGAATGTAGAACCTCACATTGAGGCTTTGATGTCATGGACCCATCCGGTATGACATTTGAAGAAGAGTCAGGTTTATTTTTTCATGAGCATGAGGTGAGAAGGTTGCCCAGAGCTTGCTCCTGTGCTGCATAGAGAGAGGATGCTAAAAGCGAGGCCATGTGATGTGGAAAGCTTATCCTTTTTTGCCATCTTGGTGAGCAAAAAGCGCCCTAATGAATTATTACTGCTGTCCTTCCCTGTTCTTTTTTTGCCCATGGCTTCTTGTCTCTTTTCCCTGTGTTTTTAGTCAGTAGCAGGGGGTTTAATTTAGAAAATTGTTTTTTTTCATTTTTATTTCTCTTTGTGATAATTCATGTGAAGCACCTGATACATAGGTTATCACATTTCCTGAATGCACTTTTGAATACTTTGAGGGGTGCAATTTTTAAACTGAGGTTTTGTTTGGGGACTTTCCTATATATAGCCATGTATGTGACTTCAAAATTGAAGTGGTCCATAAAAAATAAAGTTTGTACATTTCACTGCAAAAAAAATGAAACATTTCTGCTAAACTTTTAACTTTTCTAACACTCTAATGAAAAAAGGACATTTTATGTTGATGTTAAGTATTTTACTAACTATCTGGTGCGGCATGACTATCTGTTTTAAGGGTATAAAAATTAAAAGTTTGAACATTAAGAATTTTTCATAATTTTCTGCCAATTTCCAAATGCAAGTCATATTGACAATAATTTACCATAAACAGAAAGTTTAATGCATCACAAAGATTCATTGAAATACGTACTAGAATTCAGAGTTACTACCATAAATTGACAAATGCTAGATTTGAAATATTTGGCTTGGTTAGCAAGGTGAATAAAAGTTTTGATGGGAGTAGCTTAAAGTACAATTTTGGCTCACTTTTATCTTTGCATTGATTTTAACTTGTATTCTACTGTATGTGTTGCACTAACTAACCAACCCCTAATCTTCCTTCAAATCCCTTCTCTATGTGATTATCAGCTGGGGAGATTTGGATTATTGCCAATTAGAGCAAAGAGTGGACATTATCTATCGCAATAGGTGCTTTGGACAATAAAATTCTTAGAGCATGATCAATTTTATGTTTTACTTTATAGACGTACCTACTAGTTTTCTAAACTGCTTGGAACTAAGTGGTGCTTTTAAAATACTTCAATCTGTAAAAAGGAGAACAATAATGCATTAGTGCTTAGGATACTACAATGAATTGGAATGAATGCCATGGAATGCAAAATAAAATCTTTAATCATGTTAACACATTATTAACCTTGGACTTGCTTTAAATCTAAGATAAACTCAAAATAACAGTACACATAAAAGATCGGGTATGTGATAAAATTATGAATGTTTGTTACACTTTTTGAGCAAATGCAAATGATCACAGTTTTTAGGGATGAATAAAAACATTCTTTCTAACTTGAAAACATGATTGCTAAGTTTATTTATAATCTATGTTTAAAGACATATTTAACTTTTTAATTTTGAATATAAAAGTACTTGATTGGTACACTATTTGTACAGTAGTTGAATCTAAATAATGAGATAAGCTGTACAGTAAACCAAACACTTAATAGCATACTGCCTATTATAATTGTTTCTTTATTTGTTATAAAATTTAGCCAACATATTGATTTAATATAACCCTAATTGCACTGATCATGGTCACATAGAAATTCAGTATATGAAATGCTAAATGCTCATTCATGTGACTTTGAATGAACTTGCAATGAACTGTTAATGATACCATACCAGCGTTTATATAGAATTATTGGAGAGAAGGATGTTTTAGGCTACTTATAAGATATAACTTTAAATCTTATATAAATAGTCCAACAATTTGGATTGGCAGATGCATATCTTTACATGTTCTGATATTTTTTAACAATTTGCTTAACTGTTTGTGTCTCAGTATTTTGGATAGAGACACTCTGAGAATGTTATTCTCTTTGATGATGTTAAACATGAACATTAATAAATATGAATGTACAGTATAGTGAATAGGTGTTTTAATTAACAGTTTTGTGATGTGACCTTGATATTTATAAACCATTGTAACCATTTCTACATATGCTAATTATGCAAATTGTCTCTTCAGAGAGGAAGAGGACTAGAACTCTAGTGCCACCTATTGGAGGTAGCAATCCTAAAAGTCAATGTTGACCCTTTAACGAGCCTAGTTACATGACTTAGGATAAAAGCCAAGCCAGAATCTCCATTTGCAGACACTGTGTTTCGGGGTACTGCCCCTCATCAGTGCAAGCACAGTGTCTGCAAATGGAGATTCTGGCTTGGCTTTTATCCTAAGTCATGTAACTAGGCTCGTTAAAGGGTCAACATTGACTTTTAGGACAGTGTCTGCAAATGGAGATTCTGGCTTCGTTTTCATCCTGTCATGTAACTAGGCTCGTTAAAGGGTCAACATTGACTTTTAGGATTGCTACCTCCAATAGGTGGCACTAGAGTTCTAGTCCTCTTCCTCTCTGAAGAGACAATTTGCATAGTTAGCATATTTCCCAGAGGAGCATTGCGGCTTTAAGTCTCCTCACGTCGACATGCTTAGCATGTCATTCTCCGCAAGGAGAAATAATACTCATTTCTACATACAGATAGTACCTAGAGACAGGCAGAATGACAGTTGAAACTCATTATGAAAATTCAATCATGAGTTACTATATACAGTATCTCTTGTCATAGGACTCATGAATGTAAAAAGATAAAACAAGTTCTCAAGATATCTAGAAAGTATCTTACCCAAGGTGCCATTAAATGGGTTATCCACTACTTGGACAACCCCTTCTTGTTTCCCCCTTTTAAAATATTAATATTTATACTTGCCTTTGGTTCCGTAGGTGCTTGCTCTCCTGAAGATCTTCTGACATTGATATGTCATCAGATCTCTGCAGCCAATCAGAGCTAGCTTCTCTTTTTCCCCTGTTTGCTTCTTAGCTTCAACTCAGTCCATCTTTATGATAAATTTGCATGTTGTGGATATGACAAGGTTTAATATTCTGTTGATCCCTCTGGAGGATGTCCTATTTTTTTTTGTCTGTACAAGTAAAGCTGTGATGCTTGACCCAAAGTATTTTTCTATATGGGCAAGTTTCTGGTGTTGGGCAATTGAAGCATTTCAAGCATGAGGATCGACCCATTTTATAGCCTCATAATGTTCTACTGTATACTCTATGTGTGTTTTGAGGAGCTTTTCTATATACCTAAGTGAGGTGAGAAAATGGATGGGTTGCTCAATATATGAAAAACGATCAAAGGTGTAAGGTTTAGGTCTACCAGTTCTAACCATGTTATTATTCTATATTACATAGTAACATAGTAACATAGTTATTAAGGTTGAAGGGAGACTTTAAGTCCATCTAGTTCAACCCATATCCTATCCTAACTTGCCCTAACATGTTGATCAAGAGGAAGGCAAAAAAACCCCATGTGGCAAACAGTAAGCTTCACATTGGGGAAAAAAATTCCTTCCCGACTCCACATACGGCAATCAGACTAGCTCCCTGGATCAACGCAATATTAAGGAAACTAGTGTATATACCCTGTAATATTATACTTTTCAAGAAAGGCATCCAGTCCCTTCTTAAATTTTAGTAGGGAATCACTCATTACAACATCATATGGCAGAGAGTTCCATAGTCTCACTGCTCTTACAGTAAAGAATCCGCGTCTGTGAGTATGCTTAAACCTTCTTTCCTCCAGACGTAGAGGATGCCCCCTTGTCCCCGTCACAGGTCTAAGAGTAAAAAGATCATTAGAAAGGTCTTGGTATTGTCCCCACATATATTTATACATTGTAATAAGATCACCCCTAAGCCTTCGATTCTCCAAACTAAATAACCCCAAGTGTAATAACCTATCTTGGTATTGCAGACCCCCTAGTTCCCAAATAACCTTGGTCGCTCTTCTCTGTACCCGCTCCAGTTCAGCTATGTCTTTCTTATACACCGGAGACCAGAACTGTACACAGTATTCTAAGTGTGGTCGCACTAGTGACTTATATAGAGGTAAAATTATGTTCTCCTCATGAGCATCTATGCCTCTTTTAATACATCCCATTATTTTATTTGCCTTTGCAGCAGCTGCCTGACACTGGCCACTAAATGTGAGTTTGTCGTCCACCCATACACCCAGGTCTTTTTCAGTGACTGTTTTGCCCAGTGTTTTACAATTAAGCACATAATTATACATCTTGTTCGTTCTACCCAAGTGCATGACCTTACATTTATCCCCATTAAAGCTTATTTGCCATTTATCAGCCCAAGCCTCTAGTTTACATAAATCCTCCTGTAATATAAAATTGTCCTCCTCAGTATTGATTAACCTGCAGAGTTTAGTGTCATCTGCAAATATTGAAATTCTACTCTCTATGCCGCCTACAAGGTCATTAATAAATATGTTAAAAAGAAGCAAGCCCAAAACTGACCCCTGTGGTACCCCACTGCTAACCGTGACCCAGTCCTAGTGTGCTCCATTAATAACCACCCTTTGTTTCCTATCCCTGAGCCAGCTCTTAACCCACCTACACATATTTTCCCCTATCCCCATTGTTCTCATTTTATGTATCAACCTTTTGTGTGGCACCGTATCAAAAGCTTTTGAAAAGTCCATGTACACCACGTCCACTGCATTCCCTTGGTCCAGTCCGGAACCTACCTCTTCATAAAAGCTTATCAGATTAGTCTGACAGGAACGGTCCCTTGTAAACCCATGTTGATATTGGGTCATAAGGTTATTCTTCTCCAGATACTCCAGTATAGTATCTCTTAGAAAACCCTCCAGGATTTTACCCACAGTTGAGGTTAAACTTACTGACCTATAATTTCCAAGTTCAGTTTTTGTCTCCTTTTTGAATATTGGCACCACATTTGCTATACGCCAGTCCTGTGGTACAGACCCTGTTATTATGGAGTCTTTAAAGATTAAAAATAATGGTCTATCTATGACTGTGCTTAATTCCTGCAGTACTCGGCGGTGTATCCCATCCGGGCCCGGGGATTTGTCAATTTTAGTGATTTTTAGACGCCGCCGTACTTCCTGCTGAGTTAAGCAGGTGACATTTAACAGAGAATTTTTATCCCTGATCATGTTATCCGTCATGGGATTTTCTTGTGTAAATACTGTTGAAAAAAAGTCATTTAGCATATTGGCTTTTTCCTCATCCTCATCCACCATTCCACCCAGACTATTTTTAAGGGGGCCAACACTATCATTTTTTAGTTTCTTACTATTTATGTAGTTAAAGAATATTTTGGGATTATTTTTACTTTCTCTGGCAATGAGTCTCTCTGTCTCAATGTTTGCTGTTTTGATTTGCTTTTTACAGAATTTATTTAATTTTCTGTATTTATTTAATGCCTCATCACTACCTACTTGCTTTAATTCTCTAAATGCTTTATTTTTATCTCTTATTGCACCCCTTACAGCTCTATTTAGCCATAGTGGTTTCCTCCTATTTCTAGCATGTTTATTCCCATACGGTATATATTGTGCACAGGTCCTATTCAGGAGGATAATAAACGTCTCCCATTTTCTTTGTGTATTTTTATGTCTCAGGATATCCTCCCAGTTAATTGCACCAAGATCATCTCTCATCCGTTGGAAATTTGCCTTCCTGAAGTTTAGTGTCCTTGTAACCCCTCTACTACACATCTTATTAAAGGATACATGAAAACTTATTAATTTGTGATCACTATTACCCAAGTCACCCTCAACCCTTACATTTGATATGCGATCTGGCCTGTTGGTTAATATTATGTCTAGCAGTGCCCCCCTCTTGTTGGGTCCTGAACCAGTTGTGAAAGGTAATTGTCTCTCATAGATGTCAAAAACCTATTACCTTTGCTGGAACTGCAGGTTTCGGTTCCCCAATATATTAGCTTCATCAAAAATGTGTGCAACCTATTGATGAATCCGTTGCATGCTGCACAGGTACTGTAGAGAGACTAGTGTAGCATAAAAACATTAATAAATCTCCCCAAGGATGTACTTTATTAATAAGTTCCTCTGCACTCTTTTTGCATGCCTGATGTCTTGATTTCAAATAGACATTGTATTTTGATATAAAAAATTTGCTATTTGTTATAAAGTACTGAATAGCTGTAATTTTATTCCCATAATGTCAGTAATTGTTATTGAACTGCAAAGTTCCTCCAACATTTAAACAGTAAAAATATTTCTATTTGCTGACAAACTTGGTGTGTATACTAGAGATGTAATGAAAGAAGGAATCCCGGAACTCTCATGTTGAATAATGCTCATTAATTTCAATATATGTAAGTCCACTCACGAAGTTTCAGCTCATCCTAGGCTTTTATCAATTGTAGAGCAAACTTACAAAAAAAGTTTTATAAAAAGCAAACCCAAGGAAGTGACATCACAATGACTAAATTATAAAGAAACCGTAACTAAAATTATAAAATAAAAATATATACATGTAAAAAAACTAAACAAATATATAAATATATAATGCAGATCACCAAACCCTTAGTCAGTTAACAAATCACTAACAAAATATGCAAGAAATATATAAGAAATACAAAAATGTACCTTTCTACACAAATATTTAGATTTCCCTCAATAGATATCAATACACGCAAATTGGAAAAATTAAGATATTCTAAATTGATCACAAAAATGATCGTGAAAATGTATATTTAATTTGATATTTATGATCTCCATTCCATACATTTATAAACAGATCAATAAAATAGATTTATATTATATTATTACAAAATCTATATTATCTGATAACAATATTTTACTAGAGTCATAAGGATAATCTATTTCCAGTTCCACACAAAAATTATTGTATATTAGTATCCACTCGCTTGTTTTATGATTCCATGGAGAGAATGTTATGTCCAATATTACATAAGTGCATCTGGGATGCGTAAAATACAAAAAAAGGAAAGCTTTAGGAATGAAAACAAGGCAATTGAATTCATAAAATGCGTTTAATCTCATAATCGCTATTGAGACCATTAGGAGATAATGTATTTATGGTGCATATCCAATACGCTTCCGTGCAGAGAAGGATTTTTTTTAATACTGCCTCCTCTCCTAGGGATTTTAACCTGCTCCAACACCTGGTACTTCAGTTGGGCGATCGTGTGTCCTTTCTCTTTAAAATGAAATCGGAGAGACAATGAAGTGTTACTATATATGGCAGATTTGTGTTAATTTACACAAATACCAACTTGTTGGGTTGTTCTCCCAATATAAAGGAAGCCACAGCGGCATTTATATTAGCTATATTACACTATTAGATATGTAAGTTAAAAAAATATGAATTTAAAGGGTTTTCCAGTCTGATGATGATTAAAGTATTGTCCCTTAATCATTGTTAAATTGGGCACAGTTCAAACAAGGATAATTCCCATTCTTCCTTTCAGATAAAAATGATTGTCTGAGTATATTAGTTTCACTCCCTATATCCACACGTACTAATTTATTCCTAATATCGGGTAATCTTTTATTACAAATCAAAGGAAAATTACTAAATTCCAATAAATTGGAGAATGCCTGATGTAAAATATATAAATTTTTTTTAACATTTTGATATTAATGGATTAAAATCCCTAGCAAAAGGTATGAGATGCAAATAATAATCCCTTGAATGAAGCTTTGATAACATTTCTAGTAACTAGGAATGAGCAAGTAGTGAAGTATTCAGACTCGCTATACTTGTACCGAGTATACCAGAATACTCGGGTATTCGGTACGAGTAGCGAGTCCAATGATAGTGAATGGAAAATGCGAGTAATTGTCTGCTGGACCCTACAAAGTGGTCTGGGGGCTGAAGAAAAGGCTAAAGTATGAGTGAATGTTAAAAAAATGTATGCTGTAAACAAATGTATATAACATAGGGGCACCTGGTCAGGGGCTGCACGAGTGGTTTTACACCACTGCTTCACTAGAATGTACAAACACTATCTGAAGTCCTGTGGTTTTTTTGCCCGCAGAGCGGGACTCGTACGCCACTTACTCAGTGGTAGTGATATATCAGAAGTGCTGTAAGAGTGACTGATGATGGAGACAATCTTCTGACATCTAAGGGTGTAAGTAATGTAAGGAGAGCAATCTGCCCTAGGGGCTGTGTTATGGTTAACGCAGGAAGAAGCCAACAAGGTTAACCCTAAAACCACCTGATCCCAAAAACTCAGCAGACCATGACAAAAGGTCCATGGTTATTGGGCCCTTCCTAGCCTAAAAATACCAGACCTCAGCCACCCCAGAAGTACAACATCATATATGATGCTCTAAGTATGGTGCTTCACTTTCACTCTTCCTGAGTGCCCTGGTGCAATGCCAATTGGAATAATGGGACTTGGGGTTGATGTCAGCAGTAAATTGTCCAAAAACATGGCTGACATCAAGCCCTGGTGCTAGTAATGGAGAGGTGGCTATCAGACAACCGATTACTAACCTAGTAGTAAAGAGTAAAAATTGCGCACACAAAAATAGTTTATGTTAAAAAACACTCTCCAACTTTCTCCTGGTTCACCAATTTATTTTAAAACAAAAGAATTCCATACAGATCCAATGTAGTGCAGAGAATCCAACGTAGTCCACAAATTGAAACCTGAAAAGCATAAAAAGAGAAAAATAAAAACAAGACACTGTTCCTTGTTTACCAATTTATTATAAAAAAGTCCCATGCAGGTCCGACATAGTCCAGCGCTTTCCCCTACATTCCCTGATTCCGTCGTCCAAAGCCTATGGAGCCTCATTCTGAAGCTCCAAAGGCTTTGGCAGCAGCCACTCCCATCTCACGCTGCAACTATGCAAGACCCAGTGACTGTCAAGAGTAGTAACATTACTGATGTCACCACTCAGAGTCACTCTGTTTTGCGGAGTGCAGCATGATCTTGGAATGGCTGCTGCTAAAGCCTATTCAAGAGATGGCCAAGTATTGGTAGGTTTGCAGTATACTGCTTCCATTCTTGGATGATAGAGTGAACAGTGCTCCATGAGATGTTCAAAGATTGGGCTATTTTTTTTATAACAAATCTCTGCTTTACTTTTCTCCACACTTGTATGCCTCACCTGACTGGTGTGTTCCTAGGTTTTGATGATGCTGTTTGATGCCTAATTTTCTCAAACAAACCTCTGAGATTTTCAGAGAAAAGTTGTAGTTATACTGAGAGTAAATTAAGCACAGATTGACTTATTACTAATTATGTGACTTCTGGAGGCAGTTGATCACTCATGATTATATTTAGGGATATCAGGCTACAGGGGGTTGAATACAAATGCACATCACAATTTTTAGACTTATATTTTTAAAATATTTTGAAAACCAAGTCTTGATGCTTGTAAATGTCAATTCTTATGGACAATATGTGAGGCAGGGAAGTCAAGGAGTCTGAGGTCAAATACCAGGAGAGTACAGAGTACATCAGCGACAAAGAGATAAGACAAATGAATAGTCAAAGGCAAAGTCTAAGGTCAAGCAACAAAGGTAAGAGTATTCCAAATGCAAAAGTGTCAATACTAGCAAATAGTCAGAGGCAAAATTCGAGGTCAGGGGATGAAGATCAGAAAAGCAGAACACAGAGCTCAAAGCACACACCACTGAGCAAAGCTACAACTGGTAATGTTCTAATCATTGTAAGCCAGCTAAATAGCCAAGCAATCATCCTAAAAGGATGATACTTGGAGGAAACCCAGCAGGCTTGGCCTACTGAAGCTACTGAGCAATCCTATATCCCAGCATGCTTGTGCATACTATAAGGTGACTGAGCTGTCACTTACCATAATGGCAGCCCGGCATGCCCCTGCATACTATTGGGTGGCTGAGCTGTCACTCACAATACTGACAGTCTGACATGCCCCTGCTATCAAAAGGGTAGCTGAGCTGACACTTGCTGTGCCCCTAGGACACAGTGAGTGGTGGGATCATGACACATGCATCTTTTACTTTCATTATCACTTTATGCCTGATCTGTCTGATGTGTTCCTTGTTTTGCATGATGCTATTTGATTCTTAATGTTCTCAAACAAACCTCTATGGCCTTCTCAGTACAGTTTTAGATATGCTGTGAATATATTATACAGAGTTGGGCTCAATTTACTAATAATGAGATAATGTGACATCTTGAGGTAATTGATCACTCAGGATTTTATTTAGGAGTATCAGGTTACAGAAGAATGAATATAAATGCATGAATATAATTTTCAGACTTATATTTTTAAAATGTTTTGAAAACCATGCATAATTTCCTTCACATTTCACAAATACTTGCTACTTAAATTACATTTAAGTTTGTGGGTGTAAAGTGAAAAAATGTGAAAAAAGTTCAGGGGGTATGAATACTTTTTCTAGTGTATTTTGATAATCTTTTTTCATGTTTGCTTTTCTGTTGCATACAATAAGGTTTGTATATGTACTTCTGTTAGCCATTCTTAAAATAATTGCAAGGGTGTTCATTTTTAAGATTATCCATGTGTGATATAGCCGGCTGTAGGTGATATAGCCTATATCCACAAGAACCATATATCTATCTTTATCACCCCTAAAATACAGTCATGGCAGTGTTGACACCCTTGAAATTCTTTTAGAAAATGGAATATTTCTCCCAGAAAATTATTGTAATTGCACATGTTTTGATATACACATTTATTTACTTCGTCTTTCCACAAAAAATGAGAAAAATGGCATATTGGACATATTGTAATTTCACACAAAACTTAAATATCGGCCTGACAAGATTGTTGGGACTCTTCCAAAAAATTTGGGTAAACAACTTTGTTTCAAGCATGTGATGCTAGTTCAAACTCACTTGTGGCAAATAACAGGTGTGGGCAACATGAAAATCACACCTGAAACCAGATAAAAAGGAGAGAATTTGACTCAGTCTTTGCACTGTTTGTCAGTGTGTGCCACAATAAGCATGGAGAGCAGAAAGATGAGAAGAGAACTGTCTAAGGACTATAGAACCAAAATTGTTGTTGATATTTTTCAATCTCAAGATTACAAGTCCATCTCCAGAGATCTTGATGTTCTTTTGTCTATGGTACGCAACATAATCAAGAAGCTTACAACCTATGGCACTGTAGCTCATCTCTCTCGATGTGGACAGCAGAGAAAAATTGCTGAATGGTTGCAACACAGGATAGTCTGCATGCTGGATAAGCAGCCCCAATCAAGTTCCAAAGAAATTCAAGCTGTCCTGCAGGCTCAGGGTGCATAATTGTCAGTGCAAGCTGTCCATTGAAATTTGAATGAAATTAAATACTGTGGCAGGAGAACATGGCGAATCCTACTGTTGACACAGAAACGTAAAAATGCTAGACAGCAGTTGGCCGAAATATACGTGAGTAAAATCCTTCTGGGAAGACATTTTGTGGACAGATGAGATCAAGATAAAACTTTTTGGCACAGCGCATCATCTAATGTTTACCAAAAACGGAATGAGCCCTACAAAAAAAAGGCTCAAATTTCAAAACTACCGCTAAACACCCTCCAGTTTTCATAAATTAAATTTTGCTAAAAATTAAAATTAGGAGAAAAAACTGAATGGTAATGCACTTTGATGCTACTTGATTAGTATTCACTCAGATTCAAAGTTTACATGTTCAGCAGTATAAACACAGTTAAACTTAGAGAAGCAAAGCAGGCAGATCATATTTGCAGGAAGAAAGCGTTGTGAAATTTTTAGATTCATAATTTGACATCTTTCTACTACCAGTTTCAATAGTGCAAGTTGTGCATCTACGCATTTTTGGTGGTGAGAGAGGTGGTTATTTTTCTTGATAATTTTTGGGATGAAATGTTTTCAGCTAGACTTACAAGCTAGAGAGGATGCCATTCGTCTTCAGACTTCTTTGGCGTGACTCTCCACTCACTACTTTATTGGCCAATGTTTTCATGTTAATTCTTCTGCACAGTGGTTCCAGTTGATTGCTGAGGTAAATCACTTGTGAATTGATACCACCCACATTAAAAATTGTGAAGAAAATTACCATTGGCCAGCGCTTGGTGTTTAGCTAACGTTGTAAGTGGCTTCTTGCTCTGCTTAGTTTTTTATATTTGCCCCAAAAATAGGTGCTATCTGTATCTTATTCATCTACATCAGTCTCCTCATCATCCTGCTCTATTCTTGAATCACATTTACATTCTCCATCTCATCTTGAGATGAAATGTCACTCTCTTTCCTTAAATCTTCAGTCAGTGTGGGGTCTCCCTCATCATAATTTAACAGTAGATTGTTAATTTCTTCAACATGAAGGGGGTTAGATAAATCATACATTTTACTGACCATTTCAGCAGAGAACCTGAAGCAAGAGAGAGTGAGTACATGGTAAGGCACAATGTGACTTAGAGGCCACGTTCTTAACTTGGAGAGGAAAGAGAAACAAAACTAATTGAGGATCGCCTGTCAGATCAGCTGCTCCTGCTTGAGATACCTGGAGCAGTTTGCAAAAGAAGAGTGGTCCACAATTCCAGTTGAGAGGGGTAAGAAGTTTGTTTTGGAGTTTTATGTGAAATTATGTCCAATTTACTTTTTTTTCTCTGTTTTAGTGTTGTTCCAATACACACAAAGGAACTAAACATGTGTACAATAAAACATGTGTAATTGCAATAATTTTCTGGGAGAAATACTCCATTCTCTGAAAGAATTTCATGGATGTCAAAACTTACTGCCATGATTGTTTTTTAGGGGTGTTAAAGTTAGATATCTGGTTCTTATGGATAAAGGTTATATCACCTACAGGCTATATCACACATGGACAATCTTAAAAATGAACTCCCTTGCAAGGATTTTAAAATTGGCTAGCAGAAGTACATGTACAAACCTTATTGCATGTGACAGAAAAACAAGCATAAAAAAAGTATTATCACAATGCACTGTCTTGAAAAAGTATTTAAACCCCTTGAGTTTTTCACATTTTTTCACTTTACACCCACAATCATCACACGGGATGCATTTAAGTTAGCACTGGGCAGCCCCCCTCTATGGTGTTACTAAAAGGCTGTGAACCAGAAGCTCTGCAATCCCTGTGTGAATACTGCCACATGCGGATTATTTTTTTGCACTGGTGTACCACATGGCCAATCCCTGATTATAGGCTGGCTGTTTCATTTGGTATTATTGCCCCTGTGCAGTTGCCATTTTACTTGGGTCCGCTGCACCCTGGTTAGTGCAGATGTATTTAGGCTTGTCAGGTTTTCTCTTGATTTTTTTTTCTGGAGGATTTTTTCCTCTTTCTGAGGCCACAATCTTTTTTGCATTATTCCAATAATCACAAAGGAAGTAAACATGTGTATAATAAAACATGTGTAATTGCAATTATTTTCTGGGAGAAATACTTAATTTTCTAGAACAATTTCAAGGGTGCCAACACTTTCAATCATGACTATATATCATAAAGATTTCACGATTTCACTATGTTTATCTTGGTTACCTTTCCAGAAATATAAAACAGGAGTCCTTGTAGCTTTAAATACCTCTGTGACTATCACTGTTCACAGCCAATCACTGATTCTCAGAGCAGATAATATTATTCATCACATTATTAATAATGTGGAGTACACTATTGTTAATTTACAGTGGGGCAAAAAAGTATTTAGTCAGTCAGCAATAGTGCAAGTTCCACCACTTAAAAAGATGAGAGGCGTCTGTAATTTACATCATAGGTAGACCTCAACTATGGGAGACAAACTGAGAAAAAAAAATCCAGAAAATCACATTGTCTGTTTTTTTTTCATTTTATTTGCATATTATGGTGGAAAATAAGTATTTGGTCAGAAACAAGCAATCAAGATTTCTGGCTCTCACAGACCTGTAACTTCTTCTTTAAGAGTCTCCTCTTTCCTCCACTCATTACCTGTAGTAATGGCACCTGTTTAAACTTGTTATCAGTAGAAAAAGACACCTGTGCACACCCTCAAACAGTCTGACTCCAAACTCCACTATGGTGAAGACCAAAGAGCTGTCAAAGGACACCAGAAACAAAATTGTAGCCCTGCACCAGGCTGGGAAGACTGAATCTGCAATAGCCAACCAGCTTGGAGTGAAGAAATCAACTGTGGGAGCAATAATTAGAAAATGGAAGACATACAAGACCACTGATAATCTCCCTCGATCTGGTGCTCCACGCAAAATCCCACCCCGTGGGGTCAGAATGATCACAAGAACGGTGAGCAAAAATCCCAGAACCACGCGGGGGGACCTAGTGAATGAACTGCAGAGAGCTGGGACCAATGTAACAAGGCCTACCATAAGTAACACACTACGCCACCATGGACTCAGATCCTGCAGTGCCAGACGTGTCCCACTGCTTAAGCCTGTACATGTCCGGGCCCGTCTGAAGTTTGCTAGAGAGCATTTGGATGATCCAGAGGAGTTTTGGGAGAATGTCCTATGGTCTGATGAAACCAAACTGGAACTGTTTGGTAGAAACACAACTTGTCGTGTTTGGAGGAAAAAGAATACTGAGTTGCATCCATCAAACACCATTCCTACTGTAAAGCATGGTGGTGGAAACATCATGCTTTGGGGCTGTTTCTCTGCAAAGGGGCCAGGACGACTGATCCGGGTACATGAAAGAATGAATGGGGCCATGTATCGTGAGATTTTGAGTGCAAACCTCCTTCCATCAGCAAGGGCATTGAAGATGAAACGTGGCTGGGTCTTTCAACATGACAATGATCCAAAGCACACCGCCAGGGCAATGAAGGAGTGGCTTCGTAAGAAGCATTTCAAGGTCCTGGAGTGGCCTAGCCAGTCTCCAGATCTCAACCCTATAGAAAACCTTTGGAGGGAGTTGAAAGTCCGTGTTGCCAAGCGAAAAGCCAAAAACATCACTGCTCTAGAGGAGATCTGCATGGAGGAATGGGCCAACATACCAACAACAGTGTGTGGCAACCTTGTGAAGACTTACAGAAAACGTTTGACCTCTGTCATTGCCAACAAAGGATATATCACAAAGTATTGAGATGAAATTTTGTTTCTGACCAAATACTTATTTTCCACCATAATATGCAAATAAAATGAAAAAAAAACAGACAATGTGATTTTCTGGATTTTTTTTTCTCAGTTTGTCTCCCATAGTTGAGGTCTACCTATGATGTAAATTACAGACGCCTCTCATCTTTTTAAGTGGTGGAACTTGCACTATTGCTGACTGACTAAATACTTTTTTGCCCCACTGTATATGCGCTGTTACACCCGGTCCCTGTCCTGCCTCTGCGACTCGGTCTGCCACTGCTCCCTGTTCAGCAGCCGGCTCCCTGTGTGTCCCATCCTGCTTCTCAGAATTCAGTTCTCTCCCCTTCCCCCACCTCCTGGCATCCTGGTGGCAGGTCTTCAGCCAAAGCTATTAGGGCACGCGCGCATGCCCCCCTGGCTTATTAAAGGGACAGCGTGCATTTTTCAAAATAAGCAATTATCCAATGGCAGCGCACTGGCTGCTATTTCTGGCCTCTCCTCCATAAGGAGAGCGCCGGAGCAACAAGTATCAATCATTGCTACATCCGGTTCTGTTGCTACCTGTCTGCGCTGCGTAGCAGTCTCTGTGCATTTTCTTATGCTGTCTGTCTCCACAGAAATATCTGAATCCTGATAACCCTGGTTATACCTGCAATCATCTGGGCTAAAGCCATCCCGTTCTGCCAACTGCCATCCGAGTCTGAGAACTGAGTCAAGGTTACAGGAGCCAGCTACACACCATCTACCCGGATCCAGGACCCGTCTCATTACGAACTCTGCTGTCATTTCTGTTATGCCTTTTGGTCACGCTGGGACAGCTGCCACGTGTCCGAGGTCTAACTGGAGGTAGCACCTGTGTCCTCCGGGTATTCCATTCTGGTCCTGTCTGAGGGGCTTTACTACAGGTACCCGGGTCTCACTAGTTACGCCCCCTTCGGAGCCCCCCGGACCGTGGTCCCGAGGTTCCACTTTAAAAATAAAAAACGAATGTGAACTTCACCATTTCTGCCTCCGCTTCCATTCGTTACATGCGCCAAACTATAAGCAAAAAAAGTTCTTGTAAAGTCTACTGAAAAAAGTCAACAATGTGAAAAAAGGATTCCAGAATTTGTGTGGAGATTTCAGTGCCATTTCTGATCATGTTGTTTATTCTTCCTCACGTACGGTACAAAAACATAATTGATTTGTAACTCAATTGATTGATTGATTGACTGATTGAAAAGGATACTATTTATTTAGGAAAAAATGTAAACAATGGTTGCTCTGTAAGGTGAACTCAGCATAAGAAGTCATTCTACAAACTTTTTTTGTTTTTTGATTTCTCAATCAGATCAGTCATAAATGTACATTCCAGAGTGTGACACAGCGATCACTAAGCGGGTTGGGGTACACTCACTTGGCAATAATATTTAACATACAGCAACAGTACCTTCATTTCAATACATCCATCTCTGGTTTATTATACAATCATAAACCACTGTAGGCTATGTTAACATCACAGAAACAATGTATAATCCATTTCAACTGTGGTTACAACCGCACAGTTCAATAACTGACACCCGACAGTTCACACATTTCTCCATCCTCTGGGTTACCTGTTTCACAGGTTTTCAAACTTCACAAATTGGCTCTATATTGGTTCTGTCACTCGTCCAGACTCTCTGTAACTTCCTGGACCTCCAGGAGCTCTAGCCAGCTCCAGTCTCACACATGGCTATCTCTTCCACCTGTTGCAACCAGGAAGCATCTAGGACCTTTCTGACCTCACAGGAACACACCCCCTGGAAGGTATGTGGTTAACCAGACCCGTCCATCACTTTATGGTTAACCTTTAAATCCAGCCCTTTTCAAATATACAGGTTTGTAGGACAACAAGACCCAGCAACTTGTCATGGATTCAGATCGCAGCAGATCTTTGTCTGTGTGAAACATACCTGTCTCTCAGTACACTAGTTGATACATCACAAGAGGTAAAAGTTCAATCTCTGTGATATCCAACAATGACATTCATACTTCGTATAAATGGCTGGGAGTGTTTAAAACCCTTATAGTTTTTGTTGCCTTTGATGTGAAATTCATTTTGTAAAGAGGGATAGCACATATACATTTTACTTTCCAGCTGAATATTTCCAGGTGACAGTGCGGTAGATATCACCAACATCTAATTTACATTTAATGATTGATAGATCATAGAAATGAAAATCTCATTATAGTGTAATGGCAATTTCATGTGCCTTTTCAGATAAAACTGTTGTGTGTGCACATGTGTGTAGCCATAACTTTTGTTCTACTTTTGTTTAACTGTCCCAACTTTATGCTGTAGTTACTAGAAGTCTGAGTGGTTTATGTTTTTGTGTGCTCTGCTTTTTCAACTTTCAGGTTCAACCACCACCCCTCTCCACAGATTTGTATAAGCTGATACTAATTCTTCCTATTGTAATGCTGGATGAGGACCCACTGCGCCATGGACCAGGCTTACCCTGTAGTGGCATGACTAAGTGTCTAATGGGTATTCACTAGTGCCTCTGATGGTAAGGATAGGCTGGGCCACTGGTAGACACCAGGTATCATTCTAGTGCAGTCTCCGAGACTGCAGCAGGTTAACAGTGAGTCAGAGACATGGATATTGGGTATAGAAGGGTCAGACAAAAGCATAGTCATAGGCAGCATGGCTTTAGAATTAGCAGTCAAGGTTAGGAGCGAAGAGATCAGGATAAACAGTATGGCATGTCGAGTTGATAACAGGTGGGACTAAACAGTTATAGACCATTATAGGAACTACAGTTAGAGCTACTTAGAACCTAAGTTCAGGCAAGGAATGGAGGGTGGGGTTACTTGATATATCACCTGCTGGCATGTGATAGACCAGGGAAGTAGAGATCTGCAGGACTGAATGGATACAAATTCCTGCAGAGTTCACCCTTCCTATTACTAACATACAGCAGAGCTGGAAAAGAAGCACCTGGCAGTTCAGAGAAATGTTAATGTACCGAGGTGGAGCAGCGCAAAACTCCCACTGAGTTGGTTGGAGCTTAGGAGGTTTGATCCTTGGATATTCTAGAAACTATTGCTCTCTATGCTTCCCTGTTTTACATGACTTCTTTAAAATTTTTGATGTTTATTTCCATGTCATTTTTGATGATTTACAGCCAAACAGATTTTGGTCTCCAATTTTTCCTTTTACTACTAATTATCCCAAGTAGCATCTCTTTTTTTGGTGAGTCTGCCTCATCACATGTCCAAAATATGTTAGTTTCTGTCTGGTGATCTTGCTTTCCATTGTTGATGTTTACATGGACCTCCTAGTTGGTGGTAGTCATAATTTTTATAAACAACAGGTGTAATTTCATCCCGATCTGATTACAGATCTGTAGACAGATTTAAACAATATTTAAAAGTGAATTATAAGTGCATCCTGTCTGGCCTATGGTATTACTGGTGGTTCAGTCCCTCTGTCCTTGTCCACAGTCACGTCACTTAACAAGTGGAAAGGTTTTTAATACAAGAGTTAGGACTGTCCCACAAGGGTTGCCGTGACGGGATGGCTTGTATATTATTTTGATCAAAATTATGTTAACTAAATACCCTTATTATTATTAATATCTTCATGCAATTTATTTTTTACATTTTTATTTTTATTTTAGGATATTTGTTTTGTGTTCGTTTTTCTCTGCGTAAAGGTCATGTGTTCATATGCATTTACATTTTGTATACACATAATTTACTTTTTCAGCTCAGACCCAGTATTTCATTTAGTTTAGTGTGCATTCAGTGCATATAAGGGTGTGACCGCCCTGTTTCTGAGTTGGAAAATCCATCCTGTCTGGCCTATGCTATTACTGGTGGTTCAGTCCCTCTGTCCTTGTTCACATTTACGTCACTTGACAAATGGAAAGATTTAAAATACAAGAGTTAGGACTGTACCTCAAGGGTTGTCATGACGTGGTGGGATGGCTTCTACATTATTTTGATCAAAATTAGGTTAATTAAATACCCTTATTATTATTACTACCTTCATGCAATTTTGCAATTTACTTTTTACTTTTTTTTTTATTTTAGGATATTTGTTTTGTGTTTTGTTTTTGGTTTTCTCTGATTACAGATCTATAGACAGATTTAAACAATTTTTAAAAGTGAATGATAAGTGCAGGAAAAATAGAAGCAATTGATCAGTGGTGAAAAAGGAATGTTTCATCATTGATATATAGTGCACAGCTTATAATCCTAGCTGTTTAGGTGTTTACTGTTTTAAAAACTGTATTGTCATTATTATCTAATTGACTGGAAGAATTTAATATGCACAATGTATGATTTGGAAATATAAAATTTTAAAGATTTAAATTAAAATATTGGTATATTTATTATGTATATGTATTAATTTATGTCATTTTCCATTCTCCTCTAATCAGAGATCCCTGGGAAGCTCTGTTACACCATAAATCATCTTCACAAATTGCCTCTACAGAGAGGAAGATGACTAAAACTCTTGTGCCACCTATTGGAAGTAGTCAATATCGACCCTTTATCGAACCTTATCATATAACTTAGGATAAAAGCCAAACCAGAATCTTAATTTGCCGACATATTTGCTATGCTAGTGTAGCTACTCACTTGGGATAATCTAAATACTGCAACTGACCCTGCCAGTGCCTGTACAGACTAGAGATCCTGATCCAACAGTCTATAGTGGTTCCTGCATGAGCAGAGATTTTCCTAAACACAGACTAGAAGATAGTAACTTAAGCCTAGACTGCCTAAAAGGCCATCAAGCGCATTACATTCCTCCTAAAGAACCAGAGGGCAGAGCAGAGTAGGAATTGCCTACAAAAAGAAAAGTGTGCTGAAAAAGAAAAGATCCTAGAGTGAGTAAATCAAACCATGAAATACAAAATAAAATATAACAAATGTACTGTTAGAAAATATGCAGCTCACTTCCTGAAAAGAGACAGAAGCTAGGAGCAGAAAATAGAACATAAATAGCAAAGAGATAAACCCTAGCTGAAAATAAACTGACTGGTTGTAAATTACAGAAGAATGGCTGAAAATCCAAATTAGAATATCACCAACACAAAATGACAGCAGGGTGACAAAACTTAAAGTCTCACCCAGAAGGTGATATTGCAGACAAATGAAAACACCTGTGTTTTACTACACAGACTGCAGCTAGAGTAGCAGAACCTAAATACCTGGAAAAAGATATGTCTGCTGTGGCTCGGTGGACAGACAAGCCAACCACAAAATACAAGCTTAAGGGTTCGAACCGAGGAACTTAGCAGCAAAACAGCTTACTCTTGCTAAAAAAAAAGATGCATACCACAGATAGACTTTCTATCCCAAAATAGATTATTTTATGATAATTTTCATGTCCGCCCCATCACTCCACTGAGACAGCCCTGACCAAAATTACTAACGAACTACTTACAGCCAAAGCTAATGGACAATACTCTATACTCCTCCTTCTAGACCTGTACTCTGCTTTTGACACAGTTGACCACTGCCTCCTCCTACAGATCCTCTCCTCCTTTGGCATCTAAGGCCTTACCCTATCTTGGATCTCCTCATACCTTTCCAACCGCACATTCAGTGTCTCCCACTCCCACACTACCTCCTCATCCCACTCTCTCTCTCTCTCTGTTGGAGTCCCTCAAGGCTCTGTTCTAGGATCCCTCGTTAGGCATCAAGTTCCCACCACTGCACAGGGGGAATCTCAAGCTGTTCTCTGTGGTCTCCCATTCTTCAGTAGCCACAGAGGTTTCTGCTCAGCAGAGATGTTGGTCCCAGCTTCTTGCTCAGGCTAATGCTATGCATCTGGTGGCTGCTGCCACCACAGGTTCAGCTATAGCATCCAGCATTAGTCAGCGGCGAGCAGACTCTCCTGGGACCAAGTCCTGCTTTTCTCCATCTGAGCATGCCCGTGAGATGAACGTTCATTGGGGGTCAGAGGTCACATGCTCAGCTCCTCAAGCAGCTTAGATTGGGCCATCAGCAAGGTCCTGGAAGGCAGCAGTTATAAAAGGATCGCATGGCCGCAAGGCTGTGTGTTATGAATGGGTCACCGAGGAGGAAAACAAGACCAAGCCAAGTCACAGAAAACCAGAGAGGTTGGTAACTACGCGGATTGCAGACCCCTGATCCTAACCACACAACTAACAGCAGCCGTGGAGCGTACCTACGATGATTCTAGATGCCTCGTCACAGCTGGAGGACTAAATAAGCCTAAAGCAAGAAAAGGGAAAATCTAAAACTGCTCCAGAGCAGACCCCAAAGGAATAGACATCCCCCACACATGTATTGATGGTGAGACAAAATGAAAACACGAACACAGGTAGGAAAATAGGCTGAGCAAATGATGGGGCCCACACTGGCTAGAAAGGACAAAACAGGAAAGATACTGTCTGCAATCATGCCAAAAAAAACCTGCAAAAATGTCCAACACTTCTGATAGCAAAAAATACCCTGAAGTCACTAGACTTCTCCCACTATATCAGCACTCTGGCATATTCTGAGAACAGAGCAAAAAGAGGCCAATCTAATAAGGGACAAAAAGCAAACTGGCACATACAGTGACATAAGATTGGAAATTCAGCACAGCCCCAGCTGGGGCTGGCTGACCACACAAAAAACTGAATAGAACAAACCAAATCAAATGTGAACATTAGCAAAGACAACTTAGCTTGAGAAGGCAGGAACTGAGCTGAAAACTAAGACCACAGGAGGCAGGAAAAAATCACCAGCATGGGAATAGGGAGTCGGCTGTCTTAAATCCAGTTTGAGACTCCAGATGTCCAGGTCTCTGTTAATTAGATCAGCTTCACTACCTCCTGCCACCACCAGAGGGAGCCCGGAAAGAGAACTCACAACTCCTCTGTCAGCACAACCAGCTCCCTCACCAGAAACCAAAGGCAGGCCAGAAAATGAGTTCACAACAGCCGTGTGCTAGTACAGACCTTGTGGAGTGAGTGTTGTATGCATGTATGAATGTCTCTGGTGAATGACTCACTATTAAACTCCTACTCTTGGTACAAATGTGTTGATCAGCCTTACCAGTTAGTGCCTAGGCTGCAGGCAGGAGGCAGAGTCAGGACCTTGCTTCAGTGCTTAGTAGTGGCTTGCCTGTACGCCACTGTGCACTTTGTCTGCACTCCGCAGTAGCCAGCTGCTATTCATGGCATTTGCTGGTGCAATGCCATGCGATTAGTGGGTCTAGAGAGGCTCTTTCCCCAATTCCTTGGGGCAGAATCTTGTGACCATACACTAGCGCTGACTCAGCTGTGTCCTGTGACAGTTAACAGGGTACGGCATCTGTGTTATGCGGTACCATGGCTCTGTGAAGCAACAGAGCCCATCGCTACTACATACTGGGTGGAATTTAACCAACATGTGACCAGTGCGATACTTGCCATTTAGTGTCCGCCATTAGCGAGCAGCAGTTAACATCTCTGCATGGTGGACCCCGGACTGTGAACTCACCTTATTACCATCTTTTTATTATTTGGTACGTTTCGCCACCCTAAGGTTGGTTTCACACTTGCGTTTTTTTTGCGCTGCTTTTTAGCGTTTCCCCTATACTTTATCATGGGTGCACATATGTGCGCATACATATGCGCATGTACCCGTTTGTATGCGCATGCGTTTTTTTGCAGTGTGCGCTCGGGCGCACAAAATACATCCTGTTGCATTTTTTGTGCGTCCAACTTGCCCCAAAAAAATGCATGCGTACGCAATGCATTTTTTTACAGCAAAACACCCATTAAAGTCTATGGGTGCACATAAGTGCGCATTGTAATGCGCACGTATGCGCAAAAAACGCATGCGTTTTTTTAAAAAAATGCACCAAAACCCGCAAAAAAATGCACACAAACGCATGATGCAAGTGTGAAAATAGCCTAACAGCCCTACTCTTCACAATCTATACACTTGGCCTGGGACAACTCATAAGTCCTATGGATTCAGTACCACCTTTATGCTGATGAAAAAAAATGTATAGTCAACTCACCCTTTGCTGAATGCAGATTTCTCACCACTTACCAAAGCCCTACACGGATCCAAATGAGCAAACAGAAACACCAGCACAGGAATGAAGGATTCGGCGATGCCAGATAGCAGTTAAAAACAATTATGTTTATTCCAAAGAATATTTAAAACATATTCAGGCACATTATGTCAGGCAGAACTGCATTGGTGGACAGATCGACCGATGTCTTTTTCAAGATCTTATGGTGTAACAGAGCTTTCCAGGGATCTCTGATTAGAGGGGAATGGAAAATGACATACATCAATATATATAAATAATATATACAGTATATCAAGATCTTTTTGTTTTAAATATTCTTTGGAATGAACATCATTATTTTTAACTGCTATCTGACATCGCTGTATCCTTCCTTCCTGTGCTGATATTTATGCTGATGACACTCAGATTTGCCTCTCTAGCCCAGATGTCACCTCTCTGCTGTCCAAAATCCCAGTGTGTCTACCAGCCATTTCCTCCTTCTTCTCCTCTTGCTTCCTCAAACTCAGTGTGGACAAATCTGAACTCATCATCTTTCCTCCATCTCACAGATCTTCCTTACATGACCTATCTATCACAATTAACAACATCACGCTTTCCTCCGTACCGGAAGTCCACTGCCTCGGAGTAACCTTTGACTCTGCCCTGTCCTTCAAACCACACATCCAAGCTCTTTCCACCTCCTATCGCCTCCCGCTCAATAATATTTCCAGAATCCGTCTTTTCCTCCACCCTCAATCTACTAAAATGCTTGCGCATGCCCTCATGATCTTCCGCCTTGACTACTGCAACATCCTTTTCTGTGGCCTCCCTGCTAACACCCTCACACCTCTCCAGTCCGTCCTTAACTCTGCTGCCCAACTAATTCATCTCTCTCCTCGCTACTCCTCTGCTTCTCCCATCTGCAAATCTCTTCACTGGCTCCCACTCCATCAGCGTATCCAGTTCAAATTACTAATACTGACCTACAAGGCCAACTATAACCTGTCTTTCTACCTATATCTCTGAACTAATCTCCCGATATCTTTCCTCACATAATCTCCAATTCTCCCAAGAAATCCTTCTCTCCTCAACACTTATTCGCTCCTCACCCAACCGCCTCCAATACTTCTCCCGAATATCCCCCATCCTCTGGAATTCTTTTCCCCAAAATGTCCGACTATCAACAACATTCGAATCCTTCTGATGGAACCTGAAAACCCACATCTTCAGGAAAGCTTACAGCCTGCAATGACCCCGCTGCCTCCTCACCACTACCGGAGCTACTGCCTCATAATCACTGGAGCTGCAGCGACCCACCAACCTACTGTCTACTTCCTCGCCATCCTATAGAATGTAAGCCCGCATGGGCAGGGTTATCTCCCCTCTGTATCAGTCTGTAATTGTTAGTTTACTTTAAGTGATATCTGTAATTTGTATTTAACCTCTTCTCATGTGCAGCACCATGGAATCAATGGTGTCATATAAATAAATAATAATAATAACAACAATAATAATATTAATGACTAATGAGAAACTCACTAGTCTTTTAAATGGCACTCAATCTAAACTCTCCAGGAACTAGAACCACTGGATAACATACACACACCCGCATATGCCAAGCAGCAGGTTTTCTTTTGGATGAACATACATGACACCCCCATTAATTCTTGATCCTTACCTTTCTGTTGTCTTTGTGCCTAATACTGCCCTCATACCCCCCTCCTACCTTCTCTTTTTTTCTCCCACCCCTCTTTAGGCATTCTGTCTTGTTTAATTTGTATGTTCATTGTTATATTTTCTGAATTTTATTGATATATTTGACTTTATTTTGGTTCTACAGTTAAAAAATGAAATATAATAAATATACTTGAAAGAGAAAATATTGAGGAATGGTACTTAATAACACAGGTGACTAATAAAGAATAATTTGAGATACACTTGCACACACTGCAAAATTGAAGAACATGAATTCTTGAAAGTAGAAAATGTTCTTTAACATCTTGAGTGATTGGCTTTTGCACTGGACTAAATGAAATTGGCTATAGCATTTGTGAGTAATGACATAAATAGGAATTGCAACATTTTTCAAGGTCAATGTGGAGTTTTGGCTTTTGGAAGAATGGAAGGAAAAATGAAAGTGAAAAAAATGGCAAGGTCGTAAATGGGCTGATCTTGCCTTAAGAACAGTTAGAATACAAAATGTTTTAATGGATCATTAATTAGCGAATATTACAGTGCCTTGCAAAAGTATTCGGCCCCCTTGAACTTTTCAACCTTTTCCCACATATCATGCTTCAAACATAAAGATACCAAATGTAAATTTTTGGTGAAGAATCAACAACAATGGGACGCAATTGTGAAGTTGAATGAAATTTATTGGTTATTTTAAATTTTGGTGGAAATTCAAAAACTGAAAAGTGGGGAGTGCAATATTATTCGGCCCCTTTACTTTCAGTGCAGCAAACTCACTCCAGGAGTTCATTGTGGATCTCTGATTGATCCAATCTTGTCCTAAATGACTAATGTTGATAAATATAATCCACCTGTGTGTAATCAAGTCTCCGTTTAAATGCACATGCTCTGTGAAAGTCTCAGGGTTCTGTGTGAAGCACAGAGTACATCATGAAGACCAAGGAACACAACAGGCAGGTCAGTGATACTGTTGTGAAGTTTAAATCTACCAAGACCCAGCCGTCCCTCTAAACTTTCATCTCAAACAAGGAGAAGACTAATCAGAGATGCAGCCAAGAGGCCCATGATCACTCTGGATGAACTGCAGAGATCTACAGCTGAGGTGGGACAGTCTGTCCATAGGACAACAATCAGTCGTACACCGCACAAATCTGGCCTTTATGGAAGAGTGGCAAGAAGAAAGCCATTTCTCAAAGCTATCCATAAAAAGTGTCATTTAAAGTGTCATGAAGTGACAGGCCCCGCGTGACACGACCCGAAGATCAGTCGGTCACTAAAACAACCAAGACAGACAAGGGGACACTGGGAAACAATTACAATGGTGGGCCCTGCAATAGGTAACGGGGAAAGGGACACCTCCTGCACTCTCCTGAGGCTGTGTCCCTGAACTAGCCTGACGTCCCTATATGGCTTCTTTCAAACCACCGCCGACCAGGACACCTCAGCCCTCACTCACCCTGCACCTATCCCTCAGTAGGGAATTGGTAAGTGTGGCCATTGGTCTCACCGCTGCACTAATACAATACAAGGGAAAATAACGGACAGGGAAAAGCAAACAACTTAGCTTTTTTTGCTGCCAATGCTTCGAGGCAGCAGAGTAAGGCACCCGAACTCATCTCTCAGCAGAAACACCACTGCTCCAGATAGGCTGCAAAAAGCACTGCTCCATATAGCTCCTCTCTTCTCAAAGTTGGTTTGCAAAGGACCTGCTATTACCAACAGTCAGCTGGTGTACCAGATGACCTTATATAGGGAAAGGCGGGATTGGTCTCCACCAGCTGACTAATTAAACATGTAGTAACACCAGCGGCCGCCAGGGGGGAAGCCCAGCAGCAGACTCACTAAACTTGTAGTAACACCAGCGGCCACCAGGGGGGAAAACCCATATTAACCCCCAAGGGCCTGAAAGGAAAAAAGTTTATATCAGAGAATCCAGAATCTGACAGATCCAAAAATGGATGGTGACAGTACCCCTCCTTCAATGAGGGGCCTCTGGACCCTCATCACTGCACCTCACCAGAAAACCACCTATGGTGAGGATGCCCAGCTCCACCAGGGTTGACCTCAGCCATCACCTGACTCTCAGGTTTATGGCAAATGTGGATTGATGGAAGTGACAATAACATATGATCCTGAGGTGCCACAAATCTCCAGAGTGCCGACCTGGGGAATGAGTTGTATATGGGCATTACTGGGGGTAACTGCAGCTGGTAAGTCCCTGGGCCGATGATGGCCGACACCCAATATGGCCCGATCACCCCTAGAACTCCAGACCCCAGCAGCGCACTTCCACTGGATGTTTTTGGTGGACACCCATTCTGTACATACTCATTCACAACACACAGGTCCGGACCAGAACGTTTATTGTCACACACACATTTGCCACAAGACCGTGAACTCTTCAAGGAACTGACAACAGAGGCATCCCCCTGTGTCACTACACTCACATCCCCACAATTCTGAGAGAGAACCACCACCCTCGTTCGACCCCTCCTCCTACGAGGACTCCGACACTCAGGGTTAGCTTGTGGTGAGGGTTGAGACTTGCCCCTACTCCCTGGCAGCACCTCTGCTGCCCCCATTGGAGAAGAAGGGGACGGCTGTAGAATGACGGCAGAGACAGTAGCCCCCAGGCAGCAGCCCTCACACCACTGACCCCAGCCGACTACTTCCCTAGACCGCCAATCTATTACCGGGTTGTGTTTTTCAACCAAGATAGGTCTAAACGATAGGTGATGGCATTCCCCCCAAAATGTAGCATGACAGGGACCCTTTATGATGAGTCCCTATGCACAGATGAATATTTTACATGACATGGGTCAGCCTCCCCTGGCTAAGTGGGACAGAGTCAATGGCCTGGATGCTAGCGTCCTACACCTCAGGCCATGGGTCTGGACAAAGTGGGCATCCACCAAATTGACTCCTACTCCACTGTCCACAATCACCGATATGCATTCAGTTACCCCGCCAACCATCACCTCTGCTGACAAGGTACACTGAGGAGAAAAAATGGATGAAATATACACTCCCTGGTTGCCTCTCTCCACACGACCAGGGGGACGCGGCTTCATGGGTGGTACAGACGTTTTGGTGCGAGCTGGGCAGACCCCGATAAAATAACCAGTCTGCCAACAGTGAAAACATGCCCCCACACCACGACGAACCGCAGGCGATACCGTTTGGGAACTAGCTCTTCCCACTTGCATTGGTTCATCCGTCAGCTCTGATGTGTCCTCCTCCCTAACAAGGACTACCGGGCGCACATTTGGTCTATGTCTCTCCCTGAGGCGTCTATCCACCCGGATGGCAAGGGACATGGCGGCCTCCAACGACCTAGGGGCGGCGTACTGCACCAGACTATCCTGCAACTTAAGGGACAGACCCTGCACAAAATGACTCTTAAGAGCAGGGTCATTCCACTGTGTGTCGGTGGCGCACCTCCTGAACTCTGAGCAGTACTCCACAGCCGGTTGGCCCCTCTGCTTGATTTTACGGAGTCAGGATCTCCATACACCAGAACCAGAGCCGCAAAAAACCCATCCACCGACCGTAGAGATGGTGAATCGGTCGGCAGGGAGAAGGACCAAGATTGGGGATCACTCTTGAGAAGGGAGACAATAATCCCCACACGCTGTTCCTCACTCCCTGAAGAACGGGGGCAGAGCCTGAAGTATAATTTATAGGCCTCCTGAAAAACCAGAAATGTATCTCTCCCTCCAGAAAACCTGTCAGGGAGAGATATCTTGGGTTCTGGTTGAGTCTGCACCTGAGCCAAGGCCCAGAACCCCACCAACTGCTGCAGTTGCTGCACCACCTCACCCCGCAGCACCTTAAGCTCATCGGTGAGGGTCTGAATCAGTTGGGCTAAGGCCTGCATTTGCGCCATGGCTCACCAGAAAAAAAAATGTGTCAGTTGGTGATAATATCATGAAGTGACTGGCCCTGTGTGACGCGACCCAGCAAGCAGTCAGTCGCTAAACGACAAACAAACAAGGGAACACCAGGGAAACAATTACAACTGTGGGCCCTGCGATAGGGAACGGGGAAATGGACACCTCCTGCACTCTCCTGAGGCTGTGCCCTGGTGTATCCTGACATCCCTATACATCTTCTTTCAAACCATCGCCAAGCAGGATACCTTAGCCCTCACTTGCCCTGCATCTATCCTTCAACAGGGAATTGGTAAGTGCGGACACTGGTATTAGGGCTAGCGGAACGCACCAAATAATAAAGATGGTAATAAGGTGCGTTCGCAGTCCGGGGTCCACCGTACAGGGGTGGTAACCTGCTGCTCAGTAATGGCGGAAGCTATATGGCGGTATACTATAAAAACACACGCAGGTTATCGTCACCTGGTGTGTATGGGGCGGACTCTGTTGCTTCACAGAGCCACACTACCACTGAACATAAATGCCGGAGCCTGTTTGTGCTCACAGAGCTCGGCTAAAAGAGCGCACAGTGTACGGCCACAGAACGCTACCCGAAGGACACGGGGTTAGAGTCCCTCTAGGCCCACTGAGAGCGCGGCGTCGCTGCCACAAGCGCTGCTAAATACGCTGGCAGTGGAGTGTGGAGCACGTGCACTGAGGCGTGCTGGATCACTGGTGAGGACCAATGTCTGACTCAAACACTGACCTACCTACACCTAAGCCTGGGCGCTAGCAGGCTAGGCTGCACAACACATGCGTACCAAGGGTAGGGGTTTCATAATTAGTCAGTCACCAGATACATTCATACGTGCATACATCTCTCACACCTTATAGTCTGTTAATACAGTCTATCCTAACGCAAGGGCGAGCGGCCATGCAAACCTTTTATAGCCACGGGCGTCCGGGACCTTCTTGGCTTCTCGGATGGGCCAATCCAAACACGAGCAGGACCTTAGCACATGACCCTCGATCTCCAATGGGAGATCACTCCACGGGCATGCTCAGTGGCCCGACATGAGGACTTAGTCCCTGGAGACTCTCGCTGCTGAGCAGTATGCATTGTCATAGCTGTGCCAGAGGTGGCAGCAGTGAGAACAAAGAAATGGGGGCACCACCGAAAGGATAATTAAGGGGATGCAACCTAGACCTAAATAGTACATATGTTTGACAAAAAGGAGAGAAAGAAATAGGCCATGAGCAGGGGATCACCCTGAATAGGACATAGCATATATAATACAAATTTTATTAAACACAGCAAACAGCAAAAATTCTTAAAAACATTAAAAATGGTCACAAATGTGAAACATACACAAATAATACAATGCTCATAATAGAGCAACCCGCCAGCTAACAACTATCACCCTCACTGAGAATGATGCCTATATCCCAAGGTCCATGTAAACAGGATTCTCAACAGGAGAATTAGTAAGCCCACACATAGGTAATATAGAGCATATGAGTCAGAAACACCAATAATATACAAATGCAATGAAAAAATGATGCAATTCCAACCCAATAATTACAAAAAACAGTACAAGGGATATTGTAAACCCAAGAAGATGCTGATCACTATGAGGTGTGCAAAAATGCACACTAAATAGACCCCATATATGCGTAGAGGAACCCCTCCCCAAGATCAGACATAGGGACCATCAAGGACCAGATCAGCCAGACCAATAGGGGCTAGAGAGGATCTAAGTGGACAGAGAAAATCTCCATAACCACCCCAAATGATAACCACACATACAAATCAACACAATACAAAACCCATGAGAAATGAAGTGGGGCAGGTAGAGCCAGAGACCCGATGCGTGTCGCCACTCTAGGTGGCATCGTCAGGGGTACAGATTGCCAGTCAGCTGTGTCAATATATATGGTTGCATCATTAGTAGATAGTGAGCAGCTGCGCCGCTGCTTACAGGGTTAACAGGTTAACAGGCTGACAGGGTTAACATCCAATATACCTGAGAGTCAGCAGTTAGTCACTGATCCATAGCTGTGGCTGACAGCTCACAGCAGCAGCATGTGATGTCACAGAATGCCAACTGCGCAAGCGTCGGTGTCCGGGAGACAAGGCACACATCCTGAATACAGGAAGTGAGAGAGCTCAATATTGCTACAGCGAAGGCGCCTGCAGTAGCCTTCTGCGCAGGCGTCGGCGTATAGTAGACAAAGCGCGCATCACGAATAAATGAGAAAGACCAATCAAGGGGACGCTTGCGGTCATGTGACCGATTAAGGCCTCTTTCACACATCCGGCTTTTGTAATCCGGCATGATGCGGCGAAATTTTTAATAACCGGATCCAGCACCGGATCTGGTTTTGTCCCATAAGCTTTAATGGTCGCCGCATCGTGCCGGATGGTTATGCGTCGTGTCCGGTTGTTGCCGGACAGCCGTCCGGCATCTGCAAAAAACGTTCTCTGCAACGTTTTTTGTCAGCGCCAGACCGGCTTTTTCCACAGCGCATGCCCGGACTCTGTGAATGTTAACCCCACAAGTTCCCGGCGAGAGAGATCTCTCTCTGTCACCCGGACACTTGTGAGATCTCTCTGTGGGGTTAACCCCACAAGTGCCCAGGAAGAGAGAGAGATTCTCTCGCCTGGACACTGAGTGTTAACCCCACATGTCTCTCTCTCTCTCCACCCCCCTCTCCCCTCCCCTCCCCTCACCTCCCTTTCAGCAGCTGTCTCTCCCAGCGGCTACCTCTGTCTACCGGTGTATATGTTCCTCCTGCGGCTCCTTTAAATCATGTCCGAGCCGTATCAGACGCCGCATACACATCCGGTGTCATGGCTGCAGGCCGGATCCGGCGGCCCGGCTTTTTGCCGCACGCCGCCGGACCCCACACACCGGATGTGTGAAAGTAGCCTAACCCTCAAAGATATACAGCTCACTTGCTGTGATGAGGAGCTCTTTCATCCGCACCAGTGATGAGGAGCTCTTTCATCCTTTTATTTGTGGTCGTCGTTCCTGTAACTACAGATTATAGCACTGGAATAGACAAAAAGGTCAATAGTTACCTTCTGGTCCTTCTTTTATAAGATCTGTATAAGAGTGTGTCAGCTCCACCCAGTTGGCTGAGTATAAACAGTGTCCCGTGTTAGCTCCACCTAGTTGGCTGAGCAGAAAGTGTCCTGTTTATTTAACTGATCATCATGGCAACTGAGCCCTGAACCAGCACGGTCTTTGTATAAGTACAGGCGCTTTAGATCACAGGTATTGCACCTTATCATTGTTTTCTCTAGCGATGTGCGTCTATTGGTGACTATGGCCGCTGCATGACTAGTAATACAGTGGTTATCTACGTCTCGCTCTGGCCGGGAGCGCCTATGGGGGAGTGTTTTTGGTCATCGCCTACTCAGATAATTACTACAGTGAATGTGCTGCATATCTTTAGAATGTCCCCTTAATTGTGTCTCTTCACCTATTTGTGATGCGCTCTTTGTTTATTATATGGCGACGCTTGCGCAGATAATCATCACAGCAAGTGAGCTGTATATTTTTGAGGGTTAATCAGTCATATGACCGCAAGCGTCCCCTTGATTGGTCTTTCTCATTTATTCGTGATGCGCGCTTTGTCTACTATACGCCGACGCCTGCACAGTAGGCTACTGCAGGCGCCTGCGCAGTAGCAGTATTGAGCTCTCTCACTTCCTGTATTCAGGATGTGTGCCTTGTCTCCCGGACACCGACGCTTGCGCAGTTGGCATTCTATGACGTCACATGCCTCTGCTGTGAACTGTCAGCCATTGCTATGGATCAGTGACTAACCGCTGACTCTCAGGTATATTGGATGTTAACCCTGTCATGGTAAGCAGTGGTGCAGCTGCTCCCTATCTACTAATGATGCAACCATATATGTTGACACAGCTGACTGGCAATCTGTCCCCCTGACGAAGCCACCTAGAGTGGCGACACGCGTCGGGTCTCTGGCTCTACCTGCCCCACTTCACTTCTCATGGGTTTTGTATTGTGCTGATTTGTATGTGTGGTTATCATTTGGGGTGGTTATGGAGATTTTCTCTGTCCACTTACACCCTCTCTAGCCCCTAATGGTCTGGCTGATCTGGTCCTGGATGTTCCATATGCCTGATCTTGGGCTGGGGTACCTCTACGCATTTATGAGGTCTATTTAGTGTGCATTTCTGTACACCTCATAGTGATCAGCATCTTCATGGGTTTACATTATCCCTTGTACTGTTTTTTGTAATTATTGGGTTGGAATTGCATCATTTTTTCATTGTATTTGTATATTATTGGTGTTTCTGACTCATATGCTCTATATTACCTATGTGTGGGCTTACTAATTCTCCTATTGAGAATCGTGTTTACATGGACCTAGGGATATAGGCATCTTTCTCAGTGAGGGTGATAGTTGATAGCAGGTGGGTTGCTCTATTATGAGCATTGTATTATTTGTGTATGTGTCACATTTGTGACCATTTTTAATGTTTTTAAGAATGTTTGCTGTGTTTAATAAAATTTGTATTATATATGCTATGTCCTATTCAGGGTGATCCCCTGCTCATGGCCTATTTCTTTCTCTCGTATTTGTCAAACAGAGGTGGCAGCAGCAAGCAAACCCACGTAGTTGGCCTGGGCAGAGCGGCGGGACCAACGAATCTGCTGAGCAGGCTCCACTGTGGCCGAAAAAGAATGGGAGACCGCTGGTTGCAAGGCTCTGGATTCTTTCTGTTCAGTGGTAGGAACTCAACGCCTAACAACTGGTCCTACTGCTGCACTAATATAACACCAAAGGAAGATATACAAACGAGGTAAGACAAACGACACTTAGCTTGCTCTGCTGCAATGCACCACGCAATAGAGTAATGCACCAGATCACAGCATTCAGCTGAAACATTACTGTACTCAGCCAGCTCCTGACTCCTGCTTGGTTGGTCTCCAAAGAGGAAGTGTATCACCAACAGTTAGCTGAAGCATCAAGTTACCTTTTAAAGGAAGGTGGGAGTGGTCACCACCTGCATCAGCAAAACTGACCAGGCATGTAATTACACCAGCAGCCACTGGGGGGGGAACTGATGTTAACCCCCGATGGCCTGAAAGGAAAAAAGTTTATATATGAGAATCCTAGATCTGGATCATGACAGATATGTGGGAAAAGGTTGAAAAGTTCCAGGGGGCCGAATACTTTTGCAAAGCACTGTAAATCATACAGGACCACTAAACTTTTCTTTCATCTCCTTCTATGTCCCAATGCATAATACCTCTATTTCCAACTTAAAGGTGTAAAGGACAGACTACTCTGCAGCAAAATTAAATGGTTATTAGCATTATTAGAAGGTTCTTATTTATGTAAAAATGTGTTTTAATATATTCTTTGAAAATTGTCACTGCGTTAAGACATCTAACTTAGCTAAGCTATTAAGTGACTGGCAACAGGTAGTCAACCATTTCCTTAAGACATCAAGAAAAATTGTGAATTCAACTCTGGATTGTAAAACCTGCAATGCTGTAAAATATTTACCAAGCTACACAACTTTTATTGAGAGTTCTATCCAGATATTAATTGGTGTTTAAGGGTAGATTTATATTTTACGATAAATTAATTTATGACATTTTTAGGAGGCAATTTTAGAGTCAATGCCTTACATAGACCAAGACTTGTTCCAATATGGAGAATTTTTGATATAGGAATGCAAATACAATCATGAACATGTAGTCCTTTAATAGAAAATTAGTCAATGCATGATTTTACTTGATTATCAATAAACAGAATATGTTTGAAGTCCAAAGAGAACCACATACCAAGAAACCGATCTTCTTGTCAAATACAGTTTTACTAATTATCCAGATTCTAAGGCAATCATACAAACATAATCATTCACCTCACGCCTGGAAGCATAAGTCTTGTTCTTTTGATGAATATTTATAAGACAGTGTAAAGCAGCCTACTTTTCCCTTCAGGCAAGACAATTTGGAGTTCATCAATATGTATTACCAAGGACTTTTATAAAAGGCACTTCAAAGGAAATTCATCAGGCATTCCTTTTGTCTAGATTTCTGTTAGACTGGTACTTCCTTTTGACAAGTATCAATAAATTATCCTCTGATGACTAGAAACTTGATGTCTTATTCAGAAAGCCCCTCATACGGCATTATTTGAACTATACTTTAGCCTTCCTGTGAACTTGTTTTATTCTAATATGTAATTTAAAAACTTAGTAATATGGAAATTAAACTAAACAAAGTAACACACACAAACTAATCTTGTGGAACAAATTGCTGTCTTTTGTATGAACTTTTGACATATTCTATTACATTAAATGAAAAATTCATGAACTTTATTAAATAATATTAATTAGGTAATTTGGTATTTATAAACTGCTTCCTACAGAAGATGTGAGGAGGGCATGTCTAATTTTAGCCAGTATCATTGAAAACTCCGATCTCAGTCTTTTAACTAAAAACATGCAATATGTGTAAATCATAATGCCGAGAAGCCAATCAATAACTTTTTGTTGGATTTAACACTGGGGGAAAATGAGGGCTGAACTGAATTCATATGGCGTATGGGAGAATAGGGATAAATTTACCAAGGTCCCTGTTCCCAGTGATAGTGCAAACAACAAATAGCCCTACTTACACCTGTCACCATGTGCACCATGGTAAATGCCTTATGGATCGCTCCTGGTTTCATTTACGCAGCCGCGAAACACGTGTACTCCTGCCTCATCTGTGCACATTAGAACCAATAAAACAGTAGAAGTTCTTAAGAAAGCGACACCAAGGCCTCTCTATCCATTTCAGAGACTGCAGATAGACTACATAAAACTACCCAAGGTAGGAGTGTATGGATCTGTCCTAGTATGTGTAAATCTCTTCTCTGGTTTGCTGGAATTGAATCTGGTAAAATGTGCTAATGCTAAAATGACTAGAGACAACCTGATGAAAGAACTGATCTGCAGATACGGTGTCCTGGAAACCATAGAAAGTGATGGGGGTACACACTTCACTAGAGAAATAATGAAGGAAATTATGCAGGGTCTGGGAATACAGCAAGCATTTAATACACAATATCATCCATCAAGTAGTGGGAAAGGTGAAAGGTTAAATGGGACACTTAAATAAAAAATTCAAAAGGCCATGGCAGAGACAGGAAAGAACTGGGTAGAGTGGTTGTCTCTTGCACTCTTTTCAGTCAGACACAGAACAAATAGAAAGACAGGTTTGTCTCCTTTTGAAGTCCTGTTTGGTAGTGCCCCAAAGGCAGGTCTGTACTTCCCACAGGTGCTACAAATGCAACACGGTTCTATGGCTGCCTATGTCCAGGCCTTCCAGAAAAGACTTAATGTGGTGCATAAACATGTTTTCTCACCCATTCCAGATCCTAATGTCAGGTCAGATGTGCATCAGCTCAATCCAGGTGATTGGGTGGTCATACACAGACACATGAGAAGGAGCCTAGATCCAAGGTTTGATAGCTCATATCACGTCCAGCTGACCACATCCACCCAGTGAAACTTGAGGGAAATGCCACCTGGATCCATGCCAGTCACTGCAAAATTGTCACTACATCTGCAGAATTACTGTCCCACTAATCACCTTGCTGGGAGTAGCAGGATTATTGCACCCTATAGAGACACTGGATAAACTTTTAAATATGGACTGGGACAACAAACTTTATCAACATCATACTTTTCTTATAAAGGACATGGAAGGATAAAAACCAAAGGACTGGATCTGTACACACAGCCAAGTATCTGCAATGACATTACCATACTTAGCCTTACCTCTAAAGCCACGGAAGGTATTAACACCCGATTTCATACAAAATAAAACTTGGACTCAATCTAAGTTTTGGGGCAAAGATGTGCCCCGTGATGTATCTGCCTTATTTACTATAGTCAGATGGGTCACTAATCCATGGGTCTAGTTAAATATAACACAACCTAAGGTACAAATGTGGTGGCGGGAGTATGATTCAGAAGTTGGAAATGTGGTCATTAAGAGGAGAACTGAGATCCCTTATTCAGACCCCATTCCCAATGATGGATTATGGTTCAGTCTTCAACACATTGGAGCATATACCTGTGGTGAGGATAATAATTGATTCCATACATATACTCATGATAGAATCCAGGTTAATGAGACAGTGTACCAAGATGGTGTGTTAAGTTGAAGGCTGTAAAACATCATCTATTGGTAAAATAGTAATGAAAGAAAGGCGTAAATCTACATTTGGTATAAACTAAAAACAAATGAATAATTATTGTTGTGTCCATAAAGCTATATTGGGACTTTTACATTTATATTGATGTATACAGATGCCTCGTGACATTTGTGTTCTCCCAGATGGAGTAGTCTTAGTTTGCGAACATCGTGCCTACAGGTAGATGAGCTCAGACATAAGAGGGGTTTGCACTCTTGCCAAACCAACACCAGCCACTTTCATAGTTCCTCGGTAAAATAGACACAGCAGCAGTCCCATTTCACATCTTGTATAGAAGGGTAGCAGACAATAAGCCCCAGCCAAATGGTAGTCCACATTAAGTAGAAATGCGGATAACAAATAAAATATTCAGAAGTATGCTAATATAGCCCTTCATAACACAAATGTGGTATAAATTAGTGGAAGCTACCGACTACCTGGGTGATCAAATTTTCCTGGTTCTTGAGGTTCTTAATGACACTATTACAATACAGAGACAATTAATCATAGTTACTAACCAACATACTATAGTACTAGATTACCTGACAGCAAAAGAAGGAGGAATGTGTCAAATAATTAGTCCCACCTGTTGCAAAGTACAAACAGAGATCCTAGTCGGGTAACACATTCTCATTTCTAAATCCAGCCAACTGGTTTAGTGGCTTAGCAGGAAGGATTTCTGGTATTGTACAGACTAGCATGCAGATCTTATGGTTTTGATTATTGCTCTATTTAGCTGTAAAAGTGCTGATATATGTATTACCTAAGATCTTGAAAAGGGTAAGTATAAAAAAAGAATCTAAGGCTGAACCTTCCATAGTGTATCATAGACCTCAGATGACCACTGCTAATGGTGAAAGAGGGTGTCCACATGATGGTGGATTGGGGTGAAGCAGGTAGGAAGCCCCCTCATGGGTACTAGACCTATGTGACAGTAGCTCCTTTGTGGACACCAACTGACCTTGTGGCAAAAGGTTATACCATTTACAAAAAGGGGAAATTGATATAGAAGGGTTAATGTTTTTCCTCTCTCTTCTAGATTTGTTTTCATGTTAGACAGCTTTCTAGTCCCATCTTCAAGGATTTTATACTTCTATCTCATATGCAATGTTTTTAAGATTCTGCAAAAACATGTAAGGGGTACATTATAAATAAAGTCATCATGACCTGGGTAACGGGGCATTATTTTGATCAAAATTATGTTTACTAAATACCCTTATTATTATTACTACCTTTATGCATTATTTGCAGTATACTTTTTACTTTTTAGTTTAGGATATTGTGTTTTTTGCTTTTTATTTTCTACCAATAGTAGTCTATGAAACTAATGTTTGTGCCCTCTGAATGTGGCTGGAAAAAAATGGTGTTGCAGGAGGTATTAGGGCTCACAGATAGGAAGGCTTACACTACTCCCTAAGGCTACTTTCACACTTCAGTTTTTTGACGTCAGTCACAATCCGTTGGCTCGACGGATCAACGGATCCGCCGCAGATTGTGAAAAACTGATGCGAAGGATCCGTTTTTTCACCGGATCTGACTGCCCTACCTGGCAAGTTTGTATACATTTGGGGCTGTGGATATTGGAGCATGCTCAGTTTAAAAAAATCCATCCCTGGATTCCGTCATTTGATGGACAGCGACGGATCCGGCGCCCATAGGCTTCCATTCTAGCAAACAACAGACGGCGTCAGATCCGTCACTGTCCGACTTTTTGAAGGAGACAAAAAACATTACTTTGTCCGTCGACTAACAGAATGGTCAGCAACTAACAGATCCGGCGACTAACAGAATGGGCAGCAACTAACAGAATGGCTTTTAACAGGGAAAAATGCAAAGTACTACATCTGGGCAAAAAAAATGAAAAAAGCGTATACAGAATGGGAGGAATAGAGCTAAGCAACAGCACATGTGAAAAAGACTTGGGTATACTAATAGATCACAGACTGAATATGAGTCAACAGTGTAATGCAGCACCAAAAAAAGCAAATGCAATTCTAGGATGTATTAACAGAAGCATACAGTCTAGATCACGTAAAGTCATTATTGCCCTCTATTCCTCTTTGGTCAGACCTCATCTGGAATACTGTGTCCAGTTTTGGGTGCCACATTTTAAAAAAGACATCAACAAACTGGAGCAAGTTCAGAAAAGAGCGACCAGAATGGTGACCGGTCTGCAAACCCTGTCTTATGAGGAAAGGTTGCAGGATTTGGGAATGTTTAGCTTGCAAAAGAGAAGACTGATAGGAGACTTAATAACTGTCTACAAATATCTCAAGGGCTGTCACATTGCAGAAGGATCATCTTTATTCTCATTTACACAAGGAAAGACTAGAAGCAATGGGATGAAACTGAATGGGAGGAGACACAGATTAGATATTAGAAAAAAATTTTGACAGTTAGAGTGATCAATGAGTGGAACAGGCTGCCACAAGAGGTGGTGAGTTCTCCTTCAATAGAAATCTTCAAACAGAGGCTGGACAGATATCTGTCTGGGATGATTTAGCGAATCCTGCTTTGAGCAGGGGGTTGGACCAGATGGCCAAGGAGGTCCCTTCCAACTCTACGATTCTATGATTTTATGATTCTATGAACGATGGATGAAATGTGCGGCCATCAGTTGGAATCTGTTGCTAATACAAGTCTATGAGAAAAAAAGGATAAGGCGGCATCAGTCGTCGGATCCGTTTTTTTTTCAAAATTTGACGGATTGCGACTGATGGCAAAAACTGAAATGTGAAAGAGGCCTTAGCCACCGCATCTTAATTGAACCTTCAATTCAAAGCTCTAAATGCTGGCCCAGACCCTAAAGCCTCATTCATGGCACATGGCTGACTACTGCTGTGCCATTATAAAATGTTCTACTGTGGGTCAATTGATCAGTTAACTACCTGTGTTACATTTTTTCTACCAATAATAGTACATGAAACTGATCTTTGTGCCATCTGAGTGTGGCTAGGAAATTAAAAGAAATTGAGCTGTTACATGAGGCATCTAGGCTCCCAGCAAACTAGGCTTACACCACTGTCTTAGCCACAATGTCTTAAGTGAAGCTTCAAATCCTTGCTCTAAATGCAGACCCAGAGCCTGATACAACATGCATGGCCAATTGCTGACCGCTGCTGTCCTATTCTAAAAGTTTCTACTGTGGTTGAATTGATAAGTCAACTACCTGTGTTACTATTCTTAAATTTTTCTACCAATAGCAGTCTACCAAGCTGATATTTGTGCCACCTGAGTATGGCTGACCAAAAATGAAGTTTGAGCTGTTGCATGAGGTATCAAGGCTTCCAGCATAGTTGGCCTACTCGGTTCCCTCACCCACCTCATCTTAATTTAAATTTTACATTCAAAGCTCGAAATACTGGATCAGACCCTGATCCCGAACGGATGGCCCGTTTCTGACTGCTGCTGTGTCATTATAAAATGTTCTACCATGGGTCAATTGATAAGTCATCTACCTGTGTTACCATCCTTACATTTTTCTACCAGTAGTAATCTATGAAACTGATGTTTGTGCCACCTGAGTGTGGCTGGGAAACTTAAAGGAATTGAGCTGTTGCATGAGGTATCTGGACTCCCAGCAAAGAATGCTTACACCACTCCCTTAGACACCACGTCTTAATTAAAATTTAATTTCCTCGCTCTTAATGCTGGCCTAGTCCCTGAAACAACATGCATGGTCTATTGCTGCCTGCTGTTGTGCCACTATAAAATGTTCTACTGTTGGTCAATTGATAAGTCACCAGCCTGTGTTTCTATTTTAGAATTTTGGATAACAAGGGGAGGAAGACCTGTGAAGAATCAGACTTCAAGATTAGATTTCAGAATGGCAGATTTTAAGGGACTCAGAAAGAGAATCAAAGGGATCCTGTTATGAATGGGTCACCGAGGAGGATGGCAGAAACAGGCTAAGCCACCAGAAGACCAGAGAGGTTGGTAACTAAGGGGATTGCAGACCCCGATCCTATCCGCATAACTAGCAGCAACTGTGGAGCGTCTCTACGATGCCCTAGACGCTTCATCACAGCCTGAGGACTAACTAAGCCTAAAGACAGAAAGATGAAATCTAAACTGCCCCGGAGCAGATCCCCAGAGGAATAGACAGCCCCCAAACATATATAGTCAGTGAGACAAGATGAGACACAAACACAGGCAGAGAACAGACTGAGCAAACGGTGGGGCCCAAGGTATCTAGACAGGACAGAAAAGGTACTGTCTGCCATCACGCACAAACCCTGAAAAAGTTCAACACTTCTGATATACAAAAGCACCTGAGATCAGACGATCTCACCCCCGCTAGATCAGCACTCTGGTATAAACTGGCAGCAAGCAAAAAGATTCTAACATAACAGGGGACTGAACAAGCTGCAACATATGAAGCAGGGCCCAGCGCTGCCCTCAGCAGGGAGCACGCTGACCCCTAGCAGCAAAACAAAAAGCAAATAAAGACACAACCAGATTAAATGCAAAGCATTAGCAAAATAATCACTTAGCTGAACATTAGATCAGGCAGGGGACAAAAGAGCTCCAAATGCACATGGAGGAAAAAATCACCAGCAACCTTCAAGAGCAGCCAGCTCCATTATATGCTCCCAGCCAGCAATCTCAGATTCCCAATTATCATTGTCAGGTGGAGAACCTCCATCCATCTGGCCAGCTCCACTACTCTCAGCAACCACCAGAGGGAGCTTCAGCTCAGAAATCCGAGCAAGGGAGTTCACTACAGGATCCAATGGCTGTATATCCTTAAGGACAAAAATGTTCAGTAAGGATGGGAAATCTTGAAAAATGAGATTCTCAAAGCACAATCGTTCACAATTCCAAAAAGTGGGAAGAATATGAAGCATTTAAGGAAAACAGGATGGATGAACACAGAATTTTTACACATGCTCAAAAGAAAGAAAGAAATGTTTATCAAATGGAAAGAGGGAGGCATATCTAAAAAAGAATATAATGCTGTCTGCAGAACCTGCAGGGCAGGAATCAGATTACCTAAATCTGACAATGCATTAAGGCTTGCAAGAGACGTCAAAAGCATTAAAAAGGATTTTGGGAATATGTCAAAAGTAAAAGAAAAGTCAAAGATGCTATAGGATTTTTACAGGATGAAAATTATGAAATGGTAAGAAAGGATGTTGAGAAGGCCAAACTATCAAATTCCTATTTTGCATCTGTTTTCTCTCAGAAAGGAAATGTAGCATCAACTGATCTTCACTGTCCTATTACAGGAATAGAAGAATCCAGGATATCTATAAACAGAAAGAAAGTGAGTAAACACTTAGCTAACATAAATGAATTCAAGTCTTCAGGTCCAGATGAATTACACCCCAGAGTACTGAAGGAAATAGCAGAAGAAATTTTTGAACCACTCTCCAGAATTTTGAAAATTCTGGGAGAACAGGAGAAGTTCCAGAAGACTGGAGAATAGCAAATGTTGTTCCTATCTTCAAAAAAAATGGGATAAAAAGGTGGATTTTCTCTGCGCCGCTTGAAAGATAGAAGTCCAAATGGATAATCAGATGAAAATGTGGCTTTATTCAAAGCGTTTCGGAGCAATATGACTCCTTCATCAGGAAACCACAAAAGTACAGTATATACCTAAGGGACCTTTTTAAACACTTAGGAAGCCTTTGCCGGTGTTTTTTGTTAATTATTCTAATTTACTGAGATAATGACTTTTGGGTTTTCATTGGCTGTAAGCCATAATCATTAACATTAACAGAAATAAACACTTAAAATAGTTCACTCTCTTTGTAATGACTCTATATAATATACGAGTTTCACTTTTTGTATTGAAGGACTGAAATACATTTTTTTTTATTATATTCTAATTTTGTGAGAAGCACCTGTAATGTGCTCTATAATGTGCTCCTCTATAGTATTCTAACTGTATTAGCTTTAGTTTTCAATGTTTTTATATTGGCCTTCAAAACTTTATTGCTGAATGCCATTTCCCTGCTGTCTGCTATAAAGTCACAGTATTTTACTGAGATTGATGGTGAAACTCTTCGTTCCCAAAGACATGTGATTCTGAGGTTTCATGTTCCTGTTATGCTATTCTCAGCAGATGAACTCTAACTTACCAAAGATTCACCTATTTCCCTTTAGTCTGCCTCTAAACCATAGCTGTTTCCCTACAAAACTTCTCTTAAAAGATGTCATGTTTTATAATCATTCAAATTTTAGTTTTGATAAAAAAAAGTTAAACTAGTTTAATTTCCTTTTTGATATTAATGATAATTTGCTTTGTAGGGGGCTGGCATGAGTAACTACAGATGAGAGAATATGTTCAGAAAATGATCGCCAAACGTAAATTCGGCACGAATATGGTACATTCGAATTCATGATCGGTAACACAAGCATTTTTCTTAAATTGGAAAAAGTCGGTAATATTCAGTAAAAGTATGTTGCCAATAAGGTATTTAAAAGTAGATGATAGATACAGTAGATAGATAGATAGAATGAAAGGTGGGAATTCGTGTGTCGCGTACAGTAAAATCACAGCATGACGAGTTAGAAAAGAATAGATAGAATAGATATATACACAGAATACATAGACATATAGATGTCAGTGACTCATATATATGTGTATAAAAGTGAATGTATGTATGTATGTATGTGTGTGTATCACCAACCAATCACGAAGCATCTTTAATTTTACCAGAGCTGTTAAAAAGAAGCTGAGTTGTGATTGGTTGCTATGAGCAACAGTTTTCCTTGCAACCAATCACTAAGCATCTCTCATTTCACCAGCTAAAAGTAGCTGAGCTGTGATTGGTTGCTATGAGCAAGTTTTCCCAATTGACAACACCTCAGCAGACACTGACATGGTGGGAGAAATCTAGCATCCCCGTGAACATAAGCTCCCAGCCATTGTCTGCCCCCCTGAAAGGAGCAGAGAGCACATGACAGAAATGAATTCCCCCTCCCTGCCCATATCCCCATCACACATCCTCCATCCCGTAGGCACATCTTCCCTCTTAAAGGGATCATTGGTATGGAAGTCAGAGCAAATCCATCCAGGGCTTTGGTTTTGACCCCAGGCCTCTCTTAAAGGGATCCTTGGTATGGAAGTTAGGACCGTTCCACTCAACTCTGTGGTTCTGACCCCAGGATCTCTTAAAGGGATCATTGGTATGGAAGTTAGGGCAAATCCACTCTGCACTTTGGTACTGACCCCAGGCCTTTCTTAAAGGGATCTCCAGTATGGAAGTCAGGGCAAATCCATCCAGCGTTTTGGTTCTGACCTCAGGCTCTCTTAAAGGGATCTCCTGTATGGAAGTTAGAGCAAATCCCTCAATATTCTGATTCTGACCCCAGGGTTCTATTAAAGGGATCATTGGTATGCAAGTCACTGCAAATCCACTCAGCGCTCTGGTTCTGATCCCAGTCTCTCTTAAAGGGATCCCAGGTATGGAAGTGAGGGCAAATCCACTCTGTGCTTTGGTACTGACCTCAGGTCTCTCTTAAAGGGATAAAGGGATCTCCGGTATGGAAGTTAGGGTAAATCCCTCAGCACTATGATTCTCACCCCAGGCTACTATTAAAGGGATCATTGGTATGGAAGTCAGGAAAATCCACTCAGTGCTCTGGTTCTGACCCCAGGCCTATCTTAAAGGGATCCCTGGGATGGAAGTTAGGACCATTCCACTCAGCTCTCTGGTTCTGACCCCAGGCTGACGGGATGATGTGGGATATTAGGGGTGGTAGTCTGGTGGCTTTGGCTGACGGGATGATGTGGGATATTAAGGGGAGTAGTTCGGCGTCTGTGACGGGATGATGTGGGATATTAGTGGTAGTTGTCTGGTGGCCCTGGCTGACGGGATGATGTGGGATATTAGGGGCAGTAGTCCGGTGGCTCTGAAGGGATGATGTGGGATATTAGGGGTAGTAGTCCAGTGGCTCTGGCTGATGGAATGATGTGGGATATTATAGTGAATGTTGCTATGTGGAGTGGGCGGGGCTCTACACTCAGCTTTATACTGTGTATATAGATATAATCATTATAATTTGTTATAACTAACTGTAGTTAGTGTGTGTGACCTAGTGTGGAATCACTAGTCTCCTGAGACTCAACATGGTGGAAGGAAGGAGGATAAGCTAAGTATACAGTTGTGAACTGAAATTAATAGTCTGGGAAGCTCTGCGGGTATACCCCCTTCCCAGGCTATGAACATTGGCCCCCAGCTGTCGGCTTTCCCTCTGCTCGTTACGAAAATTATGCAGGTGCCCACACCATTTTTTTCAGAAAAATTATCTTTTATTAAATAAATACATGTACATTAAACTGCCCACACACTGTACTAATTGTATTTGTCACAGACATCTGTATATCTAGCTATTCTATTTGCATTTACTGTATGTAATCCATCTCTTCTGTCAGCTCCTGCTGTGATTGTACACTACGCGGCTGATGAATTGCCGGCTTTTCATCTATCCATCTATCTATCTATGTAATATATAAAAAGAATATATATACTGTATTCTTTTTATATTGTACATAGATAGATGGATAGAAGAAAAGCCGGCAATTCAGTAGCCGCGTAGTGTACAATCACAGCAGGAGCTGACAGAAGAGATGGATTACATACAGCAAATACAAATAGAATAGCTAGATATACAGATTCCTGTGACAAATACAATTAGTACAGTGTGTGGGCAGTTTAATGTACATGTATTTATTTAATAAAAGATAATTTTTCTGAAAAAAATGGCGTGGGCGCCTGCATAATTTTCATAACCAGCAGAGGGAAAGCCGACAGCTGGGGGCCAATGTTCATAGCCTGGGAAGGGGGTAATACCCACAGAGCTTCCCAGACTATTAATTTCAATTCACAACTGTATACTTAGCTTATCCTCCTTCCTTCCACCATGTTGAGTCCCTGGATACTAGTGATTCCACACTAGGACACATCAAGGAGCTATTTAAAACATCATTTCTTGATTGTGGCCTTTCACCCTGCATGGTCCAAGAGTAACAGGAGGAGATGCTATTTATTGATGCACAAAACCTAGAGTAGCCTAGCCACAAGGAGATGACAGTAGGGAATGGAAAAAATTGTCTAAGTAGTAAGATGATGATGAGACACAGTTACCGATAAGTCTTGTTAAGTCACCAAATCAGGAGGACCAAAGTGCGACAGGGTAAGATGAGGTGGTAGATGATGAAGTCACTTACCCATCTTGGGGAGCTGGCATGCAGGGTGAGGTCAGCAGCACTGAGGGAGAGGGATCGGCAGCACCAAAACAGGCAAGAAGAGGAAGTAGGGAGATCAGAAGGATAAGGTGGTCAACTGTTCCGAAAGCAGAGACACTTATGAATTTCTCTGTCAAAAAGTTAGGTGTTCCCCAGTTTGGGACTTTCTTAAAGAGAGTTCTGAGACAAACAAAATGGTCATCAGCAGGGGTCTAGCCACTGGCATATGTAATTTAAGCACCCGACTTGGTGGGCCGAAAGTCTGGATTCATACTTGGTGCTAGCAGGTGAAGCCACTGCCTCTTCCCTGTGTTAGGTATTTCCCAATCGCCTGTCCATTACACTGGTACAGATTCCTCCTACCCTGCACCTGTAATTGCACATTCTGATGCACCATCATCAGGCACTTCCAAATTCTTGAAAAAATCTACAAGAAGCAAAATAAACATAAACCCTGTTATAACTAAATAAGTAAAAAGCAACTGCGTTTAAATAACACAGGGTTCTTAGTAATACTATTTTTGATTAAAAAAAACATGAAAGCCATCTCACCATCGCCAAGGTGACCCGAGTAACGAGCCCAATGTAAGTCTATGGGAAACCCGAGCATTTTTGCCACGACCCCCTCGGGGGTCTTTTTAGGGTCTTTTTAGTCATTTCTGACTCCCAGGTCACTGCTGTGAGCAATGTTGTCAGAGTCTTACGCCTCTTTTCCGGGCGCACAATAAAACATACAAAAATGAAACCAAAATTGATTTTCCTGGGAAATATGATAAGGAACATCCTTTGTAGAGAAACAATTTCTATGTAAGGCCAAATAAATAACCCAAAACAAAAATGTTCGTCCACCACTTGAGATATGTTCACACATAGCATTTTTTATGCGTTTTTCAACTTTAGCATTGCTTTTGACCAAGACAAATACAGTCACTGGGAAATGTCATTTTAACATTTTACAACCTTAGCTGGCCATGAGGTGTGTGACACATCATCAGACACATCCTGTTTCATTTATGAAGGACGGACTTTTAAAGGAGGAGGGCCATCAGGCGGACTTTAATCTTCTTAAAAGGGCAGCAATTTGTCCTCACTATTCTTAGAGATCCATTTTAGCTGGTTATGATTTGTTATTTCCATTATTAAACAGTGGGTCTCCTATACTGTTATTGCCTATGCATTGAATGCAAGGCCTGACCCAGATTTGGACGCATCCTAATAACACATGGAACAGACGTCTTGGATGGCCACATGAAACCAAAGTTCCCATTCTTATTTATTTGGTCCTGCCATACTGTTAGCCTATGCATTGAATGCAAGGCCTGACCTGCCCCAAAGTTACATGCAACCCAATAACCCTGTGAACCAACGTACTGGATGGCCACATGAAACCAAAGTTCCCATTTTTCTAAATTTGCTACTCCCATAATGTTAGCCTATGCATTGACTGCAAGCCCTGCCATGCCCGAAAGTTACATGCACCCCAATAACCCTTTGAACCAAGGTACTGGATGTCCACATGAAACCAAAGTTCCTATTTTTCTTAACTAGCCACTCCCATAATGCTATCTTCTGCATTGAATGCAATGTCTGCCCTGCCCCAAAGTTACACGCAACCCAATAACCCTTTGAACCAACATACTGATGCCCATTTTTCATTTGGCATTCACATAATATTTGCCCATGAATTGAATGCAAGGCCTGCTCCAAATTTGGATGCACCCTAATAACCCTTTGAAGAGACATCCTGGATGGCCAAATGAACCCAAAGTTCCCATTATTCATTTGTTACTTGCTCATGAAGTGAGTGCAAGGGTTGAGGCTAAAGAACCTGCATTGGAGAATTGCAGTGCTGAGGCTGAAGAACCAGCATTGGTGAATTGCAGTGGTGAGCCTGAAGAACCTGAAGTGGAGAATTGCAGTGTTGATGCTGAAGACCCCACAGTGGAGCATTGCAGTGTTGAGTCTGAAGAACCAGCAGTGGAGCATTGCAGTGTTGAGGCTGAACACCCATCAGTGGAGCATTGCATTGTTGAGCCTAAAGAACCAGCAGTGGATAATTACAGTGTTGAGGCTCTAGAAACTGCAGTGGCGAATTGCAGTGTTGGGGCTGAAGAAACTGCAATGGAGTATTGCAAGGTTGAGCCTAAAGAACCAGCAGTGGAGCATTGTAGTGTTGAGATCGAACACCTGGCAGTGGGCATTGTAGTGTTCAGGCTGAAAACCCGGCATTGGAGCATTGCATAGTTGAAGCTGAAGACCCGGCAGGTGAGCATTTAAGTGTTGAGGATGAAGACCTGACAGTGGAACATTTAAATGTTGATGCTGAATAACCAGCATTGGAGCTTGCATAGTTGAGACTGAAGACCCGGCAGAGGAGCATTTAAGTGTTGAGGCTGAACACCCGACAGTGGAACTTTTAAGTTTTGAGGCTGAAGACCCGGCAGTGGAGAATTGTAGTGTTGAGCCTGAAGAACCAGCAGAGGAGGATTTCAGTTTTGAGGCTGAAGAACTGGCAGTGAAGAATTGCATTGTTGTAGCTGACCAAACAACAAAGTTCACATTATTAGGAATTGGGTCTCCCATACTGTTTGCCTATGCAGTGAATGCAAGGCCTGCCACAAATTTGGACGCAACCTAATACCCCTTGGAAGATATGTGGAGAAGGGCCTTCTAAAAATCTGTTCCCATCTGTTCACATATACTTGTATTGCCCATACAGTAAGTGTATTGGCTGACAAACATTTCTCCCTGGGGGGTAAACATCAACATACTGTGTAAACTTTTTTTTTACAGGCATTATAAACAATCTTTGAAAAATTAAAAAAACTGGCTGTTGCATCACGGAACACGTTCACCCTGGTGATCTAGTGATGGTGTCAGAAGAGACTTGAAGGATGGCCTTCGAAAAATCTTTTCCCAATATAAAGGAGTGGGTCTCCTATGGTTTTAGTGCCCATACACTAAGTGTATGGGCTGACAAACATTTCCCCCTTGGGGGTACACATCAACATACTGTGCAAACTTTTTTTATGGGCATCATAAATACCCTTGAAAAATAAAAGAAACCTGTCTGTTGCATCACAAAACACGTTCTACTTGGTGAGCTAAAGGTGGTGGCTGATCAAGATGAGGAGGAGGATAACAGCAATTACTCAAAATAAGGAAGCATATACCAATGTGTGGGTGTGAAGAGGTGCATGGGAATATACCTCCCAAAAATGACACTAGATTTGAGGTTATGTTTCGCTGTTATCATTCGTTGGTGTAGAGAAGTCAGATCCAATCCAGCCCTTGCTCATTTTTCTAAGAGTCAGCCTGTCATCATTTTCAGTTGACAGGTTGTAAAAAATACCTATATCTAGATCCTGCTCACCTTCATCTGAGACACCATTGATTACCCGGACATTAACCGCAAAAGGAGACATTGTGATTGATCAGAAAGGAGAATCACCCAGCTTTTCCAGAGGAATTTACTCCAAGGATAATTACGCCCTCATGCAACTTTAAATTTACACAGAGGTAATTTATTTCTTGAGTTGATATCCTTGTTTTTTAATTTCTCATGCACTTTATTAAGCTTCTGATCAGCCATCCTATGTTTATACTAGTTGACAGTATTTATTATTTTAATACTTGGGTACATTCATCAGCGCAAGTTTTAACTAGCATTTATTTATTGATTGATTTTATCAGCCAAATCAGGTGGTATTGTCCTATAACTTGCTGCTCTGCACCCAAAATTGCGCTTAGCGCCCTTGGTTCTATATTTATTGTAAAAAATACTTATTTTCGTATATTTATTTAATTCAGGACTTGTTACCAGATGTGATACTCTAAAGAAAATGTCACGTTGTTTCTTATAAAAAAATGTTGTGGTTTATTGGATTGTCCATCAAAAAGATCATTGCAGTAAAATATAAAATTAGGTGAAATAGTTATAGTGTCCATATCACAGTTGTGCGCTTCTTTCCTGAGATCCTGAATGGTAAATGGCGCCTGTCTCTGTTAAAAGCATCTCTGAAAGCAACACGTAGTTAACTTACATATCAGCTGTCCATTCAACGTAGTGTCATAGTAAAGTGTCCATGGAGTGTGTCCGAAGAGAGTGAAGAAGAGACCCCACTCCTCCTTTGGGTCATGTGGTTATATACAGGAGTTGGACAAAATAATGGAAACATCAGCAAAAGTTAGTTTAATATGGTGTAGGTCCACCTTTTGCAGCATTACAGCCTCAATTCTCTGAGGTATGGATTCATACAAGGTGTGAATTGTTTCCAAAGGAATTGTAGCCCATTCTTCAGTTAAAACACCCTCCAGTTCTTTGAGCGACGATGGCGGCGGAATTTGACATCTAACTTGAATCTCTAAAATTGACCATAAATGCTCAATAAAGTTGAGGTCTGGGGATTGTGGGGGCCAGATGAGATGCTCAACTTCATTACAATGGTCCTCGTGCCATGCTTTAACGATTCTAGCTGTATGAATTGGTGCATTATCATCCTGAAAGATGGCGTTCCCCTCCGGGAACAGTGCTTGATCCATAGGATGCACTTGGTCGCCCAAAATGCCTAAATAATCGTGGCTGTTAATTCTTCCATGAAGGGATATCATTGGCTAGGCGGATCTCCACGAAATAGCACCCCGGATCATCACAGAACCTCCGCCATGTTTTACGGATGGGAGAAGGCAGTCTGGATGGAATACTTCTTTCGGCTGTCTCCAAACTTACACTCGGCCGGAGGTCGGAAATAGGGTAAACGATGATTCATCTGAGAATATCACATGTTTCCACTGCTCGAGGGACCAATTCTGGAGGTTTCTACACCACTCTAAATGCTTGGAAACATTTGTCTTTGAGAGTAGCGGTTTTCGAATTGCAGCTCTTCCGTGGAATCCAGATTTGTTCAGCTCCCGACGAATAGTATTCGTGGAAACTGGGTTCTGTAGGTGTTCATTGAGCTCACCAGTGATTTTCGGAGCAGTGGTCTTGCGATCCTCTATCACAATTCGCTACAGAGTCTGACAGTCTCTCTCAGTTAACTTCGAATTTCAGCTGGACCTGTGCTTTGCTGCGGACGTTTTTCCTTCTCTTTCAAATGCAGTCATTACTTTGGAGACAGTACCTCTTGACATGCCAAGCATTTCGGGCATTTTCTGTTACACTAGCGCCTGCCATAAGAGCACTAACAATTTTGCCTCTTTGAAAATCCGAGAGGTTTGCCATTGGTATCAGGTTTTCATCAATGTTCTTACAATTCTGCAAAACAAACAGTTAATTTACATACACATTTCACATAACACAAATAATCAACTACAAAACATTACCATATGTCACGGTTTGCATGTTTGTAACGTGTTCGAAGATTATGATGCCAAAACTTTAGGTGTTTCCATTATTTTGTCCAACCCCTGTACATCCCACAAGGCATGTGTTCTCTATATATGGGGGTGACATTTACTATGAGCTAAATTTACAGAAATAACATATCTAGTGTCAGCGAAAGGCAATGTGCCCGATACAGAATTGAGTGTAATAAGAATAAATCCATAACCAATAACTACTATTTAACACAGGTTGATGTGCTTATCAGTTACAATTCCACCAGTGGCACTAAAATCACACTCTGCCAAAATGCTAGAGGCAGGGCAGGCCAGGACCTCCAAGGCTTAGAGAGCCAGTTCATGCCATGTGTCTAGCTTGGATACCCAGTACTTCCTCAGCATCTTCCAAAACTTTGCACTCCTGATGAGAGTACCCCATGCCTCAGGGCCAGTGCAATGGGAGGTTCTGAGAAAAGTCTATCACCACTTTCCCAGTGTTCCCCTGCCTCTGATGGATTGGAGTTGTGTCTCTCTCGCCTGTACTCCTTGGTTGTCCAATGAACTGTCCAGATGGAAATTTTTTTAATAATTCTGCAGCAAGAGCCGTCTGGTACTGCCCCATTTTAGTAGACCTGTCTGCTTCTGAAATAAGAGATTGAAAGTTCTCCTTGTAGCGTGCATCTAGAAGTGCCACCAACCAGTAATGAGTGTCACCAAAAATTTTGATAATGCATGGCTCACGGGAAACGCAGCGCAACATAAAGTCTGCCATGCGTGCCTCACCAAGAGAACAACTGACCATGCTGTCCTCCTCCTCCTTTTCCTCAGACCATTCACGGTGAACAGATGGTATGACAGTTGTGCTTGTAGTACCATATACAGTGCATGAAACTAGCTCCTGGTCTTCCTCTTCCTCTTCCTCATTGTCAACCAATCCACAATGGGATGACATGAGGCTGGGCTGTGTGCAATCAACCTGTATGCTTCTTTGCTCCATCTCATCATGCTCCACCTGCAATGCATCCTCTTTCATTGTGAGCAGAGAGCTTTTCAGAATACAGAGAAGCGGGATGGTTATGCTAACTATGGTGTCATTATGGTGTCACAATCTTGGTGGACTCCTCAAAGTTTTGTAGGATGGTACATACAGTGGGGAAAAAAAGTATTTAGTCAGTCAGCAATAGTGCAAGTTCCACCACTTAAAAAGATGAGAGGCGTCTGTAATTTACATCATAGGTAGACCTCAACTATGGGAGACAAACTGAGAAAAAAAAATCCAGAAAATCACATTGTCTGTTTTTTTTTTCATTTTATTTGCATATTATGGTGGAAAATAAGTATTTGGTCAGAAACAAGCAATCAAGATTTCTGGCTCTCACAGACCTGTAACTTCTTCTTTAAGAGTCTCCTCTTTCCTCCACTCATTACCTGTAGTAATGGCACCTGTTTAAACTTGTTATCAGTATAAAAAGACACCTGTGCACACCCTCAAACAGTCTGACTCCAAACTCCACTATGGTGAAGACCAAAGAGCTGTCAAAGGACACCAGAAACTAAATTGTAGCCCTGCACCAGCCTGGGAAGACTGAATCTGCAATAGCCAACCAGCTTGGAGTGAAGAAATCAACTGTGGGAGCAATAATTAGAAAATGGAAGACATACAAGACCACTGATAATCTCCCTCGATCTGGTGCTCCACGCAAAATCCCACCCCGTGGAGTCAGAATGATCACAAGAACGGTGAACAAAAATCCCAGAACCACGCGGGGGGACCTAGTGAATGAACTGCAGAGAGCTGGGACCAATGTAACAAGGCTTACCATAAGTAACACACTACGCCACCAGATCCTGCAGTGCCAGACGTGTCCCACTGCTTAAGCCTGTACATGTCCGGGCCCGTCTGAAGTTTGCTAGAGAGCATTTGGATGATCCAGAGGAGTTTTGGGAGAATGTCCTATGGTCTGATGAAGCCAAACTGGAACTGTTTGGTAGAAACACAACTTGTCGTGTTTGGAGGAAAAAGAATACTGAATTGCATCCATCAAACACCATACCTACTGTAAAGCATGGTGGTGGAAACATCATGCTTTGGGGCTGTTTCACTGCAAAGGGGCCAGGACAACTGATCCGGGTACATGAAAGAATGAATGGGGCCATGTATCGTGAGATTTTGAGTGCAAACCTCCTTCCATCAGCAAGGGCATTGAAGATGAAACGTGGCTGGGTCTTTCAACATGACAATGATCCAAAGCACACCGCCAGGGCAACGAAGGAGTGGCTTCGTAAGAAGCATTTCAAGGTCCAGGAGTGGCCTAGCCAGTCTCCAGATCTCAACCCTATAGAAAACCTTTGGAGGGAGTTGAAAGTCCGTGTTGCCAAGCAAAAAGCCAAAAACATCACTGCTCTAGAGGAGATCTGCATGGAGGAATGGGCCAACATACCAACAACAGTGTGTGGCAACCTTGTGAAGACTTACAGAAAACGTTTGACCTCTGTCATTGCCAACAAAGGATATATCACAAAGTATTGAGATGAAATTTTGTTTCTGACCAAATACTTATTTTCCACCATAACATGCAAATAAAATGAAAAAAAAAACAGACAATGTGATTTTCTGGATTTTTTTTTCTCAGTTTGTCTCCCATAGTTGAGGTCTACCTATGATGTAAATTACAGACGCCTCTCATCTTTTTAAGTGGTGGAACTTGCACTATTGCTGACTGACTAAATACTTTTTTTCCCCACTGTATGTCTGACATTCATGTTCACTCCTGAGGTCTTATGTGTGGAGTCTGAACTGAATACTGATGGCCTTGCTGATGCTGGTAGTCAACAACTGCCCTCTTCTGCTCACAAATCCTTTCCAACATATGCAGTGTAGAGTTCCAAGGCATGGGGATATCACACACCAGTCGGTGAGCTGGAAGCTGCAAATGCTGCTTGAGCACGGTAAGGGCAGTGAAAGCTGTAGCTGACTTTCTAAAATGGGCACACAGGCGGCATACTTTCACAAGCAGATCTGGCAGCTCCAGGTAGCTTTTGAGAAACCATTGAACAGTGAGGTTAAGCACATGGGCCAGGCATGGTACATGTGTGAGCTTGCCACAGAGCCACCACCAGTTTCCGGCTATTGTCACGCACGACTATGCCTGGCAGTAGGTTTAGTGGTGTCAGCCACAGATCTGCCTGCTTTTTCAGAGCTGTCCACAACGCTTCAGCATTGTGCAATTTGTCACCTAAGGATATTAGTTTCAGCACAGCCTGTTGCTGCTTGCCTGAGGCAGTGCTGCAGTGCCTCCAGCTTGTGACTGATGTGGTCATTTCAGAGATGGAGGCTGAAGAGGAGGAGGTGCAGGAGCTGTAGACTGTGGGGGCAACCCTGAGTGACATAGGGCTCATAATCCTCGGTGTCGGGAGGACGTGTTCCGACTGGGTCCCGGCTTCCACTTTGTTAACCCAGTGTGCCATCAGCAAGATGTACCGTCCCTGTGCACAAGCACTTGTCCACGTGTCCATGGTTAGGTGGACTTTCCCAGTAACAGCATTGTTGAGGACACAGGTAATGTTGTGGGACAAGTGCTTGTGTAATGCCGGGATGGCACACCGGGATAAATAGTGGCGGCTGGGGACCAAGTACCGTGGGACGGCAGCCGTCATCAGGTTGTGGAAAGCTTCTGTCTCCAGAAGCCTAAAAGGCAACATCTCGAGCCCAAGCAGACCAGAGATATATGAATTTAGTGGGGTGGCCTGTGGGGTGTTGGTAGCATATTTCCGCTTGCGTTCAAAGGACTGGGGTATGTTCAACTGAATGCTGCGCTGGGACAAGGACGTGGATGTGCTTGATGATGGAGAAAGTTGAGTGTGTGCAATGACAGGTGTAGGGCAGGAGGCATCTTTGTAGGCACCATGGACAGGAGATTGGCTTCCACACACAACAGCAGAAGAAGCATTGATGTCACCCACAGACAGGGTTACTGGACCCTGAGGTTCGGCTCACAAAGGTGAGTGCTTTGCGGCCATGTGTCTGATCATGCTGGTGGTGGTCAGGCTGGTAGATTTGCTACCCCTGCTGATGCGGGCATGGCAGGTGGTGTAAATGGCCTGTTTGCAGTTATCAGCAGAGTCTTTAAAAAACAACCAGACTCGGGAAGACCTAACACTTGTACTGGAAACTTCCGTCATGTTGGTGTTATGGGGAATGGTAGCCCATCTTCTGTCTGCGGCCACTACACTGCTTCTTCCTGCCTGTTGGGGTGCTACACCTCCCTCCACCTGTGTGCTGCTGTTCTTGCTCTGCATGTCCTCCTGCCAGGTTGGGTCAGTAATTATATCATCCACCACCTCCTCTTCCACTTCTGCACCCTGGTCCTCCTCCTGACTTTCTGGCAATTGTGTCTCATCATCACTTACCTTTTGGGACACGTTCCCACCGTCGCCTTTGTGTGAACGTGGATGCAGCAAAGTGACTGGAGGCTATCCAACCAAAACCTTTTGACACAGCTCTTGCTTTAATAGTGATGTGCTGCTGTGGTCCCCTAGTAATTGTGACAGGAAGGTCGAGCGAGAAGATGTGGGTATTTGTTGCGGGCCAATTTCAGCTTGCCCACATCCTTGGCCTCGCCCTGTGCATGCACCATCACCATCATGTCCACTTCACCATCCCTTGCCACGCGCCTTGCCCAATTTAAATGGACTACAATATTTTGCTCATTCACTTAAAATGACTGACTTTGGAGCAAACTTATATGTGATCCGTATGCAGGAAAACCACAGTTTAAAATATCTGGCCTGTAGGTAGTACCATTTTTAGTAAGCAAACTGGTGTCAATAACTAGACTAAGACACAGCAAAAACAGTTTCCATTTAGCCCAAAAATGCCCCAATTTATAGACCACAGTTGGTGAGGCCTGTGACGGAGATCCCCCACTTTTAATTATCTGGCCTATATTTTTTTAAACATCAAAATAGTGTGAATAACTAGGCATATACACAGCAACAATAGTTCAATTGAGGCAAAAAAAATGCCCCAATTTTTAGACCACAGATAGATGAGATCTGTGACGGAGATCACCCACTTTTAATTATCTGGTCTGGATTTTTTTTTTAACAGCAAAATTGTGTCAATAACAAGGCTAAGACACAGCAACAACAGTTCAATTGGGCCCAAAAAATGCCCCAAGTTGTAGACCACAGATAGGTGAGGCCCGTGACAGAGATCTCCTACTTTTAATTATCTGGCCTGCATTTTTTTAAACATCAAAAGAGTGTGAATAACTAGGCTAAGACACAGCAACAACAGTTCACTCTTTTTATGGCATTTTAAACATCGTTTTTTGTTTGTAATAAAGTTTTATTGTTTTGTATGATTCATGAATATGTATCCATGCTGACGTGTCACCCCACTATTCTTGGTGCCTCCCCTTTTTTTTTTGTATATATACCCCTGCAATGATCTTCTGTAACATGCCCTGATGAAGTGAGCTGGGACTGGCTCAGGAAACGTGCTGGCAATAAAGATATCTTGAATTCTACCACAGCAGTGCAGTCTCTTATTGCACTACCAGCCTTCTCTTTAGTCCACAGATAGGTGAGGCCTGTGACAGAGATCCAACAATTTTAATTATTTGGCCTGTATTTTTTTTTAAAACAGCAAAAGAGTGTGAATAAATAGACTAAGACACAGCCAGAACAGTTCAATTTAGCCCCAAAAATGCCCCAATTTTTAGCCCACAGATACGTGAGGCCTTTGATGGAGATGCCCCACTTTTAATTATATGCCATGGATTTTTTTTTAACAGCAAAATTGTGTCAATAACTAGACTAAGACACAGCAACAGTTCAATTGAGCCCAAAAAATGCTCCAATTTTTTGACCACAGATAGATGAGGACTGTGATGGAGATCCTCTGCTTTAAATTATCTGTCCTGTATTTAAAAAAAAAAAACAAAAAAACAGCAGAATAGTGTGAATTACTAGGCTAAGACACAACAAAAATAGTTCAATGGAGCACAGAAAATTCACCAAATTTTTAGCACACAGATAGGTGAAGCATGTGATGGAGATACCAGACTTTAAATTATCTGGCCTGTATTTTTTTTTCACAGCAAAATTGTGTCAATAAGTAGCCATAGACACAGCAAAAAATATTCAATGGAGCCCTGAAATGGCACAACTTTCAGCACAATGATAGGTGATCCGTGTGGCGGACAAAGCCCAGTGCCCGAAACTTCTTTTGAAAGACTGTAATATTTTAAATGTCCAGTAAGCTTGAATTTAATAAAATGAACCAGTGTCCACTGATTTGGGAGAGGCTGATCCTGGACAAAAGAACGTGGAAGCAGCAAAGGCCTCGGGCCTGAAAGTGAGTACATTGCTTTGTACACAGCACCACATTAATGAACTGGGACACTGTTTATTTGTGGGGTGCCAGGGACTGGAAAAGTAGCCCCTCGTCCATATTTACAGCTCTGGGAAAGTTACACTTTTTCTAAGCAAGAAAGCTTCCATCAGCACCAACCACACAGCCACCTAGCATTTGTAAATAAATGCAGAGGGAAATGCATCCAGAAGTGATCACTATTGGCCATGTAAAACTTAGCCCAGATTATCATGAAAAAGATATCTACACATTACCTCCTCATATAAGTCTACATGAAGCAATTAGACAAAATGTATTTTTTGGCAAAAATATACAAAACTTTATTAGACAATACGAATAAAAGCACATTAAGTTACAAAAAGATGACAACCAGAAACCAATTTCTGGGTGACAAAGTAATAGAATATTGTATAGTATAAAAAAAGAATGGGTCATGTAATGTGAAAAAGTAGAGATGAAAGTTACTTAGAGATGACAGTACATAGTAAATGTGTGGTCTTTTCAGTGGCTGTTAACTGGTTCATGCAGCATTACAGGAACACCCGATTTGTACACTATGGCTGTTCTGAACAATGAAAGCAAATGTTACCATCTACCTTTTGTGTCTCCCCTTTTTACTTATAGATTGTAAGCTTTCGAGCAGGGTCCTCACTCCTCTTGGTATCTGTTTTGATCTGTGTTTACTGTTATGCTGTAATGTCTATTGTCTGTCCAAGTCCCCTCTATAATGTAAAGTGCTGCGGAATATGTTGGCGCTATAGAAATAAAATTATTATTATTATTAATATCACTGTGAACATATAACCTGCGCATTGTATAAACAAAGAGTTATAACCTTAATAACGGACCTTTACCTATATGGAGCCGAATTGCAGTCACCTGAACAGAAGAAGAGAGCTCCAGTGCATGTTTTGTTTATAATGGTTGCAGATTCCTTGGGGGGATATTGAAAAAAATACCTTTCATGTTCTTTTTATATTACAGGACCTGCGATCACATGATCGGTATTGACCAACTGTAGCACAGTTAACCAGCACATGCTCACTGTGCCATGTGCACCAGTCACAACACCCACGTTCATTAAGGTGGGTCGATGGGATTTTTATCGAGTCGGGTATGTTGTTGGTCACTGCCAACATAGAATCATTGTACATGTGCATAAGCCAATAATATGGCCTCAATACCATCTGCTTCTTTCTGGGGACTTCCAACTGGGACAGTTGTGTGATTGAATGGTCCTTGAGTTGCCCTAGTTCGTCCTAACACAAAATTTTTTCATTTCCCCTTAGTGACCACCAATACGTATTTTTACTGACCTGCGAAATGAGACTAGCATCCACCGATGGTTGACAATCCTGCAGCTGTCAGCAGTAACTTGCTGCATCTGCCGTGAACAGTGTTGTACCAACTATAATAGTTTAACCCTTTAAATGCTGTTGTCAATAATGACTACAGAATCTAGATAGTTGACAAAGTGTGCAGACTTCCTTTTTAACCCTATCGGCACTCAGAGATCTTGATCGTGTGGTCCTGATGCTTGCCATGACAATTCATGGCCAAATAATGGCCATAATGTCTACTGGCTATAGATGCCTGTTCAGAAGTTATCAACATTTATGTGGTAAAAATAAATTTCTTCATTCCTGTTATGCCACTTTGCATTAATTCCTGAAAGGCACGTGAAGGGTTAATAAGCTACAGTAAAGCAATTTTGAACATGATGAGGGGTGCTGTTTTTAAAATGGCATCACTTTTGTGGTTTCCAATATATAAGGACCCCCAAAGGCACTTAAAAACGTAATAGCTCAATAGAAAAATAAGTTTTGTAGCTTTCCTTGAAAAAATGAAATATTACTGCTTCATTTTTAAACCTAAAATGCTAACAAAATAAAACAACAATTAACAAATGGTGCCGATGTAAAGCAGACACAAGGAAACATTATTTATTAATGTTTTTATATGGTGTGATTATCTGGATTAAAGGGATAACCATTAAAAGTTAAAAAATTGCTATTTTTTAAATGTTTGTAAAATGTCTGTCATTTTTATAAACAAATGCAGAAAATATTGACAAATTTAACTATTATCTTAAAGTACAAATGCTCCAAAAATCAACAGGATCCGTAGAAGTGTTCTGGAGATATTACCACATAAGATATTTTTTTATTTACAGAAATATGGCACTGCCATGGACACAGCCAGTGCACCCTCATATGTAAACCTCTTCCTGGGGTATTGGGATCAGGGCTTGTTCGGGGGTGCGGGGGCACAGACTGCTGACGATGTGTAGTGCTGGCTAAGATATATATGACCTACTGATAATATGGCAGTGCACTGTTACTGAATTGGAGCAATTCATTTACCAACTTAATGAAAATTCCTTTAACATCGAATTGACTTTTAATTACAGTACTAGTAAAAAAAGACTTCTTGGAGATTACTACTGAGGTGGATGAAAATCATTCTCTACAGACAAACTTTTACAGGAAATCAACATCTATAAAGGCATTACTACATGCCAGTTCAGCACACAATTGCTCCATGTTCAAGACTGTCCTTGTTAGTCGATTCCTATAGCAAAAGATGCATCAAACATGCATATAGAAGAGCTAGGTCGACCACCTGTTGCATTCTACAACTGAACAAAAAGATAGTCAGGGAAAACTAAGGTTCATCTCCACTTACAATCCGCTTGCAATCAGGATTGGGAAACTACTAGAATTATTCTCGAAAGACAATGGTCCGTGTTACTCACTGAACCATGTCTTACTTCACATGTACCAACTCCCCTCATGATGCCAAAACGCTGTAAAAGTCTCAAGTACATTTTGGTTAACTCTGCATCAGGCGCAATAGACCTGACAGGCACAGTTCACACATTTTTGCTTCCCCCAACTTTCCAAGGCGGCAGGTGATGCCGGCACTCCTACTACCTTACTAAAGGTGCTGCTTTAAACCCTCCACTCAGTTTCATTGTTGTGGAGAGCAGGTGTGAGGTCTGTAGCTTCTCAGGCTCATTGCACCTAGAGGTTCTCACTTTAGAAAATTCATACTTTGAGCTTTTTCACCACAATTGTTTATTTTGCTCTTTTTATGAATGAATAATGTAAAGTTTGTGGATATTTTATAGAAATAAGTAGGGTTTTTATATAAATAAGAGGGTCTTCTTAGAAATTGCCTCTCAAGCACATTGTGCCTGAACACATAATAATAATCTCTGATATATGTCATCATATGATAATACGATCTTCCAAACTTGCTTTTCTCTCTGCTAATGTGCTTCTTCTACTCAACTTTTAATGTCTGAATCTGAGTGAATATGACTCCAGTAGCATCTAAGTACCTTACAATTAAGATTTTTTTCCTAATTTTAATGTTTAGTAAGTTATCTCCTGTAAACTTTAGGCTTTTTGACAGTGATTGTGAAATTTGGGTATGTTTTGTTTTGGTTCTTAAATATTTTTTTTTCATCAGATTTTGTGTACTCTCTTTTGATACATCCCTATGAAGATTATTGATTACTTTTAAAGCCCAGAAATTGACATAACTATGTATTATAGATGGTTTTCTAAATTGCGCCTGTTAGGCACACTGTGTCTAAATTTAGGAGTGCCAGAAATGCGCCTGACTCAGGTTTAAAAGCCAGTATATTACACCAAAATCCAATCCGTTTGGAACTAAGGGACCTGTTAGTGGATGTGTTTCATGCAGTGACTGTCTGGTTTGCACCAATGTCTCTTGCAGCACCATGTTTACAAATGCCTCCGGCAATCATCATTACTATAGATTGATGAACCCGTGGATGTTCAGATTTGGTCGAACATTTTTAAAAGTTTGGTTTGGGTACAAGAATGGTGCCCAACCTCAAACCCCATTCACACGAATGGGGGACCCGAACATCAGGAGTTTCCCATGCTGTCATCTGGGTGACAGCACGAGAAACGCTGACTCTGATCGGCGGTAAGTTTATTACCATTGATCACAGCCCTGCGATTGTCATACTGTCATACAGATAACAGCGTGTGAGCCAACAGCTGTGATCAGTGGTGAAAAGGTTACTGCCAGTCCCAAACATTAGTAGACGAGAGCACTACTTTCATCATCGAACTCCTGGTCTCGCTAATAGCAGGAAGAGCAGGTGTATGATGATGGGAGTAATCACCAGCAGGCATTTGTGCAGCAAATAAATTAAAAAAATGACATGCGGTCCCCTCTATTTTGGACAACCAGCGCAGGCAAAACTGTCAGCAGCGGGATGCAGCCCTCAGCTGTCAGTGTTATCTTGGCTGGTTATCAAAAATATAGAGGTCGTCATGCCATTTTTTAATTTTTTTAAATAAATTTTTGTTTTAAATGAAGTAATGTCTCTCAAATTTTTGACAACCAGCTAAAGAAGCACTCTGACCCGTGGTATCGAACTTTCCACCATTCTGGGCTAGTGTTTCTCATGCTGTCACACAGATGACAGCATGGGAAACAGGCGATGTTGAGGCCTGTTTTTCATAAAATTTAGCTGCCACTAAAGTATTTTAAGCACTTTGGCTATGATAATGGTGGTGTGTCATGAGTGTGGGGCATGTGTTTGATGAGGGAAGGGGGATTGCAGAGCTCAGAGGCATGATGTGCTTGTAAATTGTAATTTTTTTTCTAACTTTATGTGTGCACATTGCAGCCAATCAGGGTGCAGGAAACATTCACAATGTCCTGACACAACGGCTTGTTTCATTGGCTGCTGAAATTACATGTCCCTCTCCTTTTAGCGGACATCTTGTTTTGACACTGTAGCAGTGCAGAGAGACTGCTCCTGACTAGTGATGAGCGAGCATACTCGGTAAAGCTTGGTACTCGATGAAGCATCACTGTACTCGGCAAGTGCCAAGCATTTCTGGGTTTGCTCGGTGGAAATTTGGGTCCCTGCCCTGCATGTTTGGCAGTCTTTAGAGCACCAATCAACATGCAGGGATTGTCTGCCATGCACTGAAATGCCACAGCTATGCTGGTTGTGGTATTACATAGATTGGCTGGCCACACAGCATCATCACGTCTATAAGAGACCTGCTGCTGCCCTGTTTGTTGTATTCAGCTTCTGATTCAGACAGTGTAGGGAGAGTTGCTGCCGAGATAGGATCAGATTTGTGGGTTTATACGCTAGTGTGGGTATACCATCTTATAATACACAAATCCAGCTAAACCAACAGTCCTTCTAAGGATTAATTATGGGGTATATAGATTGCAGTTCTAGGTAGGCAGGGGAGTGTATGTGGCTCTATACATATCAGTGCAAGGCATGCATGCACTGTATGTGGGTATTTAGATATCATTGCATACAACAAGAGGGTCTATTCCATTTCTGTTTGCTGCTGCTGCATATTACATATATTGACCGTGTATACATAGCCCCAGGTATCAGTGGCCAGGAATAATATTTTTTTGCATCTTAATCCTGATTATATTATTCCAAAGCAATCCAGAGCCCCCTTTTTTTCTCCATTTGCTTGTTGACACTGCAGAACACAGCCAGATCCTTTTCATAGTACAGCATGAAAATCCAGTTATTTTAAATGGGTTTGTCCATCTCATCCATCACTTCCGAGTGCGCAGAAAATTCTGCCATTTTTTGTGGTACTTTAAAATTATTTTGGCATGTCTTATACAATTTCTTGACACCATTTTGCGGCCCAAAAAATATTTAGCTACAGGGCAGATATTTTACAATGGGTTTTGTCCACCACATGGATCACATATCATTGCGCTCAAAATTGTGCCATTTCAGGCCTCCATAGAATATTTTTGTTGTGTCTTGACCTACTTATTGACACAATTTAGCTGGGCCAAAAAACAAAAAAACTACAGGCAAGATATTTGAAAGTGGGCTATCTCCATCAGATGCCTCATCTATCTGTTGGCTACAAATTGTGCCATTTCAGGCCTCCATAGATTTTTTTTGTTGTGTATTAGCCAACTTATTGACACTATTTAGCTGGGCAAAAAAAAAAGCATAGGCCAGATATTTGAAAGTGGGCTATCTCTGTGACTCCTCATCTATGTGTGGGCTACAAATTGTGGCATTTGAGACCTCAATTCAACTGTTTCGCTGTCTGTTATCCTAGTTCTTGAAACTATTTTCCTGTAAAATAAAAAAATGCAGGCCACATATTGAACAGTGTGGCATCTCTGTCTGACTCTTCATCTGTCTGTGAGCTACAAATTGTGGCATTTGAGACCTCCTTTCATCTGTTTTTGCTGTTTGTGACCCTAGTTATACACTATTTTGCGGTAAAAACAAAAAATACAGGCCACATATTGAACAGTGTGATGTCTCTGTCAGACTTCTCATCTATTGTATCTGTGGGATACAAATTGTGGCATTTGTGACGTCCATTCAACTGTTTTGACTCTTTGTTACCCTAGTTCTTGAAACTATTTTCCTGTAAAATAATAAAAATACAGGCCACATATTGAACAGTGTGGTATCTCCGTCCGACTCCTCATCTATTTGTGGGCTACAAATTATGGCATTTAAGACCTCCATTCAACTGTTTTGGCTGTCTGCTACTGTAGTTCTTTTTTTTTTCATAAGCTTTTATTAAGAGCAAAACGTAGCAAGTACATTAAGAACATAGAATCACAGATCAACATCACATATAAAATTAAAACCACAGAAATCTGAGCTAAACAATTTGACCTGCAACAACTTGAATCCAAACTCTCATTTTGGTATAACGGGAAATACAGAACACAACAAGGGATAGAGGGTGGAGGAGGGGGTTAAGGTGTTGAGTGCGAAAAGCAACAGACCTAAAACAAATAAACAAATGATTCTGAGGAAGTAGAAAGTAAATGACCTAGTATCAAGCCAATCTTGACTCAGTAAGGAAGGGCATTGTTTGTTATGGCCAACAGAGGGGCTGCTAAGGAAGAGTCCAGCCAGAGAGCCCAAGATCGAATTCTTTTTTCCTTTTGCTTAACCCCTTCCTGACCTTTGACACCTACGTAGGCATCATGAAAATTCATGCCATTCCGACCTATGATGCCTACGTATGTGTCATGGCAGAAATCATGTTCCTGCGGGTTGGGTGACCGGGGTCACTGAAAGGTCACCCAACCCGCAGATACAGGAGGGCTTGTACTTGAAATTGAAACAGCCAATCAGAGCAATTGTAATATTTCACCAATGAAACTTGGTGAAATGTTACAATCTAGCCATGGCCGATGCTGCAATATTATTGACCATGGCTGGAGACCACAATCTGCCTACACCACCGACTGATGATGGCGATCTTCCGGCGCCATCAGTATTTGCTCCCCTCCCCTTTTCTGCCCTCCTCTCCCCCCACTGTCCGATTCCACACCCTTCCCCTGTACCTCCCATGTCCCGGTGTCCCTCCCGGTATCCCTCCATCTTTGGGCCTTCTCCCATGGGCGCCGCCATCTTCTAAAATGGTGGGCGCATGCCCCTGCCGAGATCTGCCAGCTGGCACCCAGCAGATTCATTCATTCTGATCACTATGATAGACCATATTACAGTGATCAAAATAAAAAAATAGTAAATAAACCCCCCCTTTATCACCCCCATAGGTAGGGAAAAATAATGAAATAAAGAAAATATATTTATTTTTATTTTTCCATTAGGGTTAGGGTTAGAATTAGGGTTAGAGTTGGAATTAGGGTTGGGGTTGGAATTAGGGTTAGGGTTGGGATTAGGGTTGGGATTAGGGTTGGGGTTGAAATTAGGGTTAGGGTTGGAATTAGGGTTAGGGTTGGGATTAGGGTTGTGATTAGGGTTAGGGATGTATTGGGGTTAGGGTTGTGGTTAGGGTTAGGGGCGTGCTGGGGTTACAGTTGGAGTTAGAATTGAGGGGTTTAGGCACATCAGGGGCTCTCCAAATGCGACATGGTGCCACCATTGATTCCAGCCAATTTTGCGTTCAAAAAGTCAAACGGTGCTCCCTCCCTTCCGGGCCCCCGATGTGTGCCCAGACAATGGTTCCCCCAACATATTGGGCATCAGCATACTCAGGAAAAATTGCACAACAACTTTGGAGGTCTAATTCCTCCTGTTACCATTGGGAAAATAAAAACTTGAGGGGGCTAAAAAATTATTTTTGAGGAAAAAAAATGATTTTTTATTTTCATGGCTTCCAGTCCGTCACCTGTCTGTATCCCTCTCCAGCTGTCCCCAGGTATCAGCTTCTGCGGCGTTAGTCTCCCCTGGGCATGCCCCAAATGCTCCCTGTATAGGGGGTGGCACACCTGGCCAGCTCGCCCGAGGGAGGTTTGCTGTCACGGTCCTGAGGGTTCACCCCTGGAGTCCACCCAGCCCCACACTAGTGTGAAGCCGATGCCTAACTTGAAGGTATTGATAAAAGGCCCCCCTTAGAGATGGATGCAAAGTCAGGATATCATTAAATGGAATTAAGCCAAAGTCATCTATAAGGTCTCCCAATCATTTAATACCCGCAGCCTCCCATCTTGACATACTTAGATAGGGTATATGAGGTTTAACTGACTTAATGGACATCTCAGACAGGGGGATATGCAGCTGGTTTATTATCTCCCAACTCCAGACTCCAACAGTTGCCTCCATAGTTAAAAGGATTTGTTTATGTCCTGTAGATCTGATATATTCAATTTCAAGCGAATATCTCGTCGACCTGCCCCTAGAAAGAAATGACTCAATTTGCAACCATCTATGGGGCGTTTCAGATAACCACCAGTCCCTAATTGATTCCAGAGGGGCAGCTTTATAGTAGGCTTGCACGTTGGGGATACCCATGCCACCCATACTGTAGGGATATTGCAACATTTTTGCTGCTACATGAGGGGGCTTGCTAGCCCATACAAATCTCCCCACCAAATTTCAAATTTTAGAAATATACTTGGGGAGGTACATCACTGGCAAACACTTTAATAAGTGGATTATTTTTGGTAGAAAGACCATTTTAAAGGATTGAATCCTTGCTAATAGAGTTGAGTGACTTTGGTCGGATCGGGTTTCATGAAACAAAATTTGATTCGTTTGAAACTGGTCCGACTAGGGCAAAAAAAAGTCAGAGTTTCGTCCAAAACCCGACCCCAATGCAATCAATGGGAAATAAAAGTCGACATTGAGCGGATGACATTCATCCACTCAATGCCGACTTTTATTCCCCATTGACTTGCATTGGGGTCAGGTTTCGGACGAAACTCTGACTTTTTTGCCCTAGTCGGACCAGTTTCATCCGACTCAAATTTTGTTTCATGAAACCCGATCCGACCAAAGTCGCTCAACTCTTCTTGCAACCCATGAAAGGATCAATTTAGAGTTTCTCATCAATTCTTTCTCGAGAGTGCTGAGTAAAGGGAGTACATTAGATTTAACCAGGAGATGGTATGCTGACAGATTTATCCCTAAATAAGGAAAACTTTTCTCAGCCCACTGAAAAGGTAACTTAGCTGTTAATTTTTCCCTCAAGTCCATCGGGACTCCAATTGGAAGGATTAAAGACTTGGACAAGTTAAGTTTATAATAAGAGACCGAGGAAAATTTTGTCAAAGTGGACACTATAGCCGGGAGAGATTGCTCAATATTCATGCAGGCGATAATAACATTGTACGCATATAGACCGATTACATGTTTAGAGTCCTCCACCTTAATGCCTATCACCCCTGGGTTACTCCTGATAGCCTACGCCAGGGGTTCCATAACCAGAGTAAAAATTATTACATGCAAAAAAAGGACACCCCTGGTGGGTTCCATTAGAAATAGAGAACCCCTCTGACCTAAAGCCTGAAGAAAAACCCCAAACCCCACCTGATCTGCAGAGATTAGTCCAGGCAGGACTGTGTGTAGTCTGATAGCTATCAATTTGGCATATACAGTAGTTCAAATCGCAGTTCAGTAATGAAAATGGTCTGAAGCTGCCAGGGGTATCAGCCAGCTTGCCAGGCTTTGGGAGGGTCACAATAGTGGTCTCAAGATTGGAGGGAGCAATTGACTGAGCTCCTAGCCAGAAGATAAATGTTCTAAGCAAAAAAGGGGTAAGCACCTATGCCAAGGTCCTATAATATTCATTAGGCTGGCCATCAGGACCCAGTGCCAAATTAGATTTACTAAGATGGATTACCTGATGTATTTCTGCAATATTAAAGGGCAGATTAAGGTTATTAAGTTCTGAAGCGGAAACCTGGGGAAGGTTAACGCTATCTAAAAATTCGTGAATATGTGAGGGGTAGTGTTGTGGCGTAGAGGGATCATCTTTTAAGTTATATAGTGTCTTATAATAGTTAGCGAAGGAATTTGCAATTTATATGGGCTTCCTGATTAGGGAGCTATTGGGACCTTTCAGAAATTCTACTTTAGACTTGATTTGTTGTTTATTCACTTGTCTAGCTAAAAATCTGTTAGCTCTGTCCCCCATCGCATAGAAGGAGAGTTTCGATTTCTTAAGATCACGCTCATATGGGTCGATTTAATAGGAACAGAGTCTAAATCTAAGATAACAGATCTCGTTTAAAATTTTTACTGTGGGGGACTTTTTATTTGCCTCCTCTATTTCTAGAATTTGAGCAATGAGATCAGACCTCTCTTTATTTCTCATTTTTTTCTGATAGGAAGCTATTTCTATGAGTTGACACCAAATCACAGATTTGTGCGCAGACCATAATGTCTCCTCATTTACTTCACCATTGTCATTTTCCCGGAAGTAGTCTGTTAGAGTTTTTGTAATCTTAGAGATCGTCCCATGATTTAGTAATAGCCGGGGGTTCAGTGTCCAGCATGGGGAGCAATTCACAGAGTACTGATCAGAAACCTCGAGGGAAATTGGGGCATGGTCAGACCAAGTAATTGGTCCTATAGATGCAGATATACAGTTAGCAAAAGAGCGACTGTTTACCAAAAACATGTCAATTCTGCTATACAATTTGTGTCTATGAGAAAAAAGTAAAATCTCTCTCTGAAGCATGAAGATATCTCCATATGTCATGGGAATGCAATTCAGAAATTAATGAACCCAAGTCCCTTCTGTGGGCTGACTTTTTAGAGGAAGTATCCATCTCCGAAGAAGCCGGAATATTAGGGTATGTGCGTATTCTACTGCGGATTTTACTGCATAAAATTCGCATCTCTTGGCAGAAAATGCAGGTGCATTTTTGTCGCGGTTTTGCAGCGGATTTGATGCCGTTTTTCAGTGTGGTTTGCCTGCGGATTTGTATGCGTTTTTGTAAGCTAAATAAAGATATGCTATTTAACAAAAAAAAGAATTGAGATGTCATTTCTGTCCAACCTCCTCTTTTACATTCGTCCAACCCACACTCCATTACACACACAGATAGACAAATAGACAGATGATAATAGATAGATAAATAGATAGATAGATATGGGATAGATAGATAGATAGATAGATATATCCATAGATATATCTATACATATATCCATAGATATTTCCATAGATATATCCATAGATATATCCATGTTTATTAATGAACAATATTTTTGTTTAAAAATTAAAAAATTTTAAAAATGATGTGGGCTCCCGAGCAATTTTCTGCACCAGAGGAGCAAAGCCGACGGCCGGCGTCCAATATTTGTAGCCTGGGAAGGTGGTAATACCCATCTATAAGATGAGCCAATTCTGGCACTTAGCCCCTCTCTTCCCACTCCCGTGTAGCGTGAGATATGGGGTAATATGGGGTTAATGTCACCTTGATATTGTAAGGTGACATTAAGCTTGTTTAATAATGGAGAGGCGTCAATAAACGCCTATCCATTATTAATCTTATAGTTTTAAAGGATTAAAAAAATCACTCACATAAGAATAAAGTATTTTGATGAAATAAAACACAACACTGGTTTAATATTTTTATTGCACGCCCAGATCCAAGCGACGCCCTCGGTCTCCTATAATAAAAAGTAAGAGAATAAACCATAAATACTCCCTGTCCAACGCAGTCCAATTAATAATGAGTGTCCCACGATGATCTCCCCTATAGAACAGTGACATCATGTGATGACACTGCTCAATAGGGCCTCCCAGTTATGAACTGACAGGAGACAATGCCTCCTGCAGTGCATCACTGAGGTTACCTGAGTTCAGGGTGTCACTTTACAGCAATACTGCATGAGAATTATGCCGGGGTCACACTAACCGACGCAAAATACGGTCAGTATTTTACATGCGTAATACGGATGAATGGCCCCTAAACAGTGCTCCGTATGTCATCCGTAATCAAGGTGTAGTCGCGTATTTTGCGCATGTAAGCATCCGTATGTAATCCGTATGGCGTCCGTATGGCATCCGTATGGCGAGATTTTCTCGCAGGCTTGCAAAATGGACATATAATGGAGCCCTATGACAGGTTTAATAACACAAACCAAAGAATAGATATAGACACATAGAATGCATATATATATATGTGTATTCTATGTGTCTATATCTATTCTTTCTTTATTAAACCTGTCAGTTTGAGTTTACTGTATAGCGCACTGAATTGCCGGTTTTGCTAAAAGACACCGGGTGCGTATTTCTCGCAAGTCACATGTGTGGTCCGTGTGTAATCTGTATTTTTTGCGCACCCATAGACTTGCATTGGCGTACTACGGCCGTAGTACGCTGACAATTGCAGCATGCTGCGATTGGCACGGAGCCTAGAATACGGATGCGAAATATACGGCGGTGCGAGGGACCCCATAGAGAATGATTTGTCCGTGTCTAATGCGTGCTTTTAGTGCCTCTCACTCGGCCGTATTCCTCGCCAGTGTGACCCCGGCCTTAGGGTTAGGGTTATGGGACCTCTTTCCCAGTGGCAGAGGGATACACAGCAGAGGATAACCGACACCTGTCATTTCATCGCTGGAGCCCCAATAGAGCGGTCTTAATCCAGAATTGGAAAGTACACCACAGGACCTATATGCTTAAGTTCAAGCTTTATACCAGTCAGGAGAAAGCTTTTTCTGTGAATGGCCCAGACCAGGCCTCACCATTGAAGCTGCTTGGGGAGCGATTAGGTTCCATTCTTTCAGTAGTTTCTCCAGCTGCAATGGAGAGTGGCATATGTGCAGTCTCCCATCGTGGTTGACTACCTTTTTAACCAGAAATCTCCACCAGTACGGAATATTGTTTTCACGGAGGATCCTAGACAGCCCACAAATTCCCGCCTTTTGGCCAAGGTAGCAGCAGACAAATCAGGGAAGATTTTCAGGTTGTGGAAAGGGTCTGGAGGTGGATGATCCTACTTAAATTTCTGCATGAATGCATCTTTAGCCGGAAAAAAATGAATCCTTGACAATGTGTCATGTGGGAAAGCTGGGTCTATATTTTTGGGCTTTGGGACAATGTGGATCCTGTCCACAATAAGATCCCTATTATCCCAGTCAGGTAGTGCCCACTTTAGTAACTTTTGAAAGTAATCATGCAGATCTTTGTCAGCAATGGCTTCAGGAATACCCTTGATTTTAACATTATTAAGCCTTTCTCTGTCCTCTTGATCACAGAGTTTGTTAGGCTAGTTTCACACTAGTGTTCTCGTGTGCAGCGCAGGGCCACCGCTAAGCCCCGCCCCCAGCCATGCCCCCTCCGGTCTGTTCCTCCTTTGATCGCATGACGCTGCATGCGATCAGTGTACCATATATTTAGCGTTGGGTACGCTGACCGTGCGCTGGTCGTGCGCTGGTATGATTTTGCTGGCGCTGCGCCCAGTGCACATAAATGCGCTGTGTTACATTTTTGTGTGCTTGGCGCAGCGCCAGGAAAATCATGTGTAAGGTTCTCTCCCCCAGCTCCTGAATGTTTCCTATAATGTGTTTTACCATGTCCCTCAAGTCTTCTTGTAAGGATGCTCTTAGTGAAGATAGCAATCTCTGCATTGTTTGTTCTGTGAAGGGAATGTCAGAGGAGCTCCCCTTCTGTGCAAATTCACAGCCTGAGGAGCGAGATGTGTAGGAGGCAGTTGCAGAGGACAGCAGAGCCATTTTACTGGAGGGAGAAGCTGGTTTGTCCCTCAAATAAAAGTCAGTAAGTTTAGCTGGCATAACCGGGTTGTAAGTTTTCCCCTTGGACATGACAGGCACGAGGTACCCACACAGCTTTGGGTGGGTAAACAATTTGATATGAAACCATGTAGAGCTGCTTTGGAGCTCCTGGATCAAGCAGCCATCTCCATAGGCTGGCAGGCCACACCCCCCGTTACGCTAGTTCTTGAAACTATTTTCCTGTAAAATAATAAAAATACAGGCCACATACTGAACAGTGTGGTATCTCCGTCTGATTCCTCATCTATCTGTGGGCTGCAAATTGTGGCATTTGTGACCTCCATTCAACTGTTTTGGCTGTCTGTTACCCTACTTCTTGAAACTATTTTCCTGTAAAGTAATAAAAATACAGGCCACATATTGAACAGTGTGGTATCTCCTTAAGATGCTTCATCTATCTGTGGGCTACAAATTGTTGCATTTCAGGCCTCCATTCAATTGTTTTGGTTTTTTTATACTCTAGTTATTGACACCATTTTGCTAAAAACAAAAAATTTTTTACCTACAGTCCAGATATTTTAATCTGTGGTTTTCCAGCACACGGATCACATATAAATTTGCTCCCAATTCAGCAATTTTTAGTGAGCGTGGAAAATGTTGTAGTCCTTTTAAAATGGGCAAGGCATGTGGCAAGGGATGGGGAAGTGGATGTGACGGTGATGGTGCATGCAGTAGCCGAGGCCATGGGCAAGCTGAAATGGGGCCACAACAAACACCCCCATGTTCTTGCCCGACCTTCCTGGCTGAGCAACACTATTGAAATCAGAGCAGTGTCAAAAGGTTGTTGTTTGGATAGCGGATAATGCTTGTGGTCTATTTGCGACCACCACCAGCAACCTGTCTTCCACACGGACAAGTCATGATGAGTTTGGACCGCATATTCCTCACCGTGATCCTCCTTCCTCCCGCCATTCCGAAGTGCCCGGAGACAACTGATCCAACACTGCCCAGTCCAAGATGAGATCACATGTAGCGATGCCAAAATATTTGAGCAGCCACGTTTACATGAATGCGATTATCGGAACATGTCACAAGAAGTGGAAGATGATGAGACGCAATTGCCAGAAAGCAAGGAGGAGGACCAGTGTGCGGAAGTGAAAGACGAGGTGGTGGATGATATAATAAATTACCCAACCTGGTTGGAGGACATGCAGAGCGAGGACAGTAGTACACAAGGGGAGGGAGGTGTAGCACCCCAACAGGCAGGAAGAAGCAGTGTGGTGGCCGCAGACAGAAGGCTGGTAACCGTTTCCCGTAACACAATCACGATGGAAGTTGACAGTACAACTGTTAGGTCTTCCTGAGTCTGGTTGTTTTTTAAAGGCTCTGCTAATAACCCCAAAAAGGTCATTTGCACCACCTGCCATGCCCGCATCAGTCATGGTAGCAAAGCTACCAGACTGACTACCACCAGCATGATCAGGCACATGGCAGCAAAGCACATGACTTTGTGAGCAGAACCACGGGGTACAGGAATACTGTCCACGGGTGACACCACTGCTTCTTCTGCTGTTGTGCATGGAAGCCAATCCCCTGTACATGATGCCTGCGAAGATACCTCTTGCCCTGCTCTAGCGCTCTCCCTGCGGTACTGGGGCCCTGTGAAGCAACAGGGTTCACCTTTTACACAACGGGTGAGGTTAACCCGCATGTGTTTGTTATACCACCATCTTGTTTCTGCCATTACCTGGCAGCAGGTAATAGCTCTGCATGGTGGACCCCGGTCTGCGAACGCACCTTGTCTTTACCATAATATTATTTGGTGCATTCCGCATTACTACCTCCAGGGTCTGGCTAGTAGTGGCGGACTACCCAAAGAGAACCAGCAGTCAAAAAATCCATAAAATGCAATATTTTATTGAATAATGTTTAAAAAATTATTATAATGGACATACAGTGCATGGATAGGGAGGAATAGCAAATATGGAAACACAGTGGTCATAAGACCAGCCATACTGCAGACACAGCACCAGGAAACAGCAATGTGTAAAATAATTGCAAGATACTAATAATGAGTCAGGGACACATAGAAAAATAATGATATTGTAGCAAGGAGTGTTTAAGAAACATCACCATGTAGCAAGTGCTACTGCCCTTATATAAGCTGAAAAGGTTCCCTGACAGTTGGAGACACACATCATAGCTCAACCGATGCTCAAAGAGCATCACAAATGGAATAGCTGATAGCTACATTCATGTACCTGGAAGCAGCGGTGGCAGTGGGGTCGATCCAGTCCCCGATGCGCGTTTCGGAGCCAAAAGACTCCTTCCTCAGGGGGCGTGGAAAAAGGCGCGACCACCGGGTTTATATAGCGCGCCCGCCAGAGGCCGTCTGCGCGCACGAAAATGCCCGCCCTGCATCAGCCGGATCGGAGCCATCTTCCTGGGGCTGTGGGAGAGGGACCTCTTCCTGTCTGATAAACAGGGGTTGATTGAGCGTGTCCATCTATGGGCACGCTACATCGACGATATCTTCTTTATCTTTCAGGGCAGCTCCATCGACCTCCTGCAATTTATATCTACTTTGAATAGTAATGATCGGAACATCAAGCTTACAATGACTTGGGATCCGGAAAAAATCAATTTCTTGGATGTTTCCGTTAAAAAGGATATAGAAGGAACAATTCAGACTGATATTTACCGTAAGGAGACATCTACTAACACCTTACTCCATGCCTCATCCTGTCATCCGCATCATCTCATTAAAGCTATCCCTGTGGGGCAGTTCCTACGACATTGTTCCACTAATGTAGATTTTGAGAATCGTGCCAATGAATTAAAAACTCGGTTTCTATCACGTGGATACAGTAAACGGAGTGTAAAAAAGGCCTATCAACGTGCTAAACATGTAACTCGTAACGAGCTGCTCTACAGGGATCGCAATAAATCTAAGGGGAATGATGTTGTGAGATTTATCACTTCTTTTCACCCCCAACATGGAATGATGCGTGATGCGATGAGAAGGGCTTGGCCTATCCTTATGGTGGATCCTATTCTGAATAAATTTCTCCCGGAGTATCCGTCCATCACCTATAGAAGGGCTAGGAATCTACGTGATCAATTGGTGGCTAGTCACTATGTTGACCATCCAGTACATACTTTCTTGGATGATCTTCCGATTAGACATGGATGTTTTCCTTGCGGCAGATGTATAGCCTGCCCCAATATCGAACGGAGTACCTCATTTATTAACTTTGATGGTACCAGGACATTTTCCATTAAACAACATATATCATGTACCACTCGGTACGTGATATACTATGCCACCTGTCCGTGTGGGCTCATTTACGTGGGCATGACCACACGGCAGTTGAAGGTACGCACAAGGGAGCATGTCTTGGGTATATTGGCTGCTGCTGCTTGTACTGATGATTCAAGTTTGAAGACGCTACCTAGGCACTTCAAGGAATTCCATCAGTGCAATGCTACACTCCTTAGAGTAAGGGGTATTGATGCCCTTAACATCAATATAAGGGGTGGTAAATTGTCTAATCGGTTGGCTAGGTCAGAAACCATATGGATCTGAACTTTAGGTACCATCTATCCACGTGGATTAAATGAAAATATTTCGTATGCCCCATACTTGTAATTCATCTGGGTGGACATTAATATGAGCATTGTGGTCTTGCGTTTTTATTAATATGTATATTTTATATCTTTTTAGTGACCTGAATACGACATATTGTCTCTTGAAATTGTGGAAGGTGTCCGAGGGTTCTTTGGAATCATAAAAGCTGCTTGACGGATTGATCCACGATGATGTCTCTGGAATTTTGTGTGTGTGTTTTTTATATACATATGGGGTAGTGTATACCTACCCATGTTGGAGTGATGGGTTTAGGTGTTACCCATATTGGCATATAGCCTATATGTATCTTGTATCTTAAATTTTGTCTATCATTTTTGTATTTTTTGTATTTTTTGTGTTGTATTTTGCATATTTCTTTTATTATCTATATATATATATATACATATATGTGTGTATTTCTGTATTTTCCTCATATATGTGCAGTTTTATGGGGTATTCTTTGATGCTCTTTAGGTGCTTTGGCATGTAGCAAATGTGATATAGATTTTCTATACCATTATGGCTATATCTACATATGGATACAGTTTGTTTATATATTATGTACCAGATAATGAGTTTTGTCTAATTGTGAGTCCTTTTCCAGCTCCAATCTTGACAATAGTAGTTTATATGTTACCATATGTTATAGATGTGGCCCATTTATGAATATGTGGAATTTATCCATTTAGTTCCACATGCTATGCAATGCTCCTTGTTCTTATGCCACTCTTTATGTACTGATCAATATGCAGTGCACAGATGCTATATTTTATCTATGTATACACAATGAGTATTGTTTGATGCACTTTTCTGTTTGCCCTCATCTCTGCCCCTTTCAGATATGGCAGCCCTGGCCCGACGCTGTCTGCGAGCATGCGCAGTGTCCATCGTGCAGTCATCTGTGTTCCTTGCTTGGCGTGCTGGATCACGTGGGCCCGCGTGTTTCCGGTGACGCCGCAGCATGGATCCGGCTGATGCAGGGCGGGCATTTCGTGCGCGCAGACGGCCTCTGGCGGGCGCGCTATATAAACCCGGTGGTCGCGCCTTTTTTCCATGCCCCCGAGGAAGGAGTCTTTTGGCTCCGAAACGCGCGTCGGGGACTGGATCGACCCCACTGCCACCACTGCTTCCAGGTACATGAATGTAGCTATCAGCTATTCCATTTGTGATGCTCTTTGAGCATCGGTTGAGCTATGATGTGTGTCTCCAACTGTCAGGGAACCTTTTCAGCTTATATAAGGGCAGTAGCACTTGCTACATGGTGATGTTTCTTAAACACTCCTTGCTACAATATCATTATTTTTCTATGTGTCCCTGACTCATTATTAGTATCTTGCAATTATTTTACAAATTGCTGTTTCCTGGTGCTGTGTCTGCAGTGTGGCTGGTCTTATGACCACTGTTTCCATATTTGCTATTCCTCCCTATCCATGCACTGTATGTCCATTATAATAATTTTTTAAACATTATTCAATGAAATATTGCATTTTATGGATTTTTTGACTGCTGGTTCTCTTTGGGTAGTTTCTATTAAATGTGCAGTTTTTCTTATATTGTTCAGGTTTATTATGTGGATCATGATATACAATATATATTATTGATCATTCTTTTATGGCCATTATAATCGCATTCCAGCTGCTGGCATTGTCACAAGGCTCATCTTTGGTCAGCCATTATGCCATCCAGTTCCGGACTCTGGCTTCAGAACTGCAGTGGTCATACAAGACCCTCGTTCCGGTCTCATGGAGAGGTCAGGCTGACCATGTGAAGGACACCCTGACCACCAGGGAGGTCCCTGTCACACTGTGTGACAGGGACCTCCCTGGTGGCCAGGGTGTCCTTCACATGGTCAGCCAAACCTCTCCATGACACCGGAATGAGGGTCTTATCACCATCTCCACCCGCATAGACCTTTGTTTCACGGAGGGAAGGTTGGAGCGGTCCCAGTGTAGGCAGAGGTTTAGGTTAGCACCTAGTTTTGCTAAACCTCTGGAACCTCCCGATCAGGTGTCTGAGCCCCAAGAGGCCATGGGGGTTTCTCGCGTGGGATCCAGGTCCCTGTCCGCTCCAGTACCCTTGGTCTGTTATCGCTGCCGGCAGCCTGGTCACCTTGCCAACAGGTGCCCACAGCGGCCGGGGAAACGCTCATGTCTAGTGGCTGTTGGAGGAGGCCTAATGGACAGGCCTAATAGACATGTTTTCATCCAAGCTGTCCTTTAAGGGGATGCTTGAGTTTCGCTCTTCCACTCTGGCAGTGGAGGTTTGTGTGGACTACGGGATGGAGGGCAATTTTATGTCGTCTGCTTTCACCCAACAGCACACAATTCCCCTGGTTTTACTACCCTAGCCAGTCACCATCAGAGTGGTGAACAGTGTGACACTACCCTCACAGATTACCCACCAGACCGCCCTACTGATACTCTCGCTGTCTCCGTCCCATCAAGAGACCTTATCTCTCCTTACCATGCCCGAGGGTATCGATCAGATCCTTTTAGGGGTTCCCTGGTTGCGTTTTCACTCTCCCCATATAGAGTGGTCCTCAGGGAGAATTCTCAGTTGGAGTAAATCCTGTGAGGGTAGATGTCAGAGGGAGTGCGTACAGGTTACCTCCACTGAGGTTCCCGCAGATCTTTCCTCTCTCCCCAAACACTATCAACAGTATGCAGACGTGTTCTCCAAGAAAGCGGCAGAGAGTCATCTGCCGCACGGCCCCTATGACTGTCCTATTGACCTCTTGCCTGGAACCGGGCCTCCCTGGGGTCGAGTCTACCCCCTATCTCTCTCGGAGACAGAGGCCATGTTTTTATACATCAGGGAGAATCTGGCAAGAGGATTCATTAGGAAGTCGGTGTCACCTGTGGGGGCAGGATTCTTCTTTGTCCAAAAGAAGAATGGAGAACTATGTCTCTTCATCGATTACAAGGGTCTTAACGCCATCACCATTAAGAATAAGTTCCCTCTGCCCCTGATATCAGAACTGTTTGATAGGCTATGGGGAGCAAGGGTTTTTTCCAAACTAGATCTGTGGGGGGCCTATAACTTGATATGCATCCGTAAGGGGGACGAATGGAAGATGGCATTTTACACCAGTGATGGCCATTACGAGTACTTGGTCATGCCCTTTGGGCTTTGTAATGCCCCTGCCATCTTCCAAGACTTTGGTAATGATAACTTTTGGGATATGCTCTCCATCTCGGTGGTTGTCTATCTGCATGACATCCTCATTTAGCTTCCAGATATGGACTTCCACCGGAGAGAAGTTTGCAAGGTCTTCGACCACTTACGAGCAAACTCCCTCTACGCCAAGTTGGAGAAGTGCCTGTTCGAGCAGGAGTCCTTGCCTTTCCTGGGCTATATCATCTCTGCACCGGGGTTGGCTATGGATCCTGCCAAACTGCAGGCAGTAATGGACTGGCAGGAACCCCACACCCTCAAAGCGGTGCAGCGCTTTCTGGGGTTCATTAATCATTATCGCCAGTTCATTCCCCACTTCTCCACCTTGGTAGCTCCCTTGGTTGCCCTCACCAAGAAAGGAGCAAATCCTAAAGTGGGGTCAGAACACATCTCCAAGGCCTTCTCCTCTATCCAGGCCCATTTTGCTAGCGGTCCCATTCTACATTGCCCCGATGTGGATAAGCCCTTCATCATGGAGGTGGATGCCTCTTCCGTCGGTGCTGGAGCGGTCCTCTTCCAGAAGGACGCTCAAGGTCGGTAGCAGCCTTGCTTCTTCTTTTCAAAAACCTTTTCACCAGCGAAGAAGAACTATTCCATCGGGGACAGGGAGTTGCTAGCTATGAAGTTTGCCTTCTCGGAGTGGAGACATCTCTTGGAGGGGGCCCGGTTCCCCTTCCAAGTATTTACCAATCACAAAAACCTAGTCTATTTACAGACAGCCCAGCAGATGAATTCTCACCAAGTCAGATGGTCCCTGTTCTTCTCCCAGTTCCACTTCACCCTCCACTTTCTCCCCGGAGAGAAGAACATTCGTGCCGATGCTCTCTCCTGCTCCGTAGTGTCATCGGAGGAGGAGCCTCGGCTGATTGTCCCATCCGAGAGCCTGAGGACCATGGCTCTGGTCGCCCTCGAGTTGGTGCCTTCAGGCAAGACTTTCGTCCCTGCCCATCTGCGACCTGAGGTCCTCTCTTGGGCTCATTCGTCCAGGGTGGGTGGACATTTTGGGACATAGCGGACATCTGAGCTTTTGGCAAGGACATACTCGTGGCCGCATATGGCCCGAGACTATATTCGCGTGTGCATCTCCTGTGCCCAGAATAGGACTCCTCGGCAACTGCCTGCTGGGCTACTGTATCCACTGCTGGTGGCAGACAAGCCCTGGGAAATGGTCATGATGGACTTCGTGGTTTGCTTACCCAAGTCTCATGGCTGCACCGCTATCTGGGTAGTCACCGACCATTTTTCTAAGATGGTGCACTTGGAGCGTCTCCCGCGGGTGCCTTCTGCACGGGCCTCGGTGGCATTGATTATTAAGCATATTTTCCACTTGCACGGAATGCCAGATAAAATTGTCAGTGACCGGGGTCCATAGTTTGCATCTCGGTTCTGGAGAGAGCTTTGTCGTCTACTCAGCATTGAGCTGAATCTCTCTTCAGCATACCATCCTGAGATGAATGGGTTGGTAAAGAGAGCCAACCAGACTCTGGTCACATACCTGAGACATTTTGTCTCGGCTAGGCAGGATGATTGAGCATCCTTTCTACCGTGGGAGGAGTTTGCATTGAACAATGCTGTAGCCGACTCCACCGGACAAACCCCTTTCCTCCTTAACTACGGCCAGCATCCACGTGTCCCTGTGCCCATGCCCGTGTCGCCCACCGGTTCTAGGGTGGCAGACTGGGCGGTGGAGGCACGTGACATTTGGGACCGCATGCAGGATGCCATCCGGGCCTCCAAGGAGAGAATCAAGTCCTCCGCTGATGCAAACCGGCTCCCCGCTCCGACCTTTGCTCCGGGCGACTTAGTGTGGCTCTCCACCCGTAACATCAGGCTGCAAGTTGAGTCCACTAAGTTTGTGCCTCGCTACATAGGACCCTTCAAGGTCCTAGAGCAGGTTAGCCCTGTGGTCTACGGTCTGGCCCTTCCTCCACGTCTAGGTATCACTGACACTTTCCACATATCCCTCCTTAAGCCCATCCACATGTCCCGGTTTTCCAAGTCATCTGCCGGGACATCAGGCTTGTCCTCGGACGAATATGAGGTGAATGCCATTGTGGGGTGCAAGATGGTATGTGGCAAAAAATATTATCTGGTGGACTGGAAGGGTCATGACCCAGAGGTTAGGACCTCAGAACCTATGGAGAACATCCATGCTCTCCTGCTCATTGCAGCCTTTGAGCGTGGCGAGGCTCAGAGGGAGGGGGCCCTAGGAGGGGGCGGTAATGTTAGGCGTTGGGTTTCTTCCCTTGCACAGGAGGAATCCCGAGCCTTACCTTCTGTGGTCTCCCATTCATTCCTGGTCACAGAGGAGCCAGCTCAGCAAAGATGTCGATCCCGGCGTCTTGCTCAGCCTGGTGTTGCTGGTTTGGTTGCTACCATCCCTGGTTCAGCTTTAGCAATCCACAATAGCCAGCAATGAGCAGCTGCTGGGACTAAGTCCTTCTTTCGATCTACTGAGCATGCCCGTGGGACAACATCTCATTGGAGGTCGGAGATCACATGCTCAGGTCCTGTTGCTGCTCCAATTGGTTCGCTAGGAAGGTCCTGGAAGGCTGAAAATATAAAAGGTTCGCATGGCTGCCTGGCCATGTGCTAGTATAGAATTTTGTACTTGTGTGTATGATGCTGGATGCATGTTTCTGGTGACTGACTCCTTTTGGTTCCCTCCCTTTGGTTGTGCATGTTATAGGGTTATCAGAGTTAGAGTAAGCGCCTATTGGTGGGATTGCCTATGTGCCACAGTGCACCCAGTTCTCTGCACACGTGTTAGCACCAGATTGTGCCATCCAGCACAAGGCATGACTATACCGCATTCACAGCATCGACCGTCAGAGTGGCGCCATGCACAATTAGGGCGCTTTCCAGTCCTAAGCTTAGGCTCGTTGGTGGCGTCCGCCAGAGCAGCGCTGCATGCACTTCGTGCGGTTAAACCTTTAGCTGTTTTTTCTGGCACCGTGGTTGTGGTGCCAAACGCTAGTGGGTCTAGAGGGACTTTAACCCCATGACATTGGGGTGGGGTCCTGTGACCAATGCACTAGCACTCTCCCTGCGGTACTGGGGCACTGTGAAGCAACAGGGCTCGCCTTTTACACACTGGGTGAGGTTAATCCGCGTGTGTTTGCTATACCGCCATCTTGTTTCCTTCATTCTCTGGCAGCAGGTAACATCTCTGCATGGTAGACCCCGGGCTGTGAACGCACCTTGTCTTTACTATAATATTATTTGGTGCATTCCAAAAGCCCATAACATAGTGTAAGTGGAAGAAGCAATTTATGTGAGCCATTTAACACTTTTTTTTAGACCAGCTCATGAACCAGCACAACAGAGTCCAAGTCTGAAACGTGGTGAACAAATGGATAGGATGATGTAGGAGTGTCTAGAACTGAATATCAATACCTTTAGGGAGGGTTTGGACCCTTTCACAGTTTGGTCCTCAAAAATGAATGAGTGGCCTAAGCTCGCCTCACATGCCTTGGAAGATTAATCATGCCCGGCAGCCAGCATTCTCTCAGAATTATACTATTTCTACTCTGGTGAAACTGATGCCACTTCAGTCGTGTTAGGCAATAATTTTTGGAAATGTTAACACTCCTGGTTGGGTGTCCATCTGCTGGGTTGGCTGTAGTGAAAGAGATATTGTTATCCATTATACTATTTCTACTCTGGTAAAATTAATGCCACTTCAATGGTGTCAGGCCATAATTTTTGGAAATGTCAACAATGCTGGTTGGGTGTCCTTGTGATGGGTTGGCTGTATTGGAAGAGATGTTGATCCTTCTTATACTAATTCTACTCTTGTGAAATTGATGCCACTTTGGTGGTGTCTGCCAATAATTTATGGAAATGTGGAGAGTGGTAATTGGGTCTCTCCATCTGCTGGGTTGGCTGTAGTGAAATAAATATCGTTCTCCATTATACTATTTCAACTCTGGTGAAATTGATGCTACTTCAGTGGTGTCAGGTCCTAATTTTTGGAAACGTCAACACTCCTGGATGGGTGTCCATGTGATGAGTTAGCTGCATTGGAAGAGATGTTGATCCCTATTATACTGTGCTATTTCTACTCTCGTGAAATTGATGCCACATTGGAAAGCGTCAGCCAATAATTTTTGGAAATGTGGAGAGTCCTGGTTGGGACTCTTTCATGTGTGTTGCCTGTAGCAGTAGACCTCTGAGATGTCAGGATTCCACTTCCTTGTAGTCAACTACCTGTGTTACTACTATCCTTAGATTTTTCTGACGATAGTAGTCTACAATATTTGTGCCACCTAAGTGTGACTGAGCATGAAAGCAAGTTGAGCTGTTTCATGTGGTATATGGGCTCCCAGCACAGCAGGCCTACACCGATCCCTCACCCATCTCATCTTACTTTGACATTCAATTCAAAGCTGTAAATGCTGACCCAAACCCCAATACCTCACACATGGTTGACTGCTGCTGTGCCATGCTACAATTTCTACTGTGGGTGAATTGAGGTTACTTTCCTGGTGTCTGTCCATCATTTGATGTGTTTTGGCAGCTTTTGTTCCCGTTTGAAGGTGTTGTGATTGCATTTGTTTTTGCTTCCCATTGACTTGAATGGCGTTCAGCTATGTTCTGCGAATATTCGAAGAATAAATCGGCGAATATTGCAAATTCGGTGATCATAATCCTAATTGAACATTGAAATATTTGCTCATTTCTAATTAGGACCCATACTTTTTTGTACTACACAATATTCTATTACTTTGTCACCCAGTACTTGGTTTCTGATTGTCATGCTTTTTTTTAATTTGATGTGCTTTTATACTTATTGTCTAATAAAGTTGCATCTCTTTTTGCGAAAACTCCTTTTTGTCTAATTGTTTCATATATTCTCTTGGCGTGACATTAACATCCACCCCTATCTTTGAGACTTAACATTGTTTTGGTGGATTTTGCAAATGTGTACTTAATGAATCTATTGCTACTTAATATAATAAGGCTGTCCCACTAATAAAGGAATCGCTGCTGACAGCAATCCTCTGTTTATGCCAATCACATGGCACAGTGCAAAGAACTCTGTATATTAAATCTACATACTTTATAAATTGCAGATGAGTTATCTCTCTTTCACTGATTTAATAAAAAATATCTGAAACTAGGTCATATTACTTGATACACAATAGAAATCATCTCTTCATTGAAGAGATGGATGCTGGAGAAGAGAATCGATAAAATATATTTATGTAAATATGATTGTTACTTGTAAGAACATGCCTTCTTTTTACCAGTGATTGTGAAACACTAGATGTGTTTTGTTAGTTATTAGCATCAGGCTGGCAATTACACTAGAAGTTTTTAATAACTTCCTAAGAGCTAGCTGCTATGTTGATGTATATTTGTGCATGAAGGGTGAAGGAATTTAGGTAACATTTCAGTCTTTCTGCAAGATTTCAGTCTATCTTTTTTAATGATTAGAAAGTCATGCTTCTTCTGCACTGTTCTTTATGCCTCAACTCCTTAAAACCTGACATGAAGCTTAATAAGCTTTAGATAACATAATCTCCATATAATAGGATTTTTTGAAGCCAGTTGCTAAGTATATGAATTATTACAAGGAAAGAAAGCAAAATGAAATATCAAAGAGCCAACTTTAGAAGTTCAAACAGAGGGCAACACATACTTCTATCAACAAAATGGTTTAATAGGAGAAAATCAACAGCTCACAAAGTTAAAGATACTCAAATTAGAGGTGGTTTGAGATGTTTTCCAAATTCACCTACTGGTGGTGGCTGATCAAGTTGTTTATATATGTATTTTTGGGGAATGGGAAAGTTTAAAGAGAGCTTGACATCAGATTGTGCTGCCTGAATCATGGCATCATGAATGAGAGCCAAGCTGCATAATTGCAATCCTAATCCGAACAACAAAATGTACGCAAAAGCCAAAATAAAGAAAAACATAATTTTTATTGAGTAGAAAAAATCACACAAAAGAAACACTTAAAAAAAAGACAAGGCTTAAAAAGTGGGAAACCACAAAAAGGCACCACTACCCACAATAGGACAATTAGGAGGTTGCACATAATGAATACATTTAGTGGTTGCTTTCTAAAGGCCCCGTCACACAGAGCGATCTCGCAAGCGAGATTGCTGATTTTGTGACACCACAGTGATCTCACCAGCGAGATCGCTGTGTGTGATGGGGATCAGCGACCGGCCTCCCTACCGGGTATTGCTGATCGTGCTCGATTGGCCTGGGCCATTTTTTGATCACTGGTCTCCCGCTGGCCAGCGCGCATCGCTGCGTGTGGCAGTGAGACACCAGCGATCAGCGACCCTGGACGCTGGTTTCTAATGTAAACATCGGGTATCCAGGAGCCGCAGCTCTTGGATACCCGCTGTTTACCTTAGAAACCAGTGTACACGCTGGTCTTCAAGGTAAACAGTGGGTATCCAGGAGCCGCGTGGCTCCTGGATACCCGATGTTTACATTAGAAACCAGCTTGCTCGCTGGTCCTGATCGCTGGAGGGGCTGTCTATGTGACAGCTCACCAGCGAGCAGCCTAACGATGTCCCAGTGATCCCATCCATGTCGGATCGTTGGTGGGATCACTGGCACATCATTATGTGTAATGGGGCCTTAACACTAATACCAGAAACACCATGTAGTCATGGTGTGTTCTCTCAGAAAGTGCATATACAATCTATAGACCAAATAAACAACTGCAAAGATACATTACCTCCTGTGGCTGATGGTGCCAGCTCCAATGCACGTTTCGGCATCTGCCTTCCTCTGGAGGTGGCATCACACCAACAAGAGAAGGGTTTTATAATGACTACATGATGTTTCTGGTATTAGTGGGAAGTGGTGCCTTTTTGTGGTTTCCCACTTTTTAGGCCTTGTCTGTTTTTAAGTGTTTCTTATGTGTGATTTTTTTTCTACTCAATAAAAATTATGTTTTTCTTTATTTTGGTTTTTGCCTACATTTTGTTGTTCAGATTATGCTGAATTGTACTAAACTTAGTGATATGTCCATAAATAATTTTGGCACCACAACATTTAGGATTTCTGTATGTTTGATGGAATGCCTCAAATTATTGACTATAACTCATTTGTTACTCATAATTGCAATCCTGTAGGTTTGTCACAAGCACACTATATGTGCAGTGCTCCTGCATGGGTTAATTTATATCCGCTCACTCAATCTTGCACTCAACCTCTGTTATAGGCTGCAATATGAACATAAATCACACCCTGACACAGACAACACACCCTGGCTACATCACATGCTGCCTCAACTCATCAAACTGTCTGACAATCAAAAGGTCTCACATTCTTTGAAAGGCTAAAATTTCTTTAGAGGAACTAAACTTATTAATATTTTAAGCTTTAATATAAAAAATACAGTGCATTCAAGAAATCGTACATAAAAAGAAAAGTAAAGCGACACATGCAAATAAGCAAAATAGTTATAAAATAAAAATGGGAAAATAACAGAAATATCTAATAATTTCGGTCTAAAGTGATTCTTCTTTTTCCTTGAGGGTAGGAGAAAGGTCTTATAGGTCATATTCAGCTTTGCTGGACCTCCATATACGTACACCTTCCTATTGTAAAGCTCATCTTTTGTATGCCTGGTCCTGGGCTCAAGTTTCCAGGGTGGCCTAGATTTTAATATTGAAATCACAGGTCTGTAACTTTAACAATGCATTGTTTTTGCCAACTACCCCTGTCATGTCGCACGACTTGGAAATCAAACAGTATTGTATAGTATTGTCGTATTGTTGAGGTTACGCTGCTAGGCTATAAAGTTTGCTCATTTTAGAAGTTAATCCTCCGCCTCACTCTGTACCCAGCCCTGATGTAAGCTCTGATGTCAGTAACCCCTCCCTTCTTCCTCAAATAGTATATGTCAGCCATGTTGCTAGTTCTGGATCAGAATTGTCTTTTTACCTACCGCAATTGCGCATAATTACAAGAATTCAGCTTGAAAATAAAAATTATTATGGAATCTTAGTTGTGTCTCTGCAATCGAGTGAAGCTATTTGATTAAATCACTTAATCTGGGTACTGGTAAATACAGGCATCCATAGAAATGGTGTTATAGTTTTCACTTACAATAATTTATTCTGAAATGCTGCAATGTTTCTGAGTAAACACACTTCAGAAAGCTGGCCAATAACTATGTGCTTTAGCTGACTAGTCTGTGGCAGTTCCCCAGCCAGTTTATCCTTGCTTACATATTTTTGACTTTCAGTTGCATCATTCTCATTTTTTGAGCCTACTCTTATTTCAAAATCGATGAAAAAAAGAACAAATTTTTCACACCTGGTCTATTGGAAAGGTCACAATGTCAATTCCTCCATCGGTTTCCATCTACAATGCCTGTGGCAAAGCACAGAACAAATTTATGGGTGTACAGGGCCTTGTTTAGTTTTGTCATCCTAATGTACTAAAGCAGTTGCGAGCTTGGGCAGTTTTGGTTTGATTTCATTGCAACAATATAAATAGATACTTTATATGGTTAACTGTGCTTTAAAAGATCAGTAATAGGTAATATTGTCAGCTCAGTTCCTAGATACAGTATTGCTTCATTATTTTTGTTACAAATGGATTTGCCTTCTACCAATCATTAGCCAAGCTGCACATGGATTATGTGCACAGTTTTGGGGAATACATTTAAAAGATGTGGAGAAATGGAGTAAGCGGGTGCTCTCGTCCGCTGGCCCAGCTACCTTTAGCAAGACTGCATGGACCTGGTGTGACGACTCCTGGGGTGGACCCTCTGGGTCATGGAACCAACCCACCCAGAGTGAGCTGACCTAGTGAGGACCACCCCCTATACAGGGAGTGTCAGGGGCAGGCCCAAGGGGGTAAGGTACCACCACTGCTTGGAACCAGGTGGCCGGCTCACAGGAGACATGAGTGAGTGTGTCTAGCAAGGTGCAATAGGGAATGTGTAGAGTACAGGAATGTGCAAAGTGTGGACTCAGGGACACGCTGGATATAGGACAGTACAGGGTGAGTACAAGGGAGCATGGAGGGTACTGGACAATACAGGGCATGTACAAGCGAATGCACTAGATACTGGATAGTGCAAGGTGAGTATGCGGGAGCACGTATGGTGTGCACAGGCAAGCACGCCTGGGTGCTAGCAAAGCAGGGTGAGTGCAACGGAGCACGCCTGAGTACTGGGTTAGACAGAGCACGCGTAGAGAAGCATGCCTGAGTGCAAGGCTAGGCAGAAGGTGTGCTAAGAAGCACGACAGGGCACTGAGCAGAGCGTGTGCCAAGAGGCATGACAGAATACAGTGCAGGAGCAGAGCGTGTGCTGGGAAGCACGGCGGAGCACAGAGCAGAGTGTAGGTATGGAGCATGTGCTAGGAAGGACGACAAGGCAGAGTACAGGAACAGAGCACAAGGCAGAGTACAGGAACGGAGCACAAGGCAGAGGACCTGAGTACAGCGTGCAGCCACGTAAGGACCAAGCAGACCAAGCCAGGAAGCACAACAATAATCAGGCCCCTCCCATAGGAAGAGGTAGCCTGATATAGGGCATTAGTACTGGGACTTCCGGGTCAGGTCCTCCAGGACCACAGAGACGGCGAGGCTGCAGACAGAGCAGAGAAGGGAGCGCATGCACACTAGCAACACAGCGCAGCCATGGAATCAAGTGCAGGAGGGGCGCGTACGCACCCGACGGGATTCTTGGAGCGGCTTCGGCACCGGAAGTGGTGATGTCGGTCGAGGAGTCCTGGCACCTGGTGAGCACGGCGTAACACCAGGGCTCATATTACTGAACACCCGCTCTATCTCGCAGTGGGCAACATAGTACACAGACAATGCAGGGTTAGGGTTAAACAGTGTGGCAATACTTTATTGAACCACAACACCCAATAGCAAGAAGAACAATCCCAGCAATTACCCCAAGATGGTGCACATTACAGGGTCTCACCCTTCCTCTCCGCTGAATCACCAGGATAATGGTAGATGTTATGTCAGAGCTCCCAGGGTTGCTACTCCGCATGTGATACACACTCAGAGAGGAGGTAACAACAAGCGTAGGGAGATAAAAAAGAGCAGTGCTGTGTCCTTTCAGCCAAGTCTGAAGTACCCTGAGCTGAGATCCTGAAGAGTGACACCAACCAGAAGAAAATAAGTCTCTTTTATAGTCAAGGCAAGTGATCTATTTTTAGATTTACCCAGTGTCCTTCAGTCCACCCTCACAGTCTTTCCTTATCTACCTTTGAAGTCAAGAAACTGGTTATAGAATACAATACACAATTAACATATCAACACACAATAAACAAAGATAAACATACACAATGTACAAATCACTATTACAGACTTACACAGTATGTTAAATGGTATGCAAGTCTGTCTTCTTGACATACCAGACATAAACACTTAAATCCACAAGCCAATATACAGATAAAAATTCAATTCTTCTTGGTTTGCAAAAACATGGTTATCTGGGAAATTAAGATACAATCTGGTTTCTTCACATAAGAAATATATGGATGAGCTGTAGAGAGGTGGGACACCAAAGTCATTGCTCTACCAAGAAAGATTATCAAGGATGTGACTATTTAAAACAAAGCTTAGGAGTTATCTAATCTCTCTGTAAAATTAATTCCAAGGGACAGTACAGTAACATGTCTTCTTATGTTTTGATGAAATCACCTTATTGTCTGTACTTAAAAATGCATAAAATATAACCTTTATTAATATTAATAATAAAACATGACATGAACCACAAATGAAGAAAGAACCCCCATCACCCTTTAAAATTAGAAACCAGGGGTGTGCCTGATCCTATACGGTTGATATACTTTTCCCGCCTTGGCACGAAGGTTATACATGTGCAATGGCACCCCTGCTCATCGATGGCTATCCCTTGTGACCCTATAATATCCTATTGGGATCAGAGGGAAAGAAAGACAAGACTAAATGTGAAAATGGTGTAATTTCTGGTTTATAGGACAAAAAATATCTATGAGGCAGTAATAGGATTGCTTATATGGGTGTGAGCCCAATGTTGATATTGCACTGAAATATTGATAAAGTGCATATGTGCTTAGGGTGTACTGGCAGGAATGAGAAATGGGAGGGGCAAATTAATCTTAGATGTGCACTGCCTGTCAGCGGGGGTTGGTGTCCTATAAACCTGCACAAAATGGCGGCTGTCCTTTGTGTCCCTATTGATACTACACCTTATAAGAAAATTCTATTATACCAGATGTCAACAACAGAAGGGGCGGGAAAAGGGATAAAGTGCAACCTATAGATGCATCATAATCAGCAGTATTACATGTGTTGATGAATATACCTTGCAGACAGATGGTATAGATTTTATGCAGTCACTCTTTTCATTCCCAAAGTAATTGTATATATTGACTAAATCCCAGACATGCCAAGTAACTCAGGGGATTTAGAAAAATTTCATATAGTCAAAAAACACTGTCAAAAAACTCAGAACTGATGTTTTGATACTTAGACCTGGTATTATAATAAGGGAGTATCTACTTCAATAAGAGGTAAGAAATCATTTTTTCTCATTGTAGAAGGGAACGCTTTACTATAATCAACCCTCATACACGTTAAACTAATGTCACCCTAACCCACTGATTTCATTGATTTGGCCTACTGTCTAATGTCTATAGGATCAGGGCCACTATCAGGGTATTACTGCCCCTACTGGCATATGGGGACCGGTGAGCAAAGGGGGCCTGGACCTGGCTCCTTCTCTTCTTCTCACCGAGCCCCAGTATCAGAATTTTGCTGGTTCAATAACTGAATGTGCATCCTTGGACGAGCATTCACTTAAAATCTATATCTCCATATGGGAAGGCTTCCCGCACGACAATAGTTCACAGCTGGCAGCTGACGTCAGCGTGCACGTCGCAGGCATTTGACATCACTGCCATACGTCGGGACGTCCGCGGCTCAGATGAATAAGGGAGAGGAGACGGCTGGACCTCGGCCAGTTAAGGAAAACTTTTTTTGTAAAACTGCACTATGGGGACAGAATGGAAAGACTTAGGAACACTGTGGAGAGACATGGGGCAGAATGGAGAGATATGGGGCAGTATTGGGAGATATTGGGCCAGGATGGAGAGACCTGGGCTAATGGAGAGACATGGAGCCAGGATAGAAAGACATGGGGTCCATAATGGAGTACATATGGAAGCAGGATGTGGGACATTATTACTGTAGGGGTTAATTAGGGGATATTATTACTGCCTGAGGTATTTTATTTTTTTAGGATACTGCTTTCAGTATGTGAGGGGGATCCTGTTATTGTGCAGGGCAACACTGTCTCTTTTTTTCTTCATCTGGCGCAGTGTAGAAGTTGGACAAAAATTGGCAAATGTGCTCTAGATAACTGTGCTATTTCCTGCAGATTCGAGTACTAGCTGGAAGAAGTAATGACGGTCTCTGCTGGATGAGTCAATGTGTTACCTTTACACTGACACTATACATTGTATATTATATACAGAGCTTATGTATATAATGTCACTGGTGATCCCTGTATTACCTGTATATTGACACTATTTACAGAGCTCTTGTGTATAATGTCACTTGTGATCCCTGTATTACATGCACACTGACACTATACACAGTGTACTATGTACAAAGCTCCTGTGTATATTGGCACTTTTTATAATATTAGTATTGTGTTTATTTATTAATGGTCAGTATTGAGGTATTTATGTGGTAGTAATATGTGGTCTGGTCATGTAGGGCAGTATTTGTTCCTTGTATGTGGTATTATTTGGTCACTATGTGGTGGTGATATGGGGTCTGGTCATGGTGTGGCGGTATTTGTCCCTTGCATGTGGTATTATACTGTCACTATGTAGTGGTGGTATGTGGTCTGGTCATGGTGTGACAGTATTTGTTTCTTGCATGTGGTGGTAACATATGGTCTGTCATGGTGTGGTGGTGGTATTTGTCCCTTGTATGTGGTATTGTTCGGTTACTATATGATGGCAATATGTGATCTGGTCATGGTGTGATCATAATTGCCCTTTGTATTTGGTATTATTTTTCATTTAAAAAAATGCATGTGACACATTCACTTAAAGAAACATAATAAAAATATACCCAGAAAGAGTACATGTAAGGATTCCGGAATTTCCTTTGTGCCTGTTTGCCCTGATCCAAGATGGATTCTTGTATCTCGCCCTGCCATGGAACTTCCTGTCTATCCTGATTATTTAAGTCCAGGTTGTGTGCTCCTCTGTGCCTGAGTATTTTGTTGCTGTTGGCTCCTGAGCGCCTGCTGTTCTGCTGGTGGACTCTTTGCTACTGCTACTCATTACTTGGTGCTCTGCCTCTCCTTGTTCTGCTGCCTACAGTCCTCTGGGTGTCTCCCTGATACTGTCTGTGCTTAACTTCTGTGATAAGTATAGCGTGGCACTACCACTGGGTGCACAAGTAAGTTACCCAGACCCAAATGAATAATAAAGTAACTTGGCACTCAACTGAATGATCCTTTTTGAAAAGAATTTTATTGTGTGCAGTCTTAGAAACGTTTCTGCCCACAACAGGCCTTCGTCAGTCTGCTATGACAAATATGAGACAGACATATGAAAATCATGACAAGTCCTCATATACAGTACATAATTGACAAGTGTGTTATATCCAATAAAGAAAAAAATACAAGACCACAGAGATTGCAAAAAATCATTCCATAACATGTAATAATCAGGTGGAGAGAAAAGAATGAAATAAATAAAATAGGTGAAATAAAAAAAAAAGGGGTTGGCCTACCCGACTGCAGTCACAGTATGGTGACTAAATGTGAATCCATGAGAAGGAGAATAATTTCATCTATATTGATTCCTAACATAGGTAAGTGCAATTATGTAAGATAATCGTGACTTATAGTACTCAGTATCCTAAAAGGAATGATAATCTGGATGTACCTGCTATAGAGATTGGTGCAGGTGTGCACTGTGCACTCACTTGATGTTATGGCGCATTATGCTATAATACAAGTAAAAATAACATTAAAAGATACGTCGTGGAGTGTGAGATAAAAGAAACTAGTGGATAATAAGAGTGTACCTGGTCAACCAGCCAAATTCAATTTGTGCTGGTTTAGTTGTAATATATGACTCCTTAGGTTCAGATTGAGATCATGTAAAAGTAAGATGCTTGGCCTGGAAAAGTTAAAAGAGGGTCAAGGTAGGGCTCTGGAGCAGTTAAATAGAGTATAATGATAGAGTATACCTGCTTAATTTTTCTTAATAAGGCTTTATATTCCAAGACGGCCTGTATGGGGCTGAAAATAAGAAAAAACGCATGTCAGGAAAAGTTAAAACGTGGCAGTGTCAGTTAGTTAGAGTCAAAATGTCATATTAATGCTTACCATAAAAGGCAGGTGTTAATTATATAGGGTTATGTGTTCTCGGATCAAATGTCCATGTGGGACTGTAGAACAGAGGGAGCACCGGTATGATTACGGTAGTGGTATCCTCTGGAGCTGTAATTTAGTAATAGCGCAAGTGAATACTGATTACATCAGTGGTGGTGGTGGTTAGAGAAAAAGCGCATTAATCATCAGAAGCGCTTACCATGTGGAGGATGGCTTGGGGTGTGAAGGTCCAAACGCGGTATCCACCGCTAGTATGTCAGCCCCATAAGCCATATCCAGCGTGTTTTTATGTTAAAGGGGCCGGACAAAGATCGCGCTAACCGGAAGTAGTAGACCGGAAGTACCCGGCCAAATCTGTCAATCACATTGCGCTGTGTGTGCAGTCATGAAAAGCATAGGAACTGCCATGCTCCAATGAAATGAGTGAATCAGGGTCACATGTCAGGAATAGAGGGATTAATAGGATTCCATGACAAGAGGAAGTGCCCGGCTAAATCTGTCAATCACATTGCGCTGTGTGTTTAGTCAAGGAAAGAATAGGAACTGTAACGCTCCAATGAAATGAGTGAATCATGACCACATGTCAGGAATAGGAAGAATAGTGGGGCTCCATGTCAGGGTGAGTAAATAGCCCATTGTTGTAAAGGGAATGATGTAACATTCCAGGTAAGGGAATATAGCTATGTAAAATATAGCGCATACGCATTAGAATGAGAAGAAATATGTGGAAATGGTATCAAAATTCTAAATATATTTTTCTGAACCATTAATTAGGAAATATACATAATTAAAGGGAGGCTAGGTTTACCAGGTCACCTCTAAAAGTAATAAATGGTGAAATATAGGTTATATATAATGTATCCCTATATATATACTAACCTATTATGATATTACTACAATAAAGTATAGTGAAGTGAATTGGTGGTAGTAGTCGGGTGAAAACAGTGATACAGTGAAGTCCAGATGGACGTGACTCATGAAGATAGTCGATTTGATATCAGTAGAGCCGACTCTAAAATAGAGAAAGAAACAGTATTAATATTTATAATAACAGACACATAATCATAGGAAATGGAGGTATAGACCCCCTATACAACCCTCTAAATTGGAAGAAAAAGCAGTTGCTGTAAAGAAAACATACACATCATTGTACAATGGTGTCACATTATAGACAACAAGTCGTAATCCCTATTTAATCCCTTCGGAGCCAAAGTTTGCAGCTCATGTATCCAGAATGATTCCCTTCGTTTCTAGGTCCTTATGCGGTCACCTCCGCGTCTAGGAATAGGGACATGTTCTATGACTTGAAACTTGAGCTGAGTGACACTGTGTCCATGTGTATGAAAATGATGGGGCAAGGGGAGAAGTAGATTCTGACATCTGATAGTGGACTTATGTTTACTAATCCTATCTCGTATTGCCTGAGTTGTTTCTCCCTTGTAGAGGAGCCCGCAGGGGCGTTTAATCAGATAAATTACGTAGTTCTTGTCACAAGTGGAATAGTCCTTAATCGAGTAATTTTTACCCAAATGTGGATGGAAAAATGCATCACCTTTCTGTACGTTATTGTATTGGTGACAATGCAGACAAGGATATGTGCCCATGCGAGTATTTTGTAAGAATCTCTGTGTAGATATTCTATGTTTGGGACCAATATCTGCCCTGATGAGAGAATCATGTATGTTGTTTGGTCTTTTGCAGCAAGGAAGGAAAGGATTACGAAATTCAGGAATGCCTGGGTACGCAGTAGAGAGAAGGCTCCAATGTTTCCTTATAGTTTTATGAAGGATGTTGACATATGGGTGGTAAGTGTGGATGAATGGTAACCGGGAGGTTACTTCCGTACAAGAGGTCGTATGTGTGTCCAAGGCTTCTTTGAGTATGTTTGGTGGATAGCCACGTTCCCTGAATTTAGAATTTATCTGATATAGGCATACTGCTCTTTTCTCAGGGTCAGAGACTATCCTTTCTACTCTTTTAAATTGAGATTTAGGAATTGCCTTTTTCACTGCAGGAGGGTGTAGGCTGGAATAATGAAGGAGACTATTTCGATCAGTTGGTTTCGTGTATAGATCCGAACCCAGATTTCCCTGATCATCCTTGATGATCATAGTGTCCAAAAAACTAATTTGCATCTTGCTACTGGTGATAGTAAAGGTGAGACCTGTCCAAGCTACATTTAAACTGTTAAAGAATGTGTCCAGGGAGTCTGGTGAACCTGTCCAGATGCAAAACACATCATCTATGTAGCGTTTCCATACAAGGCAGTGTGTTTGAAAAAGAGTGTTGGTATATACCACCTCCTCCTCAAATATGGCCATATAGCTGTTGGCATACGGAGGTGCCATGCTTGATCCCATGGCAGTACCTCTGGTTTGGAGAAATAAATTCTCTTCAAACATAAAATAGTTGCATGTTAGAATGATCTTAAGGAGGCGTAAAGTCAAATCAATGATGTCCTTGTGAATGTTGGCTCTAGTAAGTAAACGGTGGACACAATCGATGCCTTTATTGTGTGGAATGGAGGTATATAAGTACTTGATGTCAAAAGAAACCAATATAGCTTCCGTTGGAATGGGACCCAATTCATTGATTCCTTTAAGAAAGTCGCCTGTATCTAAAAGAAACGAGGATGTATCTCTGATTAAAGGAGTGAGGATTTTTTCAATGAAGATGGATAGAGAAGACAGGATAGAGTCCGTGGATGCCACTATAGGGCGTCCAGGGGGGTTTTCAAGATTCTTATGGATCTTAGGTAATATATAGAATACCGGAGTGATCGGATGGTAATTGGTCAGAAATTCCACTGTTTTTGTATCGATAATTTTACGATGGCAGAATTCGGTAAAGACTTCCCTGATTAGATTTTTTATGTCCTGTAAGGGATCTTTCTCTAGTTTAGCATAAACTGTAGAATCATTAAGTTGGCGGTATACCTCTTTCATGTAATTGGTTTTGTCCATAACGACAATAGCCCCGCCCTTGTTTGCTGGTTTGATTATGATATTATCTGACTGTAGATTTTGTAGGGCCTGGAAATCTGTAGAATCAAGGTTAGAAGGATGATGGAGTTTATTACTTGTAATGTCCTGTCTCAATTTATTGAAGGATGTATTCACAAAGTAAATAAAAGTTTCTAGGGCATGTGACCCATGTGGGGGGATGTATGAACTCTTAGATTGTAAGCCTAAACTAGCAGCAGATATAACACATTGGTCAGTATTGGCTGTTGATGGTAAACGCCTCAATGAGTTTTCTTGAGAAAAGTGAACCTTCAATCTGAGTGACTGATAAAATCTTTGTAACTCCATGTCCATTTTAAAAGTGTCAAGCTTATAAGACGGACAGAACGATAGGCCCTTCTGTAACAGGGAATGTTCGGCTATGCTTAGAGCCCTAGAGGAAATGTTTATGACCAACTGGTTATTACCTGTGATCGAGTTACTCTGTTGGAGTCGGGGGCCCTTCTTTCCTCTGCCCCTGCGGATCCTCTTCCGCAAAGTCTTCTTTGTCGCTGTCCTAAAAAACGACCTCGGTTGATAGGGTATTCTTGTTGTTCCGTCTCAGAGCCAGTTGATGATTGGTCAGTAGAGGACCTAATTGAAAACCTATTGCGAAAGGGACGAGGATTAGAGTTGAATTGCCAACGGTATACTCGGCCCTGTTCGTAGGCGTCCATGTCTTGCTGAAATTTAACCCTCTTACTGCTCTCTGTATCCCTCCTGTGTTGGTCAGTCACTGTTTTGATACAGGCTTTGAGTTCAGAAAGTTCTTTAGTAGTACCTAGAGTGTTGAGCAGGGACTCAATATTTTGGATGGACTCTTTAGATGTTTTGATAGCTTGTTGTAGATGCTCAATAGTCAAAGTCATCAAGTCAAACGAGCACTTATTTAGTATATACTCGAATTTTTGACAAAATTCTGTAGAGTCTCGAAAGAGAGTAGGACGTAAAGGGACTCATAAGCCCCTCGGGATCCTCTGTACATGCAGGTATTCGCTTAAAGTAGCGCAATGTAATTCATAATCTATCTGACGACGAAGTTCACGTTCAAGATCTCTCCCTCTGGTCTCCTTTGGTGGTAGTTTTGGAAGTCATGGGGAGATTCAACTTGGACAAGATGTTAGATGTTTCATCATTATTATATGAAAACGTATTGGAGGATATTACGTGCAGTGTGCTCACGAAAGGGAAGAAACTGTGATAAGTATAGTGTGGCACTACCACTGGGTGCACAAGTAGGTTACCCAGACCTAAATGAATAATAAAGTAACTTGGCACACAACTGAATGATCCTTTTTGAAAAGAATTTTATCATGTGCAGTCTTAGAAACGTTTCGGCTCACAACATGCCTTCGTCAGTCTGCTATGACAAATATGAGACAGACATATGAAAATCATGACAAGTCCTCATATACAGTACATAATTGACAAGTGTGTTATATCCAATAAAGAAATAAATACAAGATCACAGAGATTGCAAAAAAGCATTCCATAACATGTAATAATCATGTGACCAACGGACTAGGTGGAGAGAAAAGAATGAAATAAATAAAATAGGTGAAAAAAAAAAGGGGGGTTGGCCTACCCGACTGCAGTCACAGTATGGTGACTAAATGTGAATCCATAAGAAGGAGAATAATTTCATCTATATTGATTCCTAAAATAGGTAAGTGCAATTATGTAAGATAATCGTGACTTATAGTACTCAGTACTGTGATCCTGACATTATCTTCTCCTCTTGGTCTGTGTTTCTGTGGGCTACTGTGCAGGACTTGTGTGGGACTTACAGCCCAAAAGGTACACAAAATAACCTTCTCTTGTTAATGCCACTCCTGTATAAAGCTGGACTTCCACGTTTAAGTGCCGAGTGCATTCCCAACTTTATGATTGCTGGACTTCTACACTTTAGTGCTGTGTGTGTGCTCATTCTTAATATCGCTGGACTGCCTCATTAAATGCAGTGTGCTTACTCACATTTCTGCTGGACTCATATGTGTTTAGTGCGTTGTACACCCCTGCTTTATATTACTGTTGGACTGTTAGTTTTGTTACACTTGTTGAATATACTTATTTGCATCAACTTTGGTCTCATTGTCATATTATTCCAGGCAATCAGATTCGGTAGTACCCAAATAATTTTTACAGGATACTCAGGTCATTTAAGGAATCTGCTGGGATAATGTTGACTGAGACAAAGTTGGATCAGTTGTTCTCTATGATCCACTCTTTACAGGGGGACATAGAGGCTCTGCAAAACAACTGCTAACTGAGAGGCCCATTTTGGACAGGCACTTCAGGATTTAAGTAATCAGAGAACAGCACGGGCGCCTCCACCCCCGGGCAGCTACTCCCAACTTGTCCTCCCAAGTTACCACCATTTAGGTTCAGTGGAGACCATTACAAGTTTCATGGGTTTGTGAATCAATGCCTTTTGTATTTTTATGTGCACTTCGTTACTGATCGATCCAAGGTTTTATGTTTAATCATGTTACTTACTTCCTGAGCTCTTGCATGGGCAAATCCACTTATGGAGACTCGTGACCCTCGTTTGAATAACCTTGACGATTTTCTTTCTGCAATGTCTATGATGTTTGAGGTTTGATGACCCTAATCGTCGCACTACAGCTGAGATTGCCTTGTTATCTTTACGTGAGGGAAAGCGTTCTGTCATTGAATACGCCACTGAGTTTAGATGGCTGGTGGTGGATACGATTTGGGACTGTTATGCCCAATTACCCATTTTTAAGAGGGGATTGTCTAGTGTGATGAAAGACGAGTTAGCTCGTGCAGATGCTCCGCAAGAGTTAGACGCTTTTATACAACATTGTGCATTGATGTACGAATTGCTGAGCGTAAACAGGAGAGATTTGCAGCCTCTAATCATGTCTCTAACTCTTCATTTTCTTCTAAAGAACCTACAGACAAATCCTCTTGGGAGGCTGAACCAGTTCCCAAGCAGGTGGATTTTTTACAGTGGCGTGAGAGTAATGAGCGCAGAGAGCATCATTTTCAGGAAAGTCTGTGTTTTTACTGCGGTCGGTCAGATCACTTCCTTATCAACTGACCCTTTGGCCTTGCAAAGTACTGGCCACGGTAGGGGAATTTGAAAATCAAGATGCTGAATCTGTTACGTCAGAGTCTAGTTTTTCTGTGAATGCCATCTTTCATTCTCTGTCTGTGACCACCTCTTCTAAAACACAGAGGAATAAAGAGACACATTGCTCCCTTCCCATTAAGATCTGGTTGTCGGGACAATGGATTCCCTCTGCAGCTATGGTGGATTCAAAGGCAGGAGGTAATCTTATGGACTTAACCTTTGTCAAGGAACATGTCATTCAGACTCAGCAGAAAGCCACCCCAGTAATTTTGGAAACGGTGGATGGTTCCCCTCTAGTTTCTGGACCAGTAGATCAGGAAACTGTACCTCTGGAAGTCTCCATTGAGCATGATCATCCGGAAATGCTATCCTTTATGTTGATCTCTTCACCACATTTCCCTTTAACTTTAGGAATTCCATGGCTGTAGTCACTAAATCCTATCATCAACTGGGAGACCAAGGAGATCACTTTCCCATTAAGAGAAACACCAGTAAAAAGCCAGGCAACTCGTCGGGACATGGAAAGTACCACTGAAGTATCTTTATTACCATCTATTTATTATGCATTTTCAGATATTTGTGAGAAGAAAATGGCAGACCAGCTTCCTCCTCACAGACCCTATGATTGTCCCTTTAAACTGCTTCCGGGGCAGCTATTCCATTCAAGAATGTCTACCCACAAGCAGATCCGGAGCTACAAATCTTTGAAGGAATACATTGATGAAAATTTGGCTAAGGGTTTCATTCTCCCCTCCTCATCACTGGCAGGAGAACCCATCTTTTTCGTTAAAAAGAAGGATGGAATTCTTGGACATTGTATTGATTATCGGGAGCTCAATAAGGTAACCATCCGGAATCGCTACCCTTTACCGTTGATTCCTGAACTGCTGGAAAGAGTACAACATGTTAAAGCCTTCTCTAAGTTGGATCTTCGAGGAGCATATAATTTGATTCAGATCCGCTTTGGAGATGAGTGGAAGACTGCATTTAGATGTCGGTATGGGCATTTCGAATATCTGGTGATACCTTTCGGTCTCTGAAATTCTCCGGCAACCTTCCAACATCTGGCTAATGATATTTTTAGAGATCTGTTAGACCATTTTGTCGTGATCTATCTGGACGATATTTTGATTTTTTCTGATTCATTACAGGAACATCAGGAGCATGTTAAAACCCTCCTGAGAAGTCTGAAAGGGAATCATCTCTACATTAAGCCTGAGAAATGTGATTTCCATCGCACAGAGATTCAATTTCTGGGGTATGTTATCTTGCCACCGGGGTTTAACATGGAAGCAAGTAAGATCCAGGCTATTCTTGATTGACCCGCACCTAAAAATGTCAAGGAGGTACAGCATTTCATTGGATTTGCAAATTTTTACCAACAATTTAGTTGTAATTTCTATGAGATTGTTTGACCCATTACACAGCTAAGCAAGAAGGAAAATACTTTCTTGTGGTCCTCACAGGCTCAGGAAGCCTTTGATTGTCTTAAGTTGCAGTTTACTTCTGTACCTGTACTGATTCACCCTAACAAAGCACATCCTTTCATCGTGGAAGTGGACGCTTCAGACTGTGCTCTGGGGGCCAGCCTCTCACAAAGAACGGGAGACAAGGGTCTATTATATTCACTGGACCACTAGGAAGGACCCGGAAGGACGCTGCTATAAAAGAGTCACATGGCCGCATGGCCATGCGCTAGTATAGACTCTTATTGTATATTGTGTGAGTGATGATGGATGCATGTATCTGGTGACTGACTCATTATAACTCCCCTCTCTTTGATATGTATGTTATAGGGCTATAGAGTTAGAGTCAGTGCCTACTAGTGGCTTGTTCTGCACCACGGTGCTTCCAGATCTCAGCACCTCACTCAGCGCCATATGGTGCCATCCAGAGCTGGGCACCTTCAGTACCGCATTAAATGGCTGCATCCACCAGTGCGACACCATGTGCAAGTCTAGCGTTTTCCTCCCTTGCCCGGGTGGTTAGTGGCGTCTGCCAGAGTGGTGCAGTTCGTATGTAGTGCGCTTTAGTTATTACTTTGTTTCTTCCTGGCACCACTGTTAAGGTGCCGAGCACTAGTGTGACTAGAGGGACTCTAACCCAGTGTCTCAGGGGTAGAGTCCTGTGTCTATACACCAGTGCTCACATTGCCAAGCTCTGTGAGCATAAACAGGCTGCGGCATTTGTGTTTGGCGGTCGGGCGGCTCTGCGTTGTAACAGAGTCCACCTCTGTACACACTAGGTGGAGTTAACCCCGTGTATTACTCTATTGTACCGCCATATAATGTCTGCCATTACCAAGCAACAGTTACCATCTCTGCACGGTGGACCCCGGGCTGCGAATGCACGTAATTACCTTCCTTATTATTTGGTGCATTCTGGCAGCCCATAATGTTATACTAGTGTCAGGGTCTGCCTAGTAGAACAGTGACTGCAGTGGTACATCCAGCAGCTAGAGGGCAGGTTGGAGGCTCTTGAGCGCTCAGCCTCAGCTGTGGATGTTACCGCGGTCGCTGTTCAGGCAGCCACGGAGGCTATCTCCCATGTGTCCCCTGCCATCCCTGCCCCGACTTTGTCCCACCTCCTATTGCCTGAGAAGTTCTCGGGCGATAGCGCTTCTTGTAGGGGTTTAGTGAGCCAGTGTACCATACACCTGGAGCTGCTGACTGCATGATTCCCTTCAGAGCAGGCTAAAGTGGGATTTGTTATTTTCCTCTTGTCGGGCAGGACTCTGGAGTGGGCCACACCGCTGTGGGAGCGTGGTGATCATGTGGTGCAGTGTCTCGCAGTTCTTGGGCACTCTGAAGCAGGTCTTTCTGGGACCGCGAGTCACCCATGACACCGCGCTCCAGCTGCTGGCATTATCGCAGAGCTCATGTCTTGTCAGCCATTATTCCATCCGTTTCCGTATGCTGGCTTCAGAACTGGAGTGGTCAGATAAGACCCTCGTTCCAGTTCTGGAGAGGTTTGGTTGACAACATAAAGGATGCCCTGGCCACCAGGGAGATTCCTGCCACACTGGAGGAGCTTATCACCATCTCCACCCGCATAGACCTTCGTTTTTTGGACCAAAAGTTGGAGTGGTCCCAGTGTAGGCCGAGGTTTAGGTTGGCACCCAGTTTTTCTAAACCTCCGGAACCTCCCGGTCGGGTGTCCGAGCTCCAAGAGGTCACGGGGGATTCTCGCACGGGATTCAGGTCCCGGTCCGCGTGAGCACCCATGGTCTGTCACATTTGCTGGCAGTCTGGTCACCCTGCCAACAGGTGCCCACAGCAGCCAGGAAAACGCTCGCATCTAGTGGCCGTCGGAGGAGGCCTACTGGATACTGCAACGTTTTCCTCCAAGCTGTCCTTTGCGGAAATGCTTGAGTTTGACTCTTCCATTCTGGTGGTGGAGGTTTGCATGGACTCTGGGGTGGAGGGCAATTTCATGTCGTCTGCTTTCGTCCAAAGGCACGCAATTCCTCTGGTTTTACTATCTCAGTCAGTCACCATCAGAGTGGTGAATGGAGCGACACTACCCTCTCAGATTACCCACCAGATCGCCCCGCTGATACTCTCGCTGTCTCCTTCCCATCAAGAGATGCTATCTCTGCTTGTCATGCCCGAGGGTATCGACCAGGTCCTCTTAGGGGTCCCCCGGTTATGGTTCCACTCTCCCCATATAGAATGGTCCTAGGGGAGGATTCTCGGTTGGGGTAAAGCCTGTGAGGGTAGATGCCAGAGGGAGTGTGTTCAGGTTGCTTCCAGCAAAGTCCCAGTAGATCTTTTTTCTCTCCCCACACACTAACAACAGTATGAAGATGTGTTCTCCAAGTATGCAAAACACAAGCCGTGGAGACACCATCACATGTTTCTCAATGCAAGCAATGACTAGCCAGGTCTTTCCCCGAGAAGGTACAACCACGGGAAGTGCAGTCTCCAATGAAGGAAACCACCTATGCCAAAACATGTTATCCATCCACAGACAGCTATTTTGGGGTATTGCCCATAATCAGTGTGGAGTAGGAAACTGGCCAGTAGGAGCAATGCCTAGTGGAAGACTGTGAAAAATGAGGATGCCCCCATCCCTTATGGGAAATATGTAAAAACATAGGCGGCACAGACTTCCGCCTCATCGCCCCTACAACTGTCCTATTGACTTCTTGCCTGGTGCTGAGCCTCCTTGGAGTCGAGTATATCCCCTTTCTCTCCTTGAGACAGAGGCTATGTCTCAGTATATCAGGGAGAATCTGGCAAGGGGATTCATTAGGAAGTCGGTGTCACCAGCAGGGGCGGTATTCTCCTTGTCCTGAAGAAGAACGGAGAACTGCGTCCCTGTATCGATTACAGGGGTCTTAACGCTATCACCGCTAAGAATAAGTACCCTCTGCCCCTGATATCAGAGCTGCTTGATAGGCTACGGGGAGCGAGAGTGTTTACCAAACTCGATCTGCGGGGGGCTTACAACCTGATTCGCATCCGTGAGGGGGATGAATGGAAAACGGCATTTAACACCAGGAATGGGAACTATGAATACCTGTGGTAATGCCCTTTGGGCTCTGTAATGCCCCGGCTGTCTTCCAAGACTTTGTGAATGATATCTTCCGGGATATGCTTACCACCTTGGTAGTAGTGTATCTGGATGATATTCTCATCTACTCTCCAGATATTGACTCCCACCAGAGAGACGTTTGCAAAGTATTCGACTTCCTGCGGGCAAACTCCCTCTATGCCAAGCTGGAGTAGTGTGTGTTTGAGCAAGAGTCCTTGCCTTTCCTGGGCTATATCATCTCCAACAAGGGATTGGCCATGGATCCTGCCAAACTAAAGGTGGTGATGAATTGGCAGGAGCCCCATTCTCTCAAAGTGGTGCAGCACTTTATGGGGTTCATAAACTACTACCGCCAATTCATCCCCCACTTCTTGACTTTGGTAGCCCCCTTGGTAGCCCTCAACAAGAAGGGTGCAAATCCCAAGTTGAGGTCGGAACCTGTCTCCAAGGACTTCTCCATTAAGTCCCATTTCGCTAGCTCTCCCATTCTCACCCTGATGTAGACAAACCCTTCATTCTGGAGATGGATGCCTCATCCATCGGTGCTGGAACGGTCCTGTTCCAGAAGGACATGCAAGGTCGGAAACACCCATGCTTCTTTTTCTCTGAGACCTTCACACCGATGGAGAGGAGTTGCTAGCGATGAAGTTGGCCTTCTCAGAGTGGAGACACCTCCTGGAGGGGGCTCGCCACCCTTTCCAGGTGTTCACCGACCACAAGAACTTGGTGTATTTGCAGACAGCCCAACGGCTAAATTTTCACCAAGCCAGATGGTCCTTGTTCTTCTCCCGGTTCCACTTCACCCTACATTTTCTCTCCGGTGAGAAGAACGTCCAGGTCGATGCTCTCTCCCGCTCCGTGTTGTCATTGGAGGAGGAGGAGCCTCAGCTGATTGTCCCGTCCGAGAGCCTGAGGACCATGGCTCCAGTAGCCCTTGACTCAGTACCTCCAGGCAAGACATTTGTCCCTTCCCATCTGCCACCGAAGGTCCTCTTTTGGGCTCACTCGTCCAGGGTGGGTGGACATTTCGGGACAAAACGGACCTCTGAACTTCTGGCGAATACGTACTGGTGGCCACATATGGCGAGTGACATCGGAGACTATATTCGGGCTCGCGTCTCCTTCGCTAAGAATAGGTCTCCTCAGCAACGGTCTGCTGGGTTGCTTTACCCCCTGCTGGTGGCGGACAGGCCCTGGGAGATGGTCGGTATGGACTTCGTAGTGGGCCTACCCAAGTCCAGTGGCAGCACGGTTATCTGGGTCATCACCGACCATATCGCTAAAATGGTGCACCTGGTTCCTCTCTCTTTGCTACCTTCTGCATGGGGCCTAGCAGTTCTGTTCATCAAACATGTCTTCCGCCTAAACGGCATGCAGGACAAGATCATCAGTGACTGAGGACCCCAGTTTGCGTCTCGATTTTGGAGAGAACTCTGTTGTGAATTCGCTTTTTGGCCTACCTCTGGTTACTACTGGGTAGTGGAGCTGGTCAAGTTGACAGAGGGGTTGTGAGTTCTAATTCTGAGCTTCCTCTGGTGGATACTGGAGGTAATGGAGCTGATCTGATTAACAGAGGCTTGCCACCTGATAATGAGGATGACGATTGGAGATCTGGGGTTTCTGACTGGGATTTAAGACAGCTGACTCCCTCTATCCCTGCTGGTAATTTTCTTCCTGTCTCCTGAGGTCTTAGTTTCCAGCTCAGTCCCTGCATGTTCAGCTAAGTGTTCACTTGCTATTCTGTTTACATTTGATCTGGTTTTGTCTATTTCAGTTTTGTGTGGGTCAGCCAGCTCCGGCTGGGGCTGTGCTCAATCACCATCCATATGTTACTGCTTGTGCCAGTTTGTTTTTGTCCCTTATTAGATTGGCCTCTTTTTTGCTCTGCTTTCAGAATATACCAGAGTGCTGATATAGTGGGCGATGTTGTGCTACTTCAAAATTTTTTGCATCAGACGTGTTGGACTTTTTTGCAGGGTTTTTTGCGTGATTGCAGACAGTGTCTTTCCTTTCCTGTCCTGTCTAGTCAGTGTGGGCCCCATCGTTTGCTCAGTCTATTTTCCTACCTGCGTTTGTGCTTTCATCTTGTCTCACCGACAATATATGTTTGGGGGCTATCTATTCCTTTGGGGGTTTGCTCTTGGGCAGTTTAGATTTCCCCTTTCTTTCTTTAGGCTTAGTTAGCTCTCCCGCTGTGCCGAGGAGTCTAGGATCATCATAGGCACGCTCCACGGCTACTGCTAGTTGTGTGGATAGGATCAGGGTTCTGCAATCCGCTTAGTTACCAACCTCTCTGGTTTTCTGTGGCTTAGCTTGGGCTTGCTCTCCACCTCGGTGACCCAATCGTAACAGAACTCTGTCACTTGCTCAGCATTGAGCTGAATCTCTCCTCGACCTATCATCTCGAGACGAATGGGTTGGTAGAGAGGGCCAACCAGACCATGGTAACATACCTATGACATTTTGTCTCGGCAAGGCAGGATGACTGGGCATCCTTGCTGCCATAGGCAGAGTTTGCCTTGAACAACGCTGTGGTCGATTCCACTGGTCAGACCCCACTCCTCCTTAGTTATGGCCAGCATCCGCACGTCCCTGTGCCCATGCCCATGTCCTCCACCGACTCTAGGGTGGCAGACTGGGCTGTGTAGGCACTTGATATTTGGGATCGCACACACAATGCCATTCGGGCCTCCAAGGAGAAAATGAGGATCTCTGCGGATGCACACCAGCGCCCTGCTCCGACCTTCGCCCCTGTTGACTTAGTGTGGCAATCCACCCATAATTTCAGGCTGCAGGGCAAGTCCACTAAGTACGTGCCTTGCTTTATTGTTCCTTTCATGGTCCTCGAACAGGTTAACCTCGTGGTCTACCATCTCGCTCTTCCTCCACATCTGGGTGTCACCGACACCTTCCACGTGTCCCTCCTTAAGGCTGTTACATGTCCCGGTTTTTGGAGTCACCTACCGGGACATGTAGGAGGCATAGACCCCCCCGGAAGGCCCGAACTGACGGCGCATCATGATGACGTCATTTCGGCAGCCAATCAGAGCCACAGCAGTGGCTCTTTGCATTATGGGAACTTCCGATTCCGATATCCGATATTGAAAAAATATCGGTACTCGGTATTGGAATTCCGATACAGCGAATATCGGCCGATACCCAATATTTGCAGTATCGGAATGCTCAACACTAGTAGTATGTATGTATGTTGCATGCATATGGTATATATGTGGTATATATGTTGTATATATGTAGTATGCATGTTGCATGCATGTAGTATATATGTATGTTGCATGCATGTAGTATATATGTGGTGTATATGTAGTATGCATGTTGCATGCATGTGGTATATATGTAGTATGCATGTATGTTGCATGCATGTAGTATATATGTAGTATGCATGTAGTATATATATAGTATATATGTATGTTGCATGCATGTAGTATATATGTGGTATATATGTAGTATGCATGTTGCATGCATGTAGTATATATGTAGTATGTATGTTGCATGCATGTAGTATATATGTAGTATGTATGTTGCATGTAGTATATATGTTGTATATATGCATGTTGCATGCATGTAATATATATGTTGTATGTATGTATGTTGCATGCATGTAGTATATATGTAGTATGCATGTTGCAAGTAGTATATATGTATGTTGCATGCATGTAGTATATATGTGGTATACAGTTGTGGTCAAAAGTATTGACACCCCTGCAATTCTGTCAGATAATACTCAGTTTCTTCCTGAAAATGATTGCAAACACAAATTCTTTGGTATTATTATCTTCATTTAATTTGTCTTAAATGAAAAAACACAAAGGAGAATGAAGCAAAAAGCAAAACATTGATCATTTCACACAAAACTCCAAAAATGGGCCAGACAAAAGTATTGGCACCCTCAGCCTAATACTTGGTTGCACAACCTTTAGCCAAAATAACTGCGACCAACCACTTCCGGTAACCATCAATGAGTTTCTTACAATGCTCTGCTGGAATTTTAGACCATTCTTCTTTGGCAAACTGCTCCATGTCCCTGATATTTGAAGGGTGCCTTCTCCAAACTGCCATTTTTAGATCTCTCCACAGGTGTTCTATGGGATTCAGGTCTGGACTCCTTGCTGGCCAACTTAGAAGTCTCCAGTGCTTTCTCCCAAACCATTTTCTAGTGCTTTTTGAAGTGTGTTTTGGGTCATTGTCATTGTCCTGCTGGAAGACCCATGACCTCTGAGGGAGACCCAGCTTTCTCACACTGGGCCCTACATTATGCTGCAAAATTTGTTGGTAGTCTTCAGACTTCATAATGCCATGCACACGGTCAAGCAGTCCAGTGCCAGAGGCAGCAAAGCAACCACAAAACATCAGGGAACCTCAGCCATGTTTGACTTTAGGAACCGTGTTCTTTTCTTTGATTGCCTCTTTTTTTCTCCAGTAAACTCTGTTGATGCCTTTGCCCAAAAAGCTCTACTTTTGTCTCATCTGACCAGAGAACATTCTTCCAAAACGTTTTAGGCTTTTTCAGGTAAGTTTTGGCAAACTCCAGCCTGGCTTTTTTATGTCTCAGGGTAAGGAGTGGGGTCTTCCTGGGTCTCTACCATATAGTCCCTTTTCATTCAGACGCCGACGGATAGTACGGGTTGACACTGTTGTACCCTCGGACTGCAGGGCAGCTTGAACTTGTTTGGATGTTAGTCGAGGTTCTTTATCCAACATCCGCACAATCTTGGGTTGAAATCTCTTGTCAATTTTTCTTTTCCGTCCACATCTACGGAGGTGAGCCACAGTGCCATGGGCTTTAAACTTCTTGATGACACTGCGCACGGTAGACACAGGAACATTCTGGTCTTTGGAGATGGACTTGTAGCCTTGAGATTGCTCATGCTTCCTCACAATTTGGTTTCTGAAGTCCTCAGACAGTTCTTTGGTCTTCTTTCTTTTCTCCATGCTCAATGTGGTACACACAAGGACACAGGACAGAGGTTGAGTCAACTTTAATCAATGTCAACTGGCTGCAAGTGTGATTTAGTTATTGCCAACACCTGTTAGGTGCCACAGGTAAGTTACAGGTGCTGTTAATTACACAAATTAGAGAAGCATCACATGATTTTTCGAACAGTGGCAATACTTTTGTCCACCCTCTTTTTTATGTTTTGGTGTGGAATTATATCCAATTTGGCTTTAGGACAATTCTTTTTGTGTTTTTTCATTTAAGACAAATTAAATGAAGATAATAATACCAAAGAATTTGTGTTTGCAATCATTTTCAGGAAGAAACTGAGTATTATCTGTCAGAATTGCAGGGGTGTCAATACTTTTGGCCACAACTGTATATGTAGTATGCATGTTGTATGCATGTAGTATATATGTAGTATGTATGTTGCATGCATGTAGTATGTATGTTGCATGTAGTATATATGTTGTATATATGCATGTTGCATGCATGTAGTACTGTATATATGTTGTATGTATGTATGTTGCATGCATGTAGTATATATGTAGTATATATGCATGTTGCATGTAGTATATATGTAGTATGCATGTTGCATGCATGTGGGATATATGTAGTATGAATGTATGTTGCATGCATGTAGTATATATGTAGTATGTATGTAGTATGTATGTAGCATGTAGTATGTATGTAGTATGTATTTTTTTTTGTACATTCAACACATTAGCCGGATGATGGGACTACTGTCCCATCATTGGCTTATGTGTCAATCACCATCATGGTAGCAGGCATCACCCGATGGGACTTGTAGTCCCATCGGACGATCCTGCACAGACCCCCGCAGCCTGCACAGACCCCCGGACAGTCGGTATAGACCACCGGCAGGCCGGTACAGCCCCCCGGCAGGCCGGTACAGACCCCCGCAGCCTGCACAGACCCCCGGACAGTCGGTACAGACCACCGGCAGGCCGGCACAGCCCCCGGGCAGGCCGGTACAGGCCCCTGCAGCCTGCACAGACCCCCGGACAATCGGTACAGACCACCGGCAGGCCGGCACAGCCCCCCGGCAGGCCGGTACAGACCCCCGCAGCCTGCACAGACCCCCGGACAGTCGGTATAGACCACCGGCAGGCCGGCACAGCCCCCCGGCAGGCCGGTACAGACCCCCGCAGCCAGGACAGACTCCCAGACAGTCGGTACAGACCACCGGCAGGCCGGCACAGCCCCCCGGCAGGCCGGTACAGACCCCCGCAGCCTGCACAGACCCCCGGACAGTCGGTACACACCACCGGCAGGCTGGCACTGCCCCCCGGCAGGCCGATACAGACCCCCGCAGCCTGCACAGACCCCCGGACAGTCGGTACAGACCACCGGCAGGCCGGCACAGCCCCCCGCAGCCTGCACAGACCCCCAGACAGTCGGTACAGACCCCCGGCAGTCCGCACAGACCCCCGGGCAGTCGGCACAGACCCCCAGAAGGTCCGTACACCCCCTGAGAGGCTGTACAAGTACAGAAAAGGGTTTTTCTTATTCCGATACCGGAAGTCCCATAGACTTGAATGGGACTTCCGGTATCGGAATCGACGATACCCGATACTTTTTTCGTATCGGGCCGATACCATCCGATCCGATATTTTAGGGTATCGGATGGTATCACTCAACACTAGTGATGACCAAGGTACTAATCACCAAGACATGATAATCAGTAAAATATCATAGCTGCAGGACATTACAGGTAGGCTTGCATGGCAATGCAAATTATTATTAGCTCAATCTCTGATACTTCAGCAGTGTAGGAATTTGTGCTCAGCAAGACGTTTTCTTGTTGAACCCAAATTAATTGTTAAAATGTTTAAATTTGTGTGAAACTGCAAATTTCAGGAAATTCAGAACACATTTCTCCATTGATCAATTGGCTCATCTCTAGTGAATAGTAATCCAGGATTCTTCTTAATTTTAAACAACTGTTGTAGCTATTTGACTAAATGGTATTGTCTAGGAAAAATAAAAATCATTTATTCTTTCAACTGTGGTGCTTAAGTTTTTTGGACCTTGTTTTGTTATTTAATGGAAAAAAATGTAAAAATGTTTTAAATCAATATTCTAATAAAAGTGAGACTTTCCCTAATTATTAAAATGCAAAAATTGCACATAGTATCATATTATATTACTGTCATCACAAGTATTACATAAATATTATAGTATTCACTGGATATTAACTCCTTCACCCCCAGTTTTCACCTTCATTACCAGGCCAAATTTTACATTTCTGACCAGTGTCAATTTATGTAGTAAGAACCTTAGATCCCAGTGATTCTAAGAGTGTTTTCTTAAGATACTTCATACTAGTGGTAAAACTTGTTCAATATGACGTGTGTTTATTTGTAAAAATATCAGAAATTAGGCTAAAATTTTGAAAATTTTTCAATTTTCAAACTTGTGATTCTTATGCCCTTAAACAAGATTGTTATATCATACAAATTAGTTAGAAAATAATATTTCCTACATGTCTACTTAAAGTCTGCATCAATTTTGAAACATAATTTTTTGTTAGTAAGTTATAAGGATTAAAAGTTTATCAGCAATTTCTAATTTTTCCAACAAACTTTCCAAAACTAATTTTTTAGGTACCCCAACACATTTGATGTGACTTTGGGGGGTCTATATGACAGAAAATATCCAAAAGTGACACCATTCTAACAACTGCACTCCTCAAAGACATGAAAATTACATTCAAGTAGTTTATTGACTCTTCATGTGCTTAACAGAAATTATTGCAATATGGAAGGTAAAACAGTAAAGTTTATAATGTAGAGCCGTGAAAGTAAAAAATCAACTTTTTTTCCCAAAAAATGTTCTTTTAGCTCCAATTTTTTAATTCTACAAGTGTAGCAGGAGAAAATACCCTGTACAATTTGTTGTGCAATTTCTCCTGAGTACGCCAATTCCCCATATGTGGAAGAAAACATTTAACATTGGAGTGCAAAATTGGCTGAATTCATTAGCGGAAGTGAGGTCATGTTTGGAGATCTCCTGATGTGTCTCAACAGTGTATGGAGTGTACCTGTATTTGTGGTGAACACCTTGAACTCCAAGGGGCTTCGCAGAAGTTTATAACATTGATGAAAATAAAAAATCCCAATTTTCCCACAAAAATATTGCTCTAGCCCCACATTGTTATTTTAACAAGGGGTACAGGAAAAAATGAAACCCAAAATTTGTTGTGCAATTTATCCTGAGTACACAGATAACCCATATGTGGTGTAAAACTACTGTTTGGGTGCATAGCATGGCTCGGAAGGGATGGAGCACCATTTGACTTTTTGAACACAAAATTGTCTGGAACCGAGAGCAGATGCCATGTTGCATTTGGAGAGCCCCTGATATGCTTAAACAGTAAAAAAACACACATGACCACATTTTGGAAACAAGAACTCCTTAAGGAATTTATCTAGATGTGTGGTGAATGTGATGATCCAGGTCGGGATTTGCATTCTGCTTTGCTTTCCCCATCCTGGTCATGTGGGAGTTAACCTTCTCTGCCTCTTTCTGGTTTGCGGGTGGCTATTTCTCTGCGCTGCCACCAATAACCCTTGTCAGTGATAGAGCAGCTGACCTAGTATACCCAGTGTGTGTCCTTTGCTCCCTGATTCCCTGCTTTCATATTTTCCCCACTCCCTAGGCCTGTCTGAGAATTTCTCCTTGTGCTTGAACCCTGCAGTGTATGACCCGGCTTGATATCTGACTTGCCCTTCCGGTTTCCGTTTCTGTGTTGTCCTGTCCTGTTTGGTTCCGACCTTTTGGCGTGTTTCTGACTGTGCTCTCATCTCACCCCTTGGACACCGCGCTCTCAGCCAGCTTCTGACCCTTTGGCTAGCCTCCGACTCTGCTACCTGTCATCTCCTCTGGTACCGCGTTTCTGGCTGTTGTTAACTCGGCGTGTTTGACCTCTCTATTGCCATCTTATCGTGTCTGCTCTGCTCTACTACAGGTCTCCGCTTGACATGTGCTCCTGTTTTCTTTGCTTCACTGCTCTCTGGTGGTTGCTTCCAGTATATTGTCCCAGTTATCACGACAGTGAGCAACTTGAAATCATACATGTTTCACAGAAGTTTATAATGTAGAGCCGGGAAAATAAAAATTCTAATTTTTCCCACAAAGATGTTCTTTTAACCCTAATTATTTTACTTTCACATGCGTAGCAG